>NC_082646.1:36891461-37199092 GCF_028023285.1 Balaenoptera ricei | reverse complement strand
AATATTTTAACAGTCATTCTTATTCACATATTCTGTTTATATCATAGAAACCAAAGAAGAAGGGTCTTCAAGAAGGCATTTATTGTTACATTTGCTAGTTTTTTTCAAATTGTCTTTTAAATGTTATTTTTAATATAAAAATGGTATCAATTTTTATGTTTTAAAAAACTAATATTTTTTCAATAATGATGTCTTTCTTCACTTTTATGATTAGGTTTCCCAGCTCAGAAATTTGTTAATTATATTTTCCCTGTTTAGTTTCTGGATTTTTATTTTTAATACTATTTTCCATTGTAATCTGTTTTGACATACAGCATGAGATATGGACATATTCAATTTTTTTTCCAAAAAATTTGCTAAAAAATGTATTCCCTGGGTCAGGAACCATGTTATTCTGCATTTTCAACACTTTGAACAATGACTGGCACATAATAGGTGCTCAAAAATTTTGCTAAATAATTATTTAATGATTGGGGAAAAAAGAGAAGACATTTATTTAAAAAAACGTGATTATATACAGTTTTTCATAGTCATCAAAGATTTTCAATATAATTTGTACCATAGCTTAATGCAGGCCTAAGTCTCATCCTATTTATGGTTTACTGTTGCCATTTTCAAACCTAAACACATCCAGTTTCACTTCTAGCATTATCACTTTTAATTTGTTTGCAGCTTTTTAATCCTTGTTGGCCAATTTCCTCATTTTATAAACCATTTTTGTAAAATGTCATGTGAGTTCATTACTGGGAGATAAGGAGGCAGCACTACACACTTTGCTATGTGTATGTGAACTAAATAACAAAGATGAAGTGAACAAATACTAATAGAATTTGAAGGAAGTGATGTAAAGTTGATGTGATCATGATGTCTATGTTATTTACATAGTGATTTGTGGACTGAACTGCTAGCAGCAAACTTTCTACTTCATATAATGCCTTTTCAGTTAATATACCATCATAACTGAAATTTGTCTTTTTCTTTCATTTTTTTATTGAAGCATAGTTGATTTACAAGATTGTGTTAGTTTCAGGTGTACAGCAAAGTGATACAGTTGTATATATATGTGTATATATCTATATTCTTTTAAAAATTCTGCTCCATTATAGTTTATTACAATATACTGAATATAGTTTCCTTTGCTATATGGTAAATCTTTGTTGTTTATCTATTTTATATGTGGTAATGTGAATCTGTTAATCCCATACTGCCAATGTATCCCTCTTCCTGCTTCACTTTTGGTAACCATAAGTTGGTTTTCTATGTATGTATGTTACTATTTTGTATAAATAAGTTCAGTTTTACTACTTGTTAGTTTCCACACATGTGATCTCATATAACTGAAATTTGAATCATATTGTTGTTGGGCTATTAATCAACCAAAAACTTTTAGTAAGTGAAATCTGTCCACATTGGTAGCAAGCATTGTGAGGATTACCTGTCCTTTAAATCGAAGTCGTAATGTGGAAAATAGTGTTCAGGAATAGGGATGTATATTAATTGAACAGAGTCAATGCACTGACACATATGCACATGAATGAAAATTAACTTTATAAATAAAGTAGCATTTTAAATCAGTGGAGAAAATACGGCCTAATAATCAAATAATATTGGGAAAACAGGCTATTTATATGGAAAAACAAAACAAAACAAAACAGGGATAGTAGGGGATAATCACTATATTACACCCAGCTGGAAAACAATTTCCATCAGTATTAATGAGAAAAAGCCATGAAAAAAATTAAGATTTTTTTAGAAGAAAACATAGACAATATGTATGATCTCAGCAAGAAAAAGGTCTTAATAATAATAATTTTTAAAAAGCCTAGAAACCAGATCATGAAAGAAAGACAAACTTGATTACATAGAAATGAAACAGTTTTTCCCCTCATCAACAAAACAAAACAAAGCAAAACAAAAAAATGAAACAATTTTTTATTATGAAAGACAAGTGAAAGACTGGAAATATTCATTGCAAGAAACAAAATGCCATTAATAATGAACAGCTTGTCTAAAATACAGTGTTCTTGGATTGGAAGAATCAATATTGTCAAAATGACTATACTACCCAAAGCTATCCACAGATTCCATGCAATCCCTATCAAATTACCAATGGCATTTTTCCCAGAACTAGAAAAAAATTTTAAAAATTTGTATGGAAACACAGAAGACCCTGACTAGCCAAAGCAATCTTGAGAAAGAAAAAAGGAGGTGGAGTAATCAGGCTCCCTGACTTCAAACTGTACTACAAAGCTACAGTAATCAAAATATTATGGTACTGGCACAAAACCAGAAATGTAATCAGTGGAACAGGATAGAAAGCCCAGAAATAAATCCACACACCTATGGTCAATTAATCTACAACAAAGGAGGCAAGAATATACAATGGAGAAAAGTCTCTTCAATAAGTGGTGCTGGGAAATCTGGACAACTACATATAAAAGAATGAAATTAGAACTTTCTCTAACACCATACCCAAAAATAAAATTAAAATGGATTAAAGACCTAAATGTAAGACTGGATACTATTAAACTCCTAGAGGAAAACATAGGCAGAACACTCTTTGACATAAACTACAACAATATCTTTTCGGATCTGTCTCCTAGAGTAATGGAAATAAAAACAAAAATAAACAAATGGAACCTAATTAAACATAAAAGCTTTTGCACAACAAAGGAAACCATAAAGAAAATGAAAAGACAACCTACAGAATGGGATAAAATATTTGCAAGCAATGAGACCGACCAACAAGGGATTAATCTCCAGATATACAAACAACTCATACAGCTCAATATCAAAAAAAAAAAAAAAAAACCCAATGAAAAAGTGGACAGAAGATCAAAATAGACATTTCACCAAAGAAGACATACATATGGCCAAAAGGCACATGAAAAGATGCTCAGCATTGCTAGTTATTAGAGAAATGCAAATCAAAACTACAGTGAGATATCACCTCACAATGGTCAGAGTGGCTATCATCAAAAATACAAATAATAAATGCTGGAGAGGTTGTAAGAAAAAGGAAACCCTACTACACTGATAGTGGGAATATAAATTGGTGCAACCACTATGGAGGTTCCTTAAAAATCTAAAAATAGAGCATCCATATGATCCTGCAACCCCACTCTTGTGCATATTTCTGGAAAAAAACATAATTTAAAAAGATACATGCACCCCAATCTTCATTGCAGCACTATGTGCAATAACCAGGACATGGAAGCAACAGAAATGTCCATTGACACATGAATAGATAAGAAGATGTGGTATATGTATGTGTGTGTGTGTATATATATATATAAAATGTGTATATACATATATATATAATTCCATATGTATAATGGAATATTGCTCAGCCATAAAAAGGAATGAAATAATGTCATTTACAGCAACATGGATGGACATAGAGATTATAATACTAAATGAAATAAGCCAGAAAAAGACAAATATCAGATGATATTGGTCATATATGGAATCTAAAAAAAAAAAAAGAGATACAAATGAACTTATATACAAAACAGAAATAGACTCACAGACATAGAAAAGAGACTTATGGTAACTAAAGGGGAAAGGGAGGGAGGGATAAATTAGGAGGTTGGGATTAACAAACTATATACATACTATAACAGGTTGAACTTCTCAACAGACTGAACTTCTCCCTGCTAGATTTTGTTTTAAACACAAAGGATGTGAGCAGAGGAACCAAGATGGTGGAGGAGAAGGACATGCTCTCACTCCCTCTTGTGAGAACACCAGAATCACAACTAGCTACTGGACAGTCATTGACAGGAAGACACTGGAACTCACCAAAAAAGATACCTCACATCCAAAGACAAAGGAGAAGCCACAATGAGAGGGTAGGAGGGGTGCAATCACAGTAAAATCAAATCCCATAACTGCTGGGTGGGTGACTCACAGACTGGAGAACACTTATACCACAGAAGTCCACCCACTGGAGTGAAGGTTCTGAACCCCACGTCAGGCTTCCCAACCTGTGGGTCTGGCAACGGGAGGAGGAATTCCTAGAGAATCAGACTTTGAAGTCTAGTGGATTTGATTGCAGGACTTTGACAGGATTGGGGGGAACAGAGACTCTACTCTTGGAGGGCACACACAAAGTAGTGTGGACATCGAGACCCAGGGGAAGGAGCAGTGACCCCAGGGGAGACTGAACCAGACCTACCTGCTAGTGTTGGAGGGTCTCCTGCAGAGGTGGGGGGTGGCTGTGGCTTACCGTGGGGACAAGGACACTGGCAGCAAAAGTACTGGGAAGTACTCCTTGGCGAGAGCCCTCCCAGAGTCTGTCATTAGCCCCACTAAAGAGCCCAGGTAGGCTCCAGTGTTGGGCTGCCTCAGGCCAAACAACCAACAAGGAGGGAACCCAGCCCCACCCATCAACAGTCAAGTGGATTAAAGTTTTACTGAGGTCTGCCCACCAGAGCAACAGTCAGCTCTACCCACCACCAGTCCCTCCCATCAGGAAACTTACACAAGCCTCTTAGATAGCCTCATCAACCAGAGGGCAGACAGCAGAAGCAAGAAGAACTACAATCCTGCAGCCTGTGGAACAAAAACCACATTCACAGAAAGATAGACAAGATGAAAAGGCAGAGGGCTATGTACCACATGAAGGAACAAGATAAAACCCCAGAAAAACAACAAAATGAAGTGGAGGTAGGCAACCTTCCAGAAAAAGAATTCAGAATAATGATAGTGAAGATGACCCAAGACCTCGAAAAAGAATGGAGGCAAAGATCGAGAAGATGCAATATATGTTTAACAAAGACCTAGAAGAATTAAAGAACAAACAAACAGAGATGAACAATACAATAACTGAAATGAAAACTACACTACAAGGAATCAATAGCAGAATAACTAAGGCACAAGAACGGATAAGTGACCTGGAAGACACAATGGTGGAATTCACTGATGTGGAACAGAATAAAGAAAAAAGAATGAAAAGAAATGATGAAAGCCTAAGAGACCTCTGGGACAACATTAAATGCAACAACATTCGCATTATAGGGGTCCCAGAAGGAGAAGAGAGAGACAAAGGACTTGAGAAAATATTTGAAGAGATTATAGTCAAAAAATTCCCTAACATGGGAAAGGAAATAGCCACCCAAGTCCAGGAAGTGCAGCGAGTCCCTTACAGGATAAACCCAAGGAGAAACACGCTGAGACACATAGTAATCAAATTGGCAAAAATAAAGACAAAGAAAAATTATTGAAAGCAGCAAGGGAAAAATGACAAATAACATACAAGGGAACTCCCATAATGTTAACAGCTGATTTCTCAGCAGAAACTCTACAAGCCAGAAGGGAGTAGCATGATATACTTAAAGTGATGAAAGGGAAGAAACTACAACCAAGATTACTCTACCCAGCAAGGATCTCATTCAGATTTGGTGGAGAAACCAAAAGCTTTACAGACAAACAAAAGCTAAGAGAATTCAGCACCACCAAACCAGCTCTACAACAAATGCTAAAGGAACTTCTCTAAGTGGGAAACACAGAGAAGAAAAGGACCTACAAAAACAAATCCAAAACAATTAAGAAAATGGTCATAGGAACATACATATCAATAATTACCTTAAACGTGAATGGATTAAATGCTCCAACCAAAAGACACAGGCTTGCTGAATGGATATAAAAACAAGACCCATATATATGCTGTCTACAAGAGACCCACTTCAGACCTAGGGACACATTCAGACTGAAAGTGAGGGGATGGAAAAAATATTCCATGAAAATGGAAATCAAAAGAAAGCTGAAGTGCAATACTCATATCAAATAAAATAGACTTTAAAATAAAGAATGTTACAAGAGACAAGGAAGGACACTACATAATGATCAAGGGATCAATCCAAGAAGCATATATAACAATTATAAATATATATGCACCCAACATAGGAGCACCTCAGTACATAAGGCAACTGCTAACAGCTCTAAAAGAGGAAATTGAGAGTAACACAATAATAGCGGGGGACTTTAACACCTCACTTACTCCGATGGACAGATCACCCAAAATGAAAATAAATAAGGAAACAGAAGCTTTAAAATGACACAATAGACCAGATAGATTTAATTGATATTTATAGGACATTCCATCCAAAACCAGCAGATTACACTTTCTTCTCAAGTGTGCACAGAACATTCTCCAGGATAGATCACATCTTGGGTCACAAATCAAGCCTCAGTAAATTTAAGAAAATTGAAATCATATCAAGCATCTTTTCTGACCACAACACTATGATATTAGAAATTAATTACAAGGAAAAAAACGTAAAAAACACAAACACATGGAAGCTAAACAATATGTTACTAAATAACCAAGAGATCACTGAAGAAATCAAAGAGGAAATCAAAAAATACCTGGAGACAAATGACAATGAAAACACGATGATCCAAAACCTATGGGATGCAGCAAAAGCAGTTCTAAGAGGGAAGTTTATAGCTATACAAACCTACCTCAAGAAACAAGAAAAATCTCAGATAAACAATCTAACCTTACACCTAAAGGAACTAGAGAAAGAAGAACAAACAAAACCCGAAGTTAGCAGAAGTAAAGAAATCATAAAGATCAGAGCAGAAATGAATGAAATAGAAACAAAGAAAACAATAGCAAAGATCAATAAAACTAAAAGCTGATTCTTTGAGAAGACAAACAAAATTGATAAACCTTTAGCCAGACTCATCAAGAAAAAGGGGGAGGACTCAAATCAATAAAATTAGAAATGAAAAAGGAGAAGTTACAACAGACACCACAGAAATACAAAGCAT
The DNA here is from genome assembly GCF_028023285.1 of Balaenoptera ricei. Taxonomy (NCBI): domain Eukaryota; kingdom Metazoa; phylum Chordata; class Mammalia; order Artiodactyla; family Balaenopteridae; genus Balaenoptera; species Balaenoptera ricei. Next base: position 37,192,315 of record NC_082646.1, on the reverse strand, counting down.
CATAAGAGACTACTACAAGCAACTCTATGCCAACAAAGTGGACAACCTGGAAGAAATGGACAAATTCGTAGAAAGGTACAACCTTCCAAGACTGAACCAGGAAGAAACAGAAAATATGAACAGACCAATCACAAGTAATGAAATTGAAACTGTGATTAAAAATCTTCCAACAAACAAAAGTCCAGGACCAGATGGCTTCACAGGTGAATTCTATCAAACATTTAGAGAAGAGCTAGCACCCATCATTCTCAAACTCTTCCAAAAAATTGCAGAGGAAGGAACACTCCCAAACTCATTCTATGAAGCCACCATCACCCTGATACCAAAACCAGACAAAGATACTACAAAAAAAGAAAATTACAGACCAATATCACTGATGAATATAGATACAAAAATCCTCAACAAAATACTAGCAAACAGGATCCAACAACAGATTAAAAGGATCATACACCATGTTCAAGTGGGATTTATCCGAAGGATGCAAGGATTCTTCAATATATGCAAATCAATCAATGTGATACACCATATTAACAAATTGAAGAAGAAAAACCATCTGATCATCTCAATAGATGCAGAAAACGCTTTTGACAAAATTCAACACCCATTTATGATCAAAACTCTCTAGAAAGTGGGCATAGAGAGAACCTACCTCAACATAATAAAGGCCGTATATGACAAACCCACAGCAAACATCATTCTCAATGGTGAAAAACTGAAAGCATTTCCTCTAATATCAGGAACAAGACAAGGATGTCCACTCTCACCATTGTTATTCAAAATAGTTTTGGAAGTCCTAGGCATGGCAATCAGAGAAGAAAAAGAAATAAAAGGAATACAAATTGGAAAAGAAGAAGTAAAACTGTGACTGTTTGCAGATGACATGATATTATACATTTTAGAGAATCCTAAAAATGCCACCAGAAAACTACTAGAGCTAATCAATGAATCTGGTAAAGTTGCAGGATACAAAATTAATGCACAGAAATCTTTTGCATTCCTATACACTAATGATGAAAAATCTGAAAGAGAAATTAAGGAAACACTCCCGTTTAGCACTGCACAAAAAGAATAAAATACTAGGAATAAACCTGCCTAGGGAGACAAAAGACCTGTATGCAGAAAACTATAAGACACTGATGAAAGAAATTACAGGTGATACCAACAGATGGAGAGATATACCATGTTCTTGCATTGCAAGAATCAATATTGTGAAAATGACTATACTACCCAAAGCAATCTACAGATTCAATGCAATCACTATCAAATTACCAATGGCATTTTTTACAGAACTATAACAGAAAATCTTAAAATTTTTATAGAGACACAAAAGACCCTGAATAGCCAAAGCAGTCCTGAGGGAAAAAAAACGGACCTGGAGGAATCAGACTCCCTAACTTCAGACTATACTACAAAGCTACAGTAATCAGGACAATATGGTAGTGGCACAAAAACAGAAACATAGATCAATGGAACGGGATAGAAAGGCCAAAGATAAACCCACGCACCTATGGTCACCTAATGTATGACAAAGGAGGCAAGGATATACAATGGAGAAAAGACAGTCTCTTCAATAAATGGTGCTGGGAAAACTGGACAGCTACATGTAAAAGAATGAAATTAGGACACTCCCTAACACCGTGCACAAAAATAAACTCAAAATGGATTCGAGACCTAAATGTAAGACTGGGCACTATAAAACTCTTAGAGGAAAACATAGGAAGAACACTCTTTGACATAAATCACAGCAAGATCTTTTTTGATCCACCTCCTAGCATATTGGAAATAAAAACAAAAATAAACAAATGGGACCTAATGAAACTTAAAAGCTTTTGTGCAGCAAAGGAAACCATAAACAAGATGAAAAGACAACCCTCTGAATGGGAGAAAATATTTGCAAATGAATCAACGGACAAAGGATTAATCTCCAAAATATATCAGCAGCTCATGCAGCTCAGTATTAAAGAAACAAACAACCCAATCCAAAAATGGGCAGAAGGCCTAAATAGGCATTTCTCCAAAGAAGACATAGAGATGGCCAAGAAGCACATGAAAATCTGCTCAACATCACTAATTATTAGAGAAATGCAAATCGAAACTACAATGAGGTATCACCTCACACCAGTTAGAATGGGCATCATCAGAAAATCTACAAACAACAAATGCTGGAGAGGGTGTGGAGAAAAGGGAACCCTCTTGCACTGTTGGTGGAAATGTAAATTGTTACAGCCACTATGGAGCACAGTGTGGAGGTTCCTTAAAAAACTAAAAATAGAACTACCATATGATCCAGCAATCCCACTACTGGGCATATACCCAGAGAAAAACATAATTCAAAAAGACACATGCACCCCAATGTTCATTGCAGCGCTATTTACAATAGCCAGGTAATGGAAGCAACCTAAATGCCCATCGAGAGATGAATGGATAAAGGAGATGTGATACATATATACAATGGAATATTACTCAACCATAAAAAGGAACGAAATTGAGTCATTTGTTGAGACGTGGATGGATCTAGAGACTGTCATAGAGAGTGAAGTAATTCAGAAAGAGAAAAACAAATATCATATATTAACGCATATATGTGGAACCTAGACAAATGGTACATATGAACTGGTTTGCAGGGCAGAAGTTGAGACACAGATGTATAGAACAAACATATGGACACCAAGGGGGGAAAGCCGTGGGGGGGTGGGGATGGTGGTGTTCTGAATTGGGCGATTGGGATTGACATGTATACACTGATGTGTATAAAATGGATGACTAATTAGAACCTGCTGTATAAAAAATAAAATAAAATAAAATTCAAAAATAAAAAAAAGAAACTAATACTAAACTTTCTTTGGGTTATTTGTATGGTAATATGTTAATATAAATGTTTCAGGCATCATTTGAAATTCCTAAAAATCTTATATGTTCTGGTATAATGTTAAAAGTCATAATTCTAGTTATTACTTTAAAAAGTCTATCTTCCAAATAACTAAATTTCCTTGTCAATTGCATTATTATGAACTTTCATCAAATCTTTAACCATTGTGATTTGTTTTAAATCTTTTGTCATTTACAGACAGTTCTGGGTGTACTCTGATGCTTTTGCAAAAATGTTCCTATAAAAGGGTTTCATCTTCAAGGAATTCATGGAAAAGACTCTGTCAAGTACAGGTTTCTGGTAACTGACTATACTGCTGAACTGAATGAATAAGCATTTTCAGAATTCTAATGGAAAACTGATGAATTCATAAAAGTGCTAACAAAAGATCAAGATAAAAAAAATTAATTACATGGGACTGAGTGAACTGATGAGGATGATTATAATTTTTGTGACTTTCTGTTTGAATTAAAAAAAAAGTGATGTAAATTTTTGTAAAAAGAACGTAATGTAAAACAATCCCACTCTTCTCAAAAAAAAAAATATACACAAAGGATGCAAAATAAAACAAAAACAAAAATCCCTGGCTTCAAAATTCTTACAGTAGCAGAGGAAATTGATGTAAAATCATTAAGAAACTGAGTGACATGTTAAAAGAGAGGTTTCTACAGGGTGTGGACGAGACATAAGGGCATGATAATCAACTATACATGGAGAAGTTAAGGAAAACTTTCTGTGTATTTAATTCACTTTTATCCTAATTAATTATCTCACGCTCCTTGATCAAATAGACATAATATATCTAAACTGAGATTAGGCAAGTGATTGATCTAACTTAAAAATAATGTAGGCATAAGCTTCAGCGTCATGCATCCACCTGCCTATCTGAGGTCTCCACTTAAATGTTGTCTGGCATCTCAAATCTAGCATATTCAAAACTGAGCTCTTGATGTTCCACTGTTAACCTGTTCCTCTCTAGTCTTCTAAACTTTGTAAAGGAGCTTCATGTAGGTCCAGCCAAGAACCTAAGAATTTTTGCAAGTGTGCTTCATCGCCATCAAATGTTCTTGCTCTGGATTTCCACAGCTCTCCTTCTCATGGCCTTCAACTGAGGATTTCCCTAACTTCCTTTCTCATAATGGTTATCTTGTTTTGCCTATCTGTTTTCTGGATTTGTTATTCTCGTTTATCTTATTTCCTTTTTTTCCCTACTTTTAGAAAATGGCCCTGAGATGTCTACTTCATTAATTGGCATAAATTTTAATCTTCCTTTAATATTTGACTAATGATTTTTATGTGTACCAAAGGAAACCATAGTATTGCAAACACTTAAAATTCCGAAATGAAATAAACTCAGGTACCTTAGAAATAATTTTTATGTAGTTAAGCAGTTATAATCTTATACATACCATTGGGGAATTGGTGAAAAAAAGTCTAGCCCTTAACTTTAAGATGAAATAATTTGCTGAGAATGTAATTTTATTACATGATAAATTAAGTTAAATTTTAAAAGCTGCACAAATGATAGAACTCTCCACTGTAGAACTATTAGAATTCTATTTGTCATGAAGATTTACATCAAAGAATCAGTGCATTTGGAAGACCACCTTACATAAAAAGAACTGTAGTTCATCAAGTGCTTCTGGGTTATTTAAACTCTCAATGAATTATAAGCATACGATATTTGAAACTGTTAAAACTGCATATTACTTTACAAAACTTGGTTTTGTTACTCCAGTTTTACTTGGGTATTTATAGAGGTAACATTAGTGGAATTTATGAAGTCTGTCGGGTAAGGTTACTTTGTGTCTGCTCACTGAAATGGAAAGGTCATGTGACTTCTGAGGTCTCAGTTTTCTCATATAGCACAGAAATAATAACAGTAATTGTTTGAAGACTAAATTGGATAATGCTTTGAGATTCTCTTTTCCTTTAGTGGCATATTGAGTTAATTTTTAACAAATGCATATTTACTGGAGAACCAGTATTCAAATTAGATATATTGCTAATATATATATGTATATGTTTATAATATACACTTTTTGATAGATTCCTTATTATCTATTATACATTTCATCAGGTTCAAGAGGGACAGACAACACATTATTTTAAGATCTGATACAATATAGTATAATAATCTAAAACACCTCAAGAGAGGCAATATCTGAAAGCCAATTTTTAAAGTGAATATTTCATTAATATTCCAAATTCTATGGCATAAGGCATAATAATAAATTCTTTTTAACTAGAAAAATTATCACATTAATAGGTAAAGGGAAAACATAGGGAAAGCACCAATTTTATGTCAATAATTTGTTTTTGTTGCTAGTCATTTGACGATCTTTAATAGTTCAATGAAATCTGATCTGTGAAGTAATTGGATCAAGAAAGAAATTGCATTAATTCTTAGAAAGTCTCTTGTTTTAAACTTACTTTGTTTAGTAATATTTATTACCCTTCCATTTCATGTCAGGTTTTGTCTTAGACCCAGGGAGCACAGGTGAACAAAACCAGAAGAGTTCTGCCTTCATGAGATTTAAACTTTATTGAGAGGATGAACACAATTAAATATAGTATTAAACTTATGATGCAGGAACATCTCTTGATTTTTCTGATGTTGAAATTAACATGTTCCCTGCTAATCTTTCATAAAGGATGTTGAAGTAATTTGACTAGTTTAGGAAATAAAAATCATATAAGCCAGTAATTTTACTTAGGTCAATCTTGGAAAATTGATAATTTGCGAAATAATCTAACTCAACTTAGCTCATTGCTTATAGCCTTATGACAACATGTGGGAAAACATTTCCTTAAGCACATGCAAGGCTTTGCTGTGCTTTTTAATGCATATGCAATGACCATAAACATTGTATGAAAGATATCAGCTGTGTCTGAGGTGGCAGTATAATAGTACCTCCCTTCCATCATCTAGACAAGTCTGTGGTTTGTATTCTATGTCTGCCATGTTTGTACCAGTCTCCAAATTTGGCACTAAGTCTCATGTAGACACATCACTAGGAGTGTCTAATATGATAGATATTTCACTTTTTGCTGTTCTGAACTGCTAATCATCATTTATAGCAACTAATTCTTCAAGACCCAAAGAGGAGTAAATTCAATCAGTCTCACATGTCAAAAGTGCAGACTTGCCATCTAGTGATGAACAGAGGGTTACTACAGATTATAAAAAACTGTCTACAGATATTTATGATGCACTTACTCTGAAGCACTGACAAAGATACAAAGACAAGTAAGATATTGAATTGTAGCTAAGAAGCTCAACATACAGTGAGGGAGATAAGACACATAAACAACTAATTTTAAGAACAGCAAATTTCAAAAAGGCAGAACGAGTTACATTTCATGTGCTGAGAGAGCACAGGATGAAAAATGAACTCTGACAAGTAGATCTTGGAAGGATTGGTTGTAAGAGATGGAGTCTGAACTGTTTTCCTGCAAGACTAGTAGTGTTTTAATGGTCAGGAGACTGGGGGCCAGGTTTACTATTTTACCACATTTATACAGAGGAAAGAGTTGTGAATTTAGGAGAAATCAATGGCTGACACAAGATGTAGGGAAGGTGGACGAGGGAGAAGCATCTTTAGGGGAGAATCCCCACCATATTCCTCTTATTTCATTGTGGTGTAGAATAGTCTACTGGTTGACATCTACCATGAATTCATTGAATATTTTTTGAATGCTAATTAATTATTAAAAAGATAATTAGGAGCTATGATTATAGAATGGTCTTGGAACCTGTACATAGGAATATTTAAAATCTGTTCCTTTAATTTATAAGAGATGGGGGCACACTTTGAATATTTTTGAGGCTATGTGACAGACACTACTAATTGGATACCAAACACTTAAATTACTATTCCTTCCTTTTTAATTTATTAAAAATTTTTTTTATTTTTAATTTTTATTGGAGTATAGTTGCTTTACAATATTGTGTTAATTTCTACTGTACAGCAAAGTGAATCAGCAATACCTATATATACATCCCCTCTATTTTGGATTTCCTTCCCATTTAGGTCACTGCAGAGCACTGAGTAGAGTTCCCTGTGCTCTACAGTAGGTTCTCATTAGTTACCTATTTTATACATAGTATCAATAGTGTATATATGTCAATCCCAATCTCCCAGTTCATCCCACCCCCCTTCCCCACTTGGTATCCCTACCTTTGATCTCTACATCTGTGTCTCTATTTCTGCCTTTATTTCTTCCTTAATAATAAAGTCTCCATTTTTTTCAGAGCAGTACATTTAAGGATTGACATTTCTCCACCTTCTTTCCATCCAGGAATAATCAAATGACACGGTTCTGGCCACCCAGATAAAAGCAGAAGTCACTGGATGGTACTTACAAGAGGCCTTATAAAGGGGGGCCTACAGGGATGGCTTATTCCCTTGACCCTTCCCAGTATGGTTGGTTCTCCAGCACCCCAATTGAGAAAATGGAGAGTCATGTCACTCTTTATGAATGGTAGAGCAGAACACTAAAAATTAGACCAGCTTCCTGGTGACATCCTGGAACTGTCATAACATCCCCGGACTGATACATTCCAAAATTCTTATTACATGAGAAAAATAAAACTAATTTGCCTAATCCATTGTTCTCAGGTTTCCATTATTTGGAGCCAGATAATTTTGAAATTATACAGACACAGTGAAATGACCTAATTTAGAAAGTTAACACCTCTGAGGTGGCAAAGAGTGGATTGAAATTTGGAGATGTTTGGAAGAAGAGACTAGCTAATATTATATTGTTACTCAGTTTTAATGACACTTTTGCCACTGTTGAAGCTGACGTTTCCGCTGTCACTCTCCAACAAGTAGACCGTGTCAAATGACACTATCATGCCTTTGCCTAGCCTCTATTCAGAATTAATCCCTTTTTTTGTGCTTGTTTTGCTCATATTACTATTGCTTCCCCAAACCTAAACTCCCTTCTTTGGTGAACAGAACTTCATTTTTTTTCTAGAAAACAAATGTATCCTGCCCTGGGGGTGTGCCATGAATGGTCTAAACCAATAGCTATCCTGTTTGTTTTGAATGATATATGTTTTCCCTGGTTTGTGTGCAGCTAGGAATGCCTGTTATTACACAGTTCTAGCCAATAAATATCAGGGAGAGAGAATCTTCTCAAGCATTCCTAGAACTGTTTTCTTTCATTGAGAAAAGAAGAGAGCCTTTGTAGAAAATTAACTTTGTTTTTTCACCTTCTTACTTCTGCTTTTAAATGCACTCCTGGTGCTTGAAGCTACAGCAGTCATCTTGGGACTATGAGGCAATAAACCTAAGCATGAAATGTCAGCATGCCACTGATGGGAAAATTCCAGGTCATTTTTGGTGAATCAAAGCCAGAAACCATCTTCTGTAGACTTCATGTCTTGTGTTAAAAAATATCTCCTATTTGCTAAAATTACTGACCAATACAGAAAGCAAATGTTTATTGTTTTACTGTGCACTACTTGTTTTCTATAAAGCGTTATCTAATATTCAAAAATACTATATTACATACAAAGAAAGAGAGGCTAAAAACATCAAACCACATGTCTGAAGTTGCACAGCTCAGAGGCCAATATTACTTGACTTCGGTAACACTAGTTTTTTTCGTTTAATTGAAGACGCTTATGAATAGTATCCAGCCCGACTCATAAAATAAATGGTTTGCATTTCTCTTTTACCTTGAGACTTTAGAGACAAATGATCAATGAATCTCATCAGTGGTGACAGGTCATTCATTTAATCATAATTCTACAAGAACCATCCAGGGTGATCATTTGTCAATTTAAATAGCTAAGTTTTACCCTCTGTTGTTAGAAATAGTGAAGTTGGTCAGGTGGTAGAGTCCTTTTAAGTATTCCTAGTTTGATATGTGACATTCTGCTTTTAGCTTCTCTCTTCACACCAAAAGTTGACTTTTTTGAAGAAATTATATAAATAGAAAAGTGAAAATAGGATTTGTTGTTTTTGACACATCATTTTATTGACCTCATATTATTCAACACTCTATATCACAGTTGCTCTTAGGTAATTTGCAAAGATACAAATTCATAAAAAACAAACAAATATTCTTATTGAAATTTTTCCTGATGTTTGATTAGCTTCCATTGTTTTAATTTTCATCGAATATGACTTTTCAAAAACAAAAAGCAATTTAGATTGTTTTCTGGAATGCAAGTCATTTGATCTATTTATAACAAAATAGAACGAACAGATTACTGGGGTCATATTTACCAAACCTGTTGGGTTTTTTTTTTGTTTGTTTGCTTGTTTTTAACCTGCTGGTTTTGATTGAATTGAGTCTTCATAAAGAGATAGGCTTTGTCCTTCACTGGAATAACATTCTTTGAGCGAACGTTTGTGGCAATTTTCTCCAATTAATCAATTAATCTTTAATAATTTTCAAATTATTTATCAATTAAATTCAATAACGTGAATTATCAATATCTTTAGAATCTCCATTTTAACAGATTTTTTAACCAATATCGGTTTATTGATGTATTCCATAATATACTTCTTTATGTAGAATTTCTTTATATATTTCTCATTTGGTAAATAAACTGAAACTTATTTTCTTAGTAATGTTATGAAGATTGTCATATTAGCAAATAATTGAAGTTTCAGATTTTAATAGTCATAGAAATTCCTAGATGTGATATATATTAAAAACTGGTATGTTTTATTTGTTTCTTGATTTGAGTACAACATTTAACCTCCACCTGCTTTTGGCTCCCTACAGAGATTTTCTTGAGTGTACTACTTCTTTCTGTGTAAGCAAGTAATTCATTGTTAGTACATCTCTTGGCTGGTGGTGAAAAGACTGCAAATATGTGGAGCTAGCTATAAATTGGGTCTTAGCTTCTTTTAAGTTTATTGTATTCTTATGTAATATACTAACCTGACTTTAAAAATTAAATTCACTTCTCAGATTAATATGAATATAAAATTTTATTTAGAAAAAGAATTGCGACTGAAAAACAATCAGTTCAGAAGTATTTGTGAACTTTTAAGGTGAAAAACTTTAAAAATTTATGTAATATCTGAGTCAAATGAGTACAAACAATAAAGAATAAGCTGTTGTATTTGTGAACATTCAGTTATTTAGAGCTTTGTTATTAGAACTTCTCCATTTATAATATAGCTATGCAGTATAATTCTGGTCTGCAGAGTAACAAATTTCCTTGTAGTATACAAATTGGAAAATTAATTTGAGAAATAAAAACTCTAGTGTAATTATTGAAATATACAAAATGTCTATAAACTGCAAGTAAATAATTTTCCTGATAATTTAATAGATGAAAATATAAAATAATAAATACAAAATAAATAATCATTTATTTCAAACATTGATTTCTTGATTAAGCAGCATAAGTTGGATGTGACTGGCATTGTATTTGTGTGTAGGTTTGTGTGTATAAATGAAAAATGCATGTAATATGTGCCTGGCATACATGTTGTATATGTATATTTATAAATATATAAATTTACACAAAATGAGAAAGAGCTGTCTCTACATAAGTGTGTTTGCATGTGTGTGTGTGCGTGCATGCTCGCATATGTGTATTTGTGTATATGTCTAGAGAGAGTTTAAAGTTTCTCTTCTTTTGAAAAAGGCTTATAGACAACATTACCTTGCCTAATTAATTTTTTAAAGTATTTTTCTTTTTTTATAATTTGGAGAGTAACACATAACTCTCCAACATAAAAATGCTTAAAATTATTTTGTTTATATTAGCAGTTTAATGATATGTGTTTGGTACTAGAATGAAATTTATTGCAGCATACCAATTAGCATTTATCTACCAATCAGTAGTTAATGGGGTTGTAAATCTGATAGTTGTTGTGATTGTTTCACATCTTGTTAAACCATTAATAAGGATTCATAAAACACAGTTGAAAGTTAAGCTTTTTTGTTGATAGAGGCTATTATTCTGAAAACAATAAAGGACTCATTCATTAAATTCTCTAAATAAGCAATATTTCAGAGACAAATTAGTAGATTATAATTATTAGGTAGAAGCAAGTAATCTTACTATTCAAGGAGATCAAATTCAGCCTTTCATACATTTTGGTAGCATACTAATTTTCATGGTTACACTTGATTATTAATTAGTTGGTTTTACTTTAGATGTCTACAAATATACTATTGTGTTTCCCAGAGGGGAGAGGAAAGGGAGGACACTGTTTTAAAACAAACATTTATTCTGGCCTGAATCAGGATTTTTTTGAGCATCACAGCAAAATCAAGCTCAAAGTAGAAATAAATTCTCTCACATAACAGGAAGTCCGGAGAGAGGAGAGACTTCACAGTTTCATGATTTGATGGCTCAGTGACATTACAGAACCTAGGGCCTTTGAATCAGTATTTTCCATCCTTGGTGCTGGCTTCATTCTCAGGTCCATACAAGAGATCACATCTAGAACATCTAGAAATGATACCTCTTTCACAGTGAGGCAGCTTTCCCTGGGAATTTCCTAATACCAACCTTCACATCACGTTGGTCAGATTTGGGTTTATCTCTCTCTGAAGGTGTCACTGGAAACAGACAGGATTTCTAAGACTGGCTTATTTAGGTCCATCATCTAGGGTGAGATGGTGGTTGAGGAGTCACCATCTATATTCAGCATAGTCCATCCTTAACTTTTTGTGATATGAGTAATATATATTGAATGTTTAATCTATGGAGAATCAATCCATTCACTTTGATATTTTAAAACTTTATTCCTTGAATCAATACAAAATAATGATGCCTGAACCATAATTTTGTGGTTTCCTATTTAAACATAATGTAAAAATGGGGGTTTTTATCTAAAGACTCCAGAACTAGTAAAGGGATTCAGGTACTGAGCCAAAACCATGACCAATGTACGCTAGAGGGAGTTGTAGTTGACCTGAATGACATAGTAGTATATAAGAGGCATTTCTAGATTTCCTTTGATTTTATATAACACACTGATTTTGAAAAAATTATCAATTTACACTGTCATGGCACAGTAAAAAGTGGCCTAAACTTACAAAATTAACATAATAAAGTTTTTATATGCCTGTCCAATTTACAGTAGTCACAATTTAGTGTTTTCTTTTGGATTTTTGCCCATTATATTGTGGTCAGGGTGATCTGGAAGTCCTTAGATCTGTTTGAAGAATATCTATATCTTTAATTGAACTACATCTTGGTTTAATTCCGTAGTTTTTATTGAAAAATTCTGTAAGAAACAGCCTTAAAAACCCATATTTAAATGTTGCATAGATGTTATTGAAAACACTATCCACTACAGTTTTGTAAAACTCAAGTGAAAACGTTCCTTTAGAATTAATTGCTTGAAAGTTTTTCTGCCTCTGAAGCAGCAGTATGCTTTTCTTTTGTATTAACTGAAAAGCATGGGATAGGTATGTGGATCTATTTGTTTTGGGTTTTAGAAGGTTCACAGCCAAATTTAAGGAGAAATCTTAAATATTGGAAAGAAAATTAAAGGTTGAGAAATATTTTATTTTATTTTGTCTGAATCTTAGCTTTCTACTGATTTATATTGTCTGTGGTTTAGTTACTTCTCAAAGTATTTTATTAGATTTGATCAAATTTCTACAGACTGACTCACAAGTTAGTATTAAAAGGCAAGAGGCAAATCAGCAGACAGATAAACAGATAAATTTTGCATTAGGTAAATTATGTAGATAAGTTGATTATTCCTAGGGTGTTGTGTAAAAAAGTAGGGGTTACACAAATGTTTGCTCTTTGTTACCAGTGGCTCATTTGGCCAACACTTACAGTGATCTAGCCTGTGACTGTTTCTCTTTTAACTATAAATACAGCTACAGAATTTACCATTTTATTAAAATTAAACTTTAGTTGCTATGATACTTGAAAGTTAATCAGAAACATAAAAACTCATATGAGGTAAAACCAAAATAAGAATTTCTATTGCTCTCTTTATAGTGATTCATTCTCTAATAAACTCAGTCATGGATGGGGTTTTGTGAGTGACACCAGGGTGTGAAAGAACTCATGGGTTTATTCACTTTATAATTAGCACAAGGTAAACAAACACCTTAAACATCTAGATCCAATAGCTTCACTATAATCTTGACTAATTTTCCTCACCTGTATGTCAAATCAATCTCTCTCTCTCTCTCTCCATCTCTCTTATGGCGGATTATAATCCATCATAATCTATTTTGATATAATTATAATGAGGTGAAGCTTAAATATTAACTATAATGTACTGATTAAAATCCACAACATAGATTTTAAAAATAGGTCTGATCCAACTAAATCTATAAGTCATGACTAGATAGTCTGACTAAATCATAACCACTTTTGATAAGAAAATGAAACAGAAATGATGTATAGCTTCAGCGAAATATCATAGACAACAAAGAATGGTATAAGTGATCCAACAAACATAAAGGCAAACTTGAGTAAAATATATTAAAATACTTCAATTATTATTACTTAAGAAAAAGCAAGAAATTAGTGGAAGATGAACAAAAAAAGAAAGCTTTAGTAAGATACCCAAAAGAGTTTTGGACACTATGTGGAATCATAATGATACTACATTCTTCTAAACACAGAATTGAAGTCTTTATAAGCAGACCTGGCTTCAATTTGAGCATTTACACTTAAAAGCTTTGGACCATTGTGGAGTTAGCTGAAGCTCCATGAGCCTCATACCTTACCTACAGCATGATGTTAGTTTTCATGCCTCCTCACAGCTGATGTAAAGATCAAATATTAAAGAGCATTTTGAACCATAAATTTATACCTCAGAGTTTTGTTCTTTAGAGGCTGTTGATTAAGGAATAGAGTAATATCTCAGGTTCCACAAGCAACATAAACAAAACATGACTGTTAATATCAAAACACAGAATATTTTTATTTTTCCTTGCTTTAGAAAACTTCTTTTGTTTTGGAAAAATTATATATGAAAATACTTACAGCTAGCCTCAAGAGTGATCTCTGAATATGCATATGCTGGTACTTGTAAAAGAACTAGGGCTCCTGGAATTTCTGCACCATTTAATATTTGTGTCTTGGAGAGACAGAAATATAAATCAGTAGCTTCTCTTATAAGTAGATGTAAAATAAAATATAGTATATGTGTATTTATTAGATATTTTTTTTTTACACACACAATACATAAATTTTTTGAGATAACTCATTTTGAAATATAAGGAAGAAGCTAAAGAGGAACAAGAACAAAGAGTATGTTGGTACAATCTATGTATCATTAATAAGGAAAATAAAGACGTTTATAAGTATTTGATCTACTGAGGGAAGAAAAAGAAGAGTTTGGGTACTATTCTGGCATTGCCCTGATGACAGTGATGGCCCAAGGCAAGACAGTAATGAGTGAGGAGAAAGAAGGAGAAGGAGATGGAGAAAAAAGAGGAGAAGAAGAAGAAGAAGGATTAGGAGGAGGAAGGGGAGGGGGAGGGGAGGAGGAGGAGGAGAAGAAAGAGAGAAAGAGGAAGAGAGAAAGAGAAAGGGAGGTTTTGTGTACAGTTGAGTAAATTCAAACTATTATATGCAGATTGAATTTTCATCATTTTAATAGTGCAAAATAATGTCTCCATATGTTTGGATTATTTTATACAGAATCCTCACCTGGATGATAATAGAATATACAAAACTGGGATAATGGGCAAAGGCAAGAGTATAATTTGTTCAGGTGTACAAATAAGTGAATAAACATCATGTAAATATTTAGATTAAGTAATTGGATAATTCATCAAGAAAGATAAATTGCATAACATGTAATGAAATTAATAGTAAGGGAGAGTTTTTGTATTTGTAATAAGGAAAAAAATTATTTCTGATTTTCCAAATAATAACTACTAATATTTAGCACTTATTGTATACCAAACATTGTCCTAAGTGTTTTAGAATATTAATTAATTATCTCAACAATCATCTGAAGTAGTTCTAATATCATTCCTATTTTGCACATGAAGGAGATAAGGCTCAGAGAGCTGAAGTATATTTCCTAAGGTCACACAGAGAATATATAAAAAATGGCAGAGTTAGGTGACTTACCTAAAGGCACGTTGGTTCTGGAGTTTTTTTCTTTAACACTACAAAGGTACACTTCTTTCCTAAGGTATAAAAGATTAATAAAGAAACAAGAAGTACAAAGGCTAATGGACCGAAGAATGGAATTATTATTATGGTAGGGGTGAGCATATTCTTGTTTTGTGTTGTATTTTGGGAAAACGTTCCAAAAGTAGATTTGAATAATTGAATAACAAAGCAAGCTGATCAACTATTGTGAGCTTATGGAGAGTAGGGAGCATGTTCTATTCTTGGTATCTCCATGTCCTAACACTTAGCATGGTGTACAGTAGGAGCTCAGTAATGGGTTACTGACTGAAGACAGTTTTGGAAAGGCTGAATAAAACAAGATTTGGAAGCACCAAGAAACCTGATAAATAACTTTAAGGCTAAAGATCTGTGTTAAAACTTCTGTGAAAATAAAACTCCCTTACTGGGAGTAATTATAAAGTCAATAATTAGAGAAGAGCACTTTGGGAAAAATGCAGAGTATTGCAGCACTGTTAAAAAGGAAAAATCAAGAGAGGGACTTGAGAGATGATCAATACATGTTCAATGTCTAAAACTTACAGATGGGTGGATGACACGTAGAAGAAATTCTGACTAAGGAAAAAAAAGTAAACCCAAACCTAAACATAAACAATGTAATATGGAGAAAAACTAAATATGCTAACTAACAGGCAACAATAAATCAAGAAGTAATTAAGCATGGCTACAGTAATTCTTTTTCAAATTTTTCCACTTGCAATGTCTTTCTTGTAGCATGAACACTGGTCTGGTTGTTTCTGAACTTGGGAGTTGTAGTCAATCCCAGAAGCAGGCTGTCATAGTATGGCAGGTTTGTCTACTGGTTTTGTAATCGACAAGGTGTGTGACCTTGGGCAAATCACTTTACCTCTCAGGGGCTTGGCTTCTTGATATCGAAATAGGTAAGTTGTATTAGATGATCTGTTAGATGGCTTCTAGTTCTGAGTTTTATTACAATGTCTTGGAATTAACAGATTCTCAACTGGACAGGCATACTCTGGATCATTACCATGTAAAGCGTATACTAAAAAGAATATAATGAATATCTTTCTTGAGAAAGGGAAGATAGAGAGGGAAAAATAATGTTTAAAAGAAGTATATAATTCTAGGTTGCAGAACAGAAAAGGAACATTTTTGTTTTCTGTTACAAGTGATTTACTAAGCCATTAAGTAAGGCTGAGGAGATGCACATTCAATTTTATTTTATTCCTTAATTCAAAAGAGGCTGCAGGCTTCCAGCAGCTGCTGCATTAGCATTTTGCAAGCACATGTATAAGCTTGAACCTCTTAAAATCCTGTTTTCTTAGTGCTAAATAGTCAGTGATCATGAAATCATGGTGTTACCACCAGCAAAAGAAAAAATGTCATGTCAATTTACAACCTTTAGAAATGCATTTCTAAATTAAATGGAAAAAATATGCTAATGCAATATTAAGGCTGCAACTTTAAAAATAGAAAAGTCAAGACCTACAGAAGTTATGGTTTTTATTATCATCATTAACATGACTGCATCACATACACGGTATATATTAGTTTTTTTCCACGTAGCTTGGAATCCAATGTATTGCATGTATCCAACTTAATTTAGCTTCATTAGAGGAATTTTAGCTTGCATTTCTTTTATTTTGCACTTCATATTTGCATCCTTAACTTTATTTAAAAATTTATTTTATAGGTACAATACACCACCAATGGTTAATATAATACTAATAAATAAGCAACATAATATACTAGACCATATGTAACATTTACATAGAGAGTGGTGTCAAAATTTGTATGTGCACAAAGCTAAGTTTTTCTCTACTGAAAAGTTTTAGTTATCTAATTTAGCTTTGTAGTTTGCCTATATTCCTTTCTTAAATCCTTTCTGTCTTTAGCAGTCTCTCTTCTGATCAGTTAGCTCCTCCTCCTTCACTGGTTAGTCAGCCAATTACCCATTGCCATGTGGCCCATATTGCAGTTTTGTCTTAACCACCTTTCCCCATCAAAACTAACCTGCTCTGTCCCTATTCCTTTTGATTTATTAGGGAATGAGTTCCTCATTCTATTGGACTAGAAATAGGACATACGAGTCACCTGAGATGCTTAATGAGAAATTATCCAGACTCTGCTCAAGCCTATTAAAAATCAGGACCTTTGGAGATGGTTTCCAGGAATACACTTTTTAATTAAAAAAAGCTATTCATGTGGTTCCAAGGGATTTCTTTTTGCTTGTTGTTTCCAAGTTAGTTTTATCATTATTATTATTCATTACCATTATTGTATTAATGATAGATAATGAAGATATATTGCCTGTTTCCAATTACATTAGCATTTCTAGAATACTTTCAGGATTTTAATCCCAGAGAAGGAATAGTATGAGAACTTCATGCAGAATCAATGGAAATTTACTCCATAGTTACTTCAGAGACTAGTTTAGTGTTCATGTGGCCGACTCCTAATGAAATTCGTCAAATCGAGCAAATTCATTTTAAAGCCAGAACCATATCCGTTATATAAGTTCATGACAGCAAATACAAAAAGGTGTTTTGATGCAGATCTGTGCCTCCTTCATATGCAGGAGGCAGGTATGGTGGGAAGCAGCATGTCTGAAACTTGGGAGAAAAGTTCCAGTTCTGCCACGGTGGCTAAGTAATCATTGAAAATCACTAAAATTCAGTTTTCTTATGTACAAGAATAGGATAATTATACTAATATCTGAGTAAGTGCTAGGAAGACTGAAGGAGGGTACGTGAAAATGTTTGATAAATCTAATGCAAGTTACAGTTGACTCTTCAGCAAGGCAGGTTTGAACTGTGCAGGTCCACTTATATGCAGATTTTTTTCAATAGTAAATACTACAGTTCTACATGATCTGAGGTTGAACCCATGGATGCAGAACTGCAGATAGGGAGAAGCCACATATATGGAGGGCAGACTGTAAGTCATATGCAAATTTTCGACTGCACGTTGTTCAAGGGCCATCTGCATTTTTAAAAATATCATTGTGGGTAGGGATAAATTTAAACGTAAAGAGTTGTAAATATAAGATTTCCTTTTTTGTTCAGTGTTTGTTTAACTGAATGAGTCTTTCCCTCATCATCCAGAAATAATCATTGCACCTTCTGATGAAAAAATTGTTTGATATTTTGTGTTCAGACATATGAGGAATAATGAAAAAAGCACTGAACTTGAGTCAGAAACCCTTCATTTGAGATATTAACATCTCTGAGCCTCAGTTTCTATATCTTTAAAAATTGTAATATTTTCCCAACTAACAAATTAATTGTGAGAATTAAGGTAGGTAAATTTTGTGAAGTCATCGGGTGGAGAAGGAAAATATTAATTAAATACTCACACGATTGAATCTATAGTTACAAAAAAGTAAGAGTTCTGAAGAAAAGAAATTGACTACTAGAAATTTGGCCTAATTGGGGGATTAGGAGGTGACACTTGAGCCAAGATCTGAAAAATTGTGTATCAGTGAGAATTTGTTTTAACTCTGAGCAATGGAGATTCCCACAGTAACTTAAATGAGATTTCTCATGCAAATAAAATAACTCAAAGTAGCTAGTCCAGGGCTCGTTTGGTAGTGCTAAGATTTTCTGTGGCCTCTAATATCCTCAAGTTGAGGCTCTCATCCGCATGGTCCAAAATGGTAGGTATAACCAAGTTATCACAATTACATCCAGTGAGTAATGGGGGAAAAAAAGGAAAAGAAGACATATTCTCTTGATTTAAGTAGACTTCCTTAGATGTTCCACAATATTTTATATCAGATTTCATTGGTCAGATTTTATTGCCACAAGAAAGGCTGGTAAATGTCGAATTCATGGCTGAGAAATGTGACAGGGTAGGGTTACAAAGTAGGGTTCTGTTCTTTGGGGGAAGTGGAAACTAATACATAGTGGTCACTAGCATTCTCTGCCATCCTTGTTAAAAAATGGCAGGTTTGTTTTCTGAACAAATGGTGAAAAGTGAGATTGAGATCAGGCTCATAAGAACATATTGTGAAGGATATTTTTGGACCATATTAAGAAAACAGTGGAAATAAGAAAAGAAAATAGTCAAATTCCTCAATGGTTGCTATTTGGAGAAAATATTTTATGCATCTATTAGCATATGAATGTTATTAGGCTATAATGGCAGTCCAGGCAAGAGATGCTGGTAGCTCAAAGGAAGATGGTAGCAATAGATTTTTTTTAAGGATGAATTAAGGGCTATTTACGAGGTTATATCTATAGGACTTACTATATTGAGCATAAAGAAATAGGACGTGCCAAGGATGGCTCCTAAAACACTCTACCTCTCTTTAATTCTTTTAAATAATATGTTGGTTACATCACTCTTGAGATAGAGAATGTCATACAGTCGTGTGTTTTTGAACTTAGACTCTGTGTAATATTCTTGATTTCAAAATTTGGGGTACTTCATCTCTTCCTAACCCTTTAGATTAATTTGTTAGCTGGTCAGATTGCCTGGATTACAGATACTCTTTACATTCTGAACGTTCTTCATCAAATCACCTAGACAGCACACAGAACAACCTAAAGTCCATCTTTCCTCATATTAACGCCAATTCAGAAGTCTAGAACCAAGCTCTACTAATTAAAAAAAAACAGTTTGTATTTAAAGCACTGAATAATAGCTAAGTCAATACAGAAATGTAAGGAATTACTGTGAAAATAGTTTGTTATTCAAAGATTTTCCATTTTGGTTATTAAATTATCAATTTATGTAATATATAGTAAAATATATACTCAATTTATTTTGTTATTAATCCAGGCATTTTCTCCCTGCTGTATTAATTGTTTGTATACCATTATTTTATGTCTGGAGCTTGTTTGAAAAATAATACTTCTATCCCTAAATGCATATGTAAGTGTTAGATCTAATGTATTTAAAAGCTTAGGGCTTAAGATTGATTGAATGTTCATGGTCTTGCAGCACACTTCCCTTAAAGGGCACCCAATATATGTATAATATGTACACTTTAGTGGGAAGATGGAAAGTAGAGCTCTGTGAAGAAAACGGTAGAAGCACGCAAAAGGGAGAGATCAGATGTTCGTAATTCAAACCACAATAGGAAAAATTGGGGCCAGTTCTAGCCAGCTTTAGAATTCATTGGAGGGAAAGGGGCAGGAGTTAGTTTTGGAAGTGCTAAAGAATAGAGTGATTAAGAACAGTCCTATTTAGGGAAATTCACTGGAAAAGAGGCAGGAAACTGTGTGGGACCAAACCCTGGGTAAAGGGTCTGGATAATGCAGCAGGAGTTCAGGCCACAAGTCATGAGGAAGATTGAATAAAAATTGTCTTTCTCCTTTCTGCTAGAGAACTTGGCAGACCAAAAGATCTCTCCACATAGGTGGACTTGGCAATCTACTTTCTGATAAAATACAGAATTTCCAGAGGGGTGAGATGTAGTTTTGGCATAGATTATTTAAGGACTCTTTCTCAGCAGTACTAAATTTGTCAGGGCAAGTAAGTGGAACCTAGCAGAAATGGAGCTACTAGATGGTTCCAGAATCATAAACTTGAGGTGGGAATGAACATGACAATTATATCACATACACTATTAGTAGAAATTATTTCAAGCCTTAACATTTCAGTTTGTTTGATTTCAGTGTAGTTTACCACTACTCCGTACACTATTATTTCAAGTCCATCACTCTAGCAATTAGTTCTTCTTTTCTCTGAAGAACAATGTTTGCCTCACTACCAGGTGGTTTCCATGATCTTGTGAGGTTCCCAGTGATTTTTATTTGCTAAACCCAATTGTCAGTTGTAGTCCTTACGTTTTTCATCTAAGAGCAGCTTTGATACAATTTCTCACTCTCTTATTTTTTCAGTTTTTTTCCAGGAAATCACCTTGTCCTGCTTGTTCTATCCAACACTAGTCATTCTTTTTTTTTTTTAACATCTTTATTGGAGTATAATTGCTTTACAGTGGTGTGTTAGTTTCTGCTTTATAACAAAGTGAATCAGTTATACTTATACATATGTTCCCATATCTCCTCCCTCTTGCATCTACCTCCCATCCTCCCTATCCCACCCCTCTTGGTGGTCACAAAGCACCAAGCTGATTTCCCTGTGCTATGCAGCTGCTTCCCACTAGCTATCTATTTTACATTTGGTAGTATATATAAGTCCATGCCACTCTCTCACTTCGTGCCAGCTTACCCTTCCCCCTCCCCATGTCCTCAAGTCCGTTCTCTACGTCTGCGTCTTTATTCCTGTCCTGCCCCTAGGTTTCTCAGAACCTTTTTTTTTTTTTTTTAGATTCCATATATATGTGTTAGCATACAGTATTTGTTTTTCTCTTTCTGACTTACTCTGTATGACAGACTCTAGGTCCTTCCACCTCACTACAAATAACTCAATTTTGTTTCTTTTTATGGCTGAGTAATATTTAATTGTATATATGTGCCACATCATCTTTATCCATTCATCTGTCGATGGACACTTAGGTTGCTTCCATGTCCTGGCTATTGTAAATAGAGCTGCAATGAACATATGGTACATGTCTCTTTTTGAATTATGGTTTTTCTCAGGGTATATGCCCAGTAGTGGGATTGCTGGGTCATATGGTTATGTAAATTTGTATATTCAGTTTGCCTCACTGCTTGGATGTATAATAGGCATCTCAACATTAACATGTCCAAAATCAAGCTAATGGTTTTTCTGCCAGGTTTGCATGTCCTATTGGCTTGCCCGTCTCTGTAACGCCACCTCCACATTTCCTGTTGTGAATCCTGCAGGCCAAAATCGTTGGAGTCATTATTGACTTCTCTTTTTCTTATACCCCATTTTCAATATGTCAGCAAAGAGTTATGGCAGTATACTGAAAAGTGTTATAACCTGATCATTTCCCACTACCTTCACTACTTCAACTTTTGACTAGGTGCCATTATTTCTCAGCATTTTTGCAATAAAATTCTAGTTTGGCCTGAGCTTCATTGGCATACCTGATACTACTTAAGAATTTTCATCACAGTAATCCCAAACCAGATTCCCTCATTTCTCTGCTTAAACTCGTCAGTGGTTTCCTACCTTTCTCAGAATACAATCTCTCATAATAGTTTACAGAGCTTGACGTGATCTTGGTTATGTGTCCACTGTGACCGACCACATCTTTTACTTCTCTTCTACTATCTAGCTTTTTTTTTTTTTTTTTTTTTTTTTTTTTACTAACAGTGATCTTCCTGCTGTAAATTAATCCAGGGACAGGCCAAGGATCGAGCCCAGTTCCAATCTTAGGGCATTTGCACTATCCAGTACTACTATCTGGAACATCATACCATGAATGCTGTATGGGAGCTTACTCCTTCACCTGTTTTCAAGCTCTTTCCAGTACCACCTTATCTGTGAGAGCTGAAGACCTTATTAAAAACAGTGTCTTCACCTCCCTTCCCTGCTTAATTTACCTTGGCACTTTTCACCACCTGACTCCGTAAACATGCTATTTATTTGTTTATATTCTATCTCTACCCACTACTCCACTATATAAGGGTAATATAGTGTCAGCAGATAGAATAGTACCTGGCACATGGTAGACACCCAATAAATATTTGTTGAATGAATGAATCAAATAATTAATTAAAATATAGTAGTATTTTACCACATCACCTTTATGTGCTTCTCTTCAAGTAAAGTCATTTTTCTCACACAAAAGCTTAACATTAAGCATGTATGTAAGTCTGTCAGAGAATTTGGAACAGAGTGTGTGGTATCTATCAGTCCAGTGGATCAGACTGAAGAGGTGGGCTCTTAAGTGAGTGGTTACATGTACAGGGCATGCAGCCTAACCAGAGAGAAGGGGGAAAAATATATGTATGAGTAGTGAAGAAACTGCCCTCAGTGACTAGGTCATTAATGTAGATAGAGCCAGGAGGCTTAAGGCCTATTCCTCATGAAACTCCCCCCCAAAAAAGTACAGAATGCTACACAAGTAAAGAAACTGAATTCAGAAAAGTGATGCAATACATGTAATGTACTTAGAACAAAAAGATAAAGATATTAAAATATTAAAGTTCTATGAATTGTTCAAGAACTTAGGTCAACATTAAAAGCAGTATCAATAGGTAATGTCAACCCTTTAGAGAACTTGATGGAAACAGGCCAAGCTCTTAAATTGGAATGACTGATCAGGGGCAAAAATCAGAGAGAATTTTTAAGCCTCAGTGCTGTTGTGATGTATTAAATGCTGTTTATCATGTAACCGTATATGAAGTGAGCCGGAGAGAAAGTAGCAGATGACAGAGACAAACTTGGCAACTAAGATGTTGAATAGACTCAGCCAGCAACTTAAAAAGCTAGCAAATCTAGAGACAGGAAAAATGAGTAGCAGTAATGCAAATTGCACTTATACCTAGAAATAATTGTAATGATACATTTTCTGAAAAAAATGTATGTAGGTTAATTTTAGAGTACATTTTGGTCATTCTTAATGATGTCTTTGTTACTGTCAGATAATTTAAAATATATTAAAAATATATAGTGTGTATCATGGAGCAAATAGTATCTTCTTGTAGCTAATTTTATTTGTCTATAAAATGAATGGCCCTTAATTGTCAATCCTTTCAGTTGTAATAGTATATGATTTTTTAATGTAGATAAAAAATCCCAGACGTCTGAAATATGTACTTTGGTGTAGGAAACAATCCATTTCACGTATATGTATTTAATGCAAAAAATGTACCACATATTGAAACTAAAGTTATAAAATGAAGTGATATATGACATTAGTTATATGGATATATATATATTTATATATATAAAAAATATACAAACATATATATATGTATTTTGTGTGTGTATATATAAACAAAAATATACATACATTGTGCATATTAAGTTATTTACCTTCTTACACATGCACATGCATGTCTACCTTCATATAACAAGCATTAATTACATTAATTACACCACATAAAATCAAAATATAGCTTTACCTAATTTCTATAGATATTTCTAAAAAGTTGATGTAATTTTACAATTACATTTACAGCACTCCTGCAACTCAGGATCTAATATAATCCATATGCCCAAAGCTGTAATCAAAAGACAATACAAAATTTACTTTGTTATTTCTTCATTTCATTTAAAGAGTCACATCACAATAATTCCAGTAACTAACTCCCACATTTACCTCAGGTTGGGTGCTGCTCACACTGGGTTTTATCTTCATGTTGCCACATTCCCCTTGAGACACAAATGCAGTAGATATTTTCTACAGTAACACAGACAAATGCAATTTGGAGGTGGTGGTGGTTTGTGTGCATGTGTTCATATGTATGTGTGTCCTTTAGTGTTGAGGTGTGAAATTAGATAGCACTCAAATCCTTAAAAAATTAGAAAGTTGACCACTGATCTTATTCAGTTATAAACATTAAGTTTGGTTACTATATTCAAAAGCTTATAATTTCTCTGTAATAGCTCCTTGAACTTTATCTTTCACTAAAGGTGCCCGCCCTTACCTTTAAGTAGTAATAAATGCTTTTTTTTAAACATCTTTATTGTAGTATAATTGCTTTACAATGGCGTGTTAGTTTCTGCTTTATCACAAAGTGAATCAGCTATACAGATACATATGTCTCCATATCCCCTCCCTCTTACGTCTGCCTCCTACCCTCCCTATCCCACCCCTCTAGGTGGTCACAAAGCACCGAGCTGATCTCCCTGTGCTATGAGGCTGCTTC
Source organism: Balaenoptera ricei (assembly GCF_028023285.1). Taxonomy (NCBI): domain Eukaryota; kingdom Metazoa; phylum Chordata; class Mammalia; order Artiodactyla; family Balaenopteridae; genus Balaenoptera; species Balaenoptera ricei. The sequence goes on along the minus strand of NC_082646.1, from coordinate 37,167,684 downwards.
CCACTAGCTATCTATTTAACATCTGGTAGTGTATATATGTTTATTAGTTAACATAAAACCATTAGACATTCTCGGGCACTTTTCAGAGCTCATGAATAATAAGAATACAGCCCCCACCCCTTATTCATTTTCTGCTTTTCGGTTAGCATCATCTAGGCTTTAGTGAGGGCTGCAACTTCTGGTTGCTCAAGAGGTTAGTGAGAGCTGGAGGAAGAACTTAAAAAACTAAGCTCACGAATCCTTTCCTTCCCACGCATCCTTTTTGTTCATTTGGAATTTTTGTTTCAAAACAAAAGCAAACAACAAAATAAGAGGGGAGAAGGTACTTTTTCAGGAGGGGGTGGCATATGCCTGATTAGAAGCAAAAAGGAAGGAGGAGGAGATGGTGAAGGGGCAAGAAGCAGAAAAGGCCAAAAGAGAGCAGCTGGGGGCGGGGGGCTGGGAGCCCAGGGAGGCTTGGCAAAGGGAATCACTATTTTTAAATGTTCTGAGACCACTTTAAAAGTAAAAAATCAATCCCTCTTCTAAAGAAGCCCCTACCCACAGTTGTTTTCATCCTCCCACTCTGGAAAGAGTAATGTTATCTTCAATTTATAGAAATGTTAAAGAAAAAAAAAAAAATAGAAAGTCCCAGTAATAAACGCTTTTGATTAGTTAGGTACATATCCTTTGAAGTGTGGGTGCACTGCTTTTATTCCACATTAATTTTTCAGTACTTTAGTACTATTATTTTGAAAATGAGCATTTGATATGACGAAGTATATGTAGAATGGCAAATTCAAGTTAATGCCGCTTTCATTATTTTGTCACAAAGCTACTTGATAATGAAGTGGAATGAAGCACCATTGAATTCTGTACCTCACAGTTATGCTCTACAGGAACCCTTTGTTCATTAAAAAAATAGTACCCAGTAAAGATTCCTTTGGGGATTCCCTGGCAAATTGGCTTCATACACAGGCATTTTTTCAATAACAGTTCACTAATAATTTATGGATAAAAACTACAGCTACTCAAAGCAAGTAACATCTTACAGGAACACAGCAGTGCTGTGACAGGATGAGTCCTGTATCACGGCATTCTAGGTTTTTGTCTTGCATTGTGCCTCAGTCCCTTCCATGCTCTGGATGTCATCCAAGAGTTTGGGGTCCTGGAACAGGGGGAATGAGAAGTCAAAGACATAGTGTTTGCCCTCTCATAGGTTTCAATATTTAAAGTAGGTAGGCTTCTTTATTTAATCATCAACTCAAGTATTTGCCAATAAACGTGCCACAGCTTGCCTCAGTAATAGTAACCTATTACAACCAAGAGTGGTGACATGTATTCTAAAATGTAATCTCTATGATTGAGTTTTACTGTGTAATTAAAAATTTACCATAGCATACGAAGTACACTATTCATGCAGTCAAAAAAAGATATCTAAGATGGTAGCAGAAACTATTAACTTCAACTAACCTATAGTAGTTTACCACTAGATTTGGGATCAAGTCTTTCTTATTTATACATATATGAAATTATCTATAACAGGACCTGTCACATAGAAGACACTCAGTGTTTTGTTGAGTTCATGACTCCTACCTAACCAGTATCCTTATGCAATTGGGGTTATTATAATATTAAGATTAGTTACTATATTCAAAACATTATAATTTCTCTATAATATCTACCTCAACCTAATCTTTCACTAAAGGTGTTCTTACATACCTAGAAGCAACATAGATTTTCCATCAACATCTCTCATCTTTCTGATTGTGTGTCAGTGGTGAAATTCCCTCTGACATTTTCTATTAAAGATAAATTTGAAAAAGAATACTTGAAATTTAATTCAGAAGTAGCAAGGACTCCAAATAATTCCATGAAAACTGTTTCAGAAACCAGACAGAAGTTGTTCCTCTAAGTGACATTCCACTGAAGTGCTTTGCACCAAGATCATAATAACTATCCTTGTTGATCAGCCCAATAATTTTTTAAGTCAGTATGTTAAACTCCTGGTACATCCATAACCATTAGTCACCTGCTCCTGTCTCCTAAAAAAGTATCTTCTGTCTTATTTTTCATGGTATTAGTTTTCCTGGTCTTCTTCTTACGTCTGAATATTTCATTCTATCTTCCTTGCTAAGATATCTTCTCTTAATTACTCTAAAATGTTTTTCTCCGAAGTTCGTTCCTCAGGTCTTTTATTTTCCTATGATATACCATTGGCTTAGGTAGTCCCATTCCTCTTTTATTTCAACTGCCACTAATATGTGGATAGCTCTGAAACTGGCCATTCCAACCCAAATACATACATTCCAAATCCATATAGTTAATTTTTTACTGGATATTTATTTTTTGGTTTTACGTGAAATCCTTTGTCTAAATTGAACTCAAGATCTTCACCTTAAAATTTATTTCTCTTTTTAAATAGCTTAACCACTCACTCTGCTGTCCAGGTCAGTCCAGAAATGTCATTCTCTTCCTTACTCACATGCTTAATAGACGAAGACTTACCAATTTTACTTAATATTCTTGAATCTGTCCACCTATCTTTATACTCATTTTCATTGCCTTCATTCAGGTCTTCATTATGACTTGCTTGGCTTAGTACAATACTCTGTTTTCCTAATATCCATTGTTTTGAACTCCTAATTTATTCTCCCTTTTAGTGTAGTGAAGTTTCTATAAGGTAAAAAAACTGTTATTTGTCACTCCTTGCCTAGAATTCAAGGTAAAATTCAAAGTACTCATTTTAGATCCAGGATGTATCCTCTTTGGTTTGCCTATTCCCTTGATATCCTGTCCACATACCTTTTGTACATTACACTATGGCTATATTTAACTACTGCAGTGCTTGAATATGCATGTTTTCTTATAACTCCTTGAATTCATACGTGATACTCCTTCCACTTGGAAGAACTCCTGCTTCCACCATTTAATCTGGCAAGCTCCTAATTCTTTTTGAAAATGAACTTCTTGAAAATGAACGCCAATCCTGCTGGCCCTCTTCATCCGAGCAACCATATCCTTCATACCCATATAGAGCCTTATCTCTCTTATTACACCACTTTATGTAATAACTTTTTAAAATATATTTTTCTTCTAGCTCATTATCTGGCACTTAAAATATTCATATTTAATAATAAATGTTATGAAATCTTGCTTAATAAGAGTTATTTATGCTATGTAATTTCACTATTATATAGAAGTACAAAGATGATTTTTAAAAATAGTAAACTACCAAAGAGCTTGAAGTGTTGCTTTACTTGGAAACAACATAGGATTGTCATTGTGAGATGATAGAGAACAAGGTAGGCATTTTGAGAAAAAAAAATTCCAGCTCTACTAGAAGTCTAAAAGAAATATCTAAAAATAGAAGTGGCTAGAATAAATGATATTTAACACTCTAGATAAAAAATGATGTTTTTAGGAAACACACAGATAAAAAGACTAGTCATTGGTTTTTTAATTCTCTTGACAGTGTGTAGTGTTTACATAAACCCAAATTCAGTTTAAATAAATCAATCCCAGGTGATAAAGAAACTTTCTGAAAGTAAGTTAGGAAGAAATTAGATATCTGAGTATGTATCTAAGGAGATACATAAGCAGAGGGAAAAAAAAATGTAAACAGAGAAACCAAGTTGCTCCAATCTTGTCTTTGGGAGAACACAACAAAAAACAATCAAAAAAGAAAAAAATTAAGAAAGAAAATATCAGTGAAACACAAAAATGAGTCTCTTTTCAGATGGTGTGGGTAGCAAGACTTGCATGAATAGTCTGATTGGGTAAACTAATAACAAATATTCTTGGATTCATTCACTCAAATACTTTTTGAGTTCTTATCGTGAAAATGGTTGATAAAAACACCTAAAATAAAACACTGGAATGGTGAGTTTAAAAGTAATCTTGATAGCGTATATGGATGAGTGTTAAGAAAATGATCAATAAAATGGACTAATTTCTTTAAAAAATAAAATGGCTTGGTCTTCTGAACTCAGAGGTAATGGACAGTTCTTTCTCAGAAGATGATTGCCTGTACAATGAAATACTGAAAAAAATATCTTTTCTTGTGACCTTAATTAGGATCTTTGTGAAATGCACTGAACTTTTTCTCACCTTTTGTCTGTTACATTTGTAAAGATATAAATGCATTAAATCTGAACTTAAACATTTCAGTGACTAAACAATAAGAGCTAATGATTCAAATTTTATTCTTAAAAAGATAAAAGTATATATTTTTCTTTTTGGTGAAGAAGTAGGGGAAATTAAATACAGAGAAATGTTATAATGATTTAAAAATAATCCCTCAAGACATAGGTTTATTAATATATCAGAAGATAGGTTTTCTTTTGCAAATGCAGAACAACCTCACATATTATTTAGAAGGAGAAACAGGAAAAAAAAATTAGAATTTGTAAATATACAAAAATAAAATCTAATTTGCAACTTAAATCCCTACCAACATGTCCTATGAGGTAAAAATTATTGTTGATTCTCCTTTTTGTTTTTTTTTCTTTTTTTTTAATTTACTATTTTTTTTTTTTTTTGGCTGTGTTGGGTCTTTGTTGCTGTGCGTGGGCTTTCTCTAGCTGCGGTGAGCGGGGGCTACTCTTCGTCGCAGGGGGCTTCTCATTGTGGTGGTTTCTCTTGTTGTGGAGCATGGGCTCTAGGCACACGGCTTCAGTAGTTGTGGCTCATGGGCTCTAGAGCACAGGCTTAGTAGTTGTGGCACACGGGCTCAGTTGCTCCGCGGCATGTGGAATCCTCCCAGACCAGGGCTCCAACCCGTGTCCCCTTCATTGGCAGGCAGATTCTTAACCACTGTGCCACCAGGGAAGTCCCTCCTTTTTGGTTTTATTCCATCCAAACCACATAAGGAGGAAATGTTCCATCACTCATAGTTCTTAAAAACACAATAAAGAGAAACTTTTTCTACTTTAGATTATCTTTTGCATCATAGCACTCACAGCCTTACATAATTTACTGAAGTTTTAAAGTTTTTATCTCAGGAATGCTTTTATTGAGCATGAATATTTTCTTTACTGGAAATTTGTAGTTGTATTTTAAAAATACTCATTATGTTAATCAGTTTCCAAAGTTCCTTAATGCAAAGTTAAACTTTATTTTTTAAAATATTTTTGCCTGGCAACCAGTTGTCTCAAATGATGCTTTTTATTCAAATTTAGTGTGTACCATCCTCATAGTCATTGTAAGAAGGTGTTGAGTGTAACTTTTTTTTTTCCTATCCTGGAATGGTCTTCATGAACCCAGAATTGAAGACAAAGTGTTTTTCAGTACCCATATTCTCTAAAGAGATACATCAACAAGGTGGACAGATACTTTCTTCAAAAAATAACCACTTTTTCATTGTATAAATAAGACCAGAGGGAAGAGCAAGGGATCAACTAACAGGGGTACCCAAGAGAATCACTTGTAAAAATGAAGGATGGCTGAAAGAAGGGAAGCCTGGAATCTTAATCTCTGCTGGGGTATCTGATTGCCAGTGTACTTGTTGATCTTCCTTGAGCCTGAGGATGGAAAAAGAGAAAAAGAGAGATGGTGCCACGCCTTAGAGAGAAGTGAGGGTTGAGCAGCCAGTTCTCAAGGATCTTCTGTGGATCAAATGACAATGAAGAGTTATCTTACTGGTCCCTGACCTAACAAAGGTGATTGATAATAGAATTCTCAGAAGAAGATTCAGGGGAGTATACCTGGAGCTGCTGGAGATGAGAGGGGTTGGGGAGCACCTCACCCAGGCTTTTTCCCCTAAATGGTATTTGTATCCCATGAGAAATCCAGCATTTTGGTGCCCCCACACAGAGGCACCGGCAGTCAGTATGAAGTGAAGAAGTGGCAGGCAACCTGAAGAAAAGATTACAATCAAAGAGAATAAAGTGAAGAAAACTGTTCCTTCCTCCCTTTTAGCCTCAACCAGCACCAGATGAGTCTACCACATAAGGGAGGATGGCCGTATCCTACATGCCACAACACTGCCCATCGACTGCAGTCACTGGAGTGGGAGAAGCAATCACAGAGCTGATCCTGTCCCCCAATTCTCTCAAATCCCTGGAATACCAAGCTTAATTGGCAGCGTTGGTGAATGAGTGGGGAAGGGGAGGTAAAGTTCTGAGTCAGATGTGAGATGTGAATTTAAACTAGTCTACGATGGACTTTTAGTCACTCAAAGTGGGCCAAAAGCTATGGGAATATACACGTTTGTAAGATTTTATGTTATTTCCAATACAAATTCAAAATCACAGAGTTTTTGACAAACTTCTTCAATTCTATATATTCTTATGCTGGATATCTTAAGTTTTGCTTATTTATTTCCTTGATTTTATATTCTACTGATAATAACCTCAAAAGAATAGTAACAATATTACTACAAACACTGAATCTACTGAGGGCCTGTTAAATTTTCTTTGCAATTCTCTTCATTCTTAAATTTCTGTTCTTTAAAGTCACTTAAGGCAATCCTTTTTTGTGTGTAATAGTTTTGTCACTATACTAATAACTAAATTATTGATTTGTTTACAGTTTTATTTTTTCTTTTTAACTTAGTTTTATTTCTAATTATGTAAAACACTATTGAATGTAAACCATATGTGTCAGAAACCATATAGTGATGTACATTTGAGGAAGATCCTTGAACCCTTCTACTCCTATAGGCAATCATTTGTATTGTTTTTTGATTATCCTTTCCAGTGTTTAGTATTGCACATATAAGCAAATATGAATAGATGTATATAGTTATTTTGCAAAATTGAGCATATATAAACATCATTCTGTGATATATATATATCATATGTATATATGTATATACTGGAGTTGATTTTATTTCAGTAGAGAGATATTTCTTTCTCATTCCTTTTACAAGTGAGTAGTACTTTCTTGTACAGCTATAGCACACTTTTTGTAACCAGTCCTGTGATGATGAACAGTGAATAGTTGGGTTGATTTCAGTCTTATTATTGTAAATAATGCTGGAATCATGTACATATATCATTTCATATTTTGGCAATTTAACTTTCATATGGATCCCTAGGTATTAGATTGTTGATTCAAAGGTGACTTCACATATAATTTTGTTAGCTATGGTCAAGTTCCCTCCATTTTTCAATCTCACCGTCAGTTTGAGAGTGCCTCTTTCTTCACGTTCTTGCCAACAGAATATGTTGTCAGACCTTTTATGTTTTGTCATTATGATAGGTGAGGAATGGTATCTCAACATATGTAAATAGAGAATTTCTCTGTTAGGTTAAGCAACTTTTATGTTACGGATACACTTTATAATTACTTGAAACATGATTTTTCATGCTTACCTTACACCTTATTATAAGAAAGTGCCAAAATTTATTTAATATTTAGTTTGTTTAACTGTAGGGTAAATAACCAAATATTTAAGCCATTTTTGCTTTAAAATGTTTCTATTTTCTTGAGGTTTCCTTTTTAATTCAAGTTAAAGGAAAAGTCAATTACAAAATTAGAAAAATAATATATAAATAAGATAGCTAGATATGCTAGCATACTTAATTGTATAATAAAATATACTTATATGGCATTAGATATTAGAGTTATAAGTTGTAATTATTTTGTAAAAGTTTATAAAAATTACCAAAAAATGAAATATCTGTCATTCATATTTATAGTATTGGTATATACATTATGAATTTTTATATCACATAGCTATAAATAAAACCACTTTTATGAAGCTTAGCTAAAGCATGCTTAACTAAATCTACCGTATGGAAATATTATATTTAAAAGAACATTCCCTAGTTGATATAAATACTGAAGACAAAATGACAGCTTTTTACTTACTATTATATTTGTTTTCTGGGGACTTTAGTTAAAAGTAATATTAAATTGCACCTGCTATAAACAGATGCACATATAGCAGCACCAAAGTGCTAACTCCAACATAAATGACCATCTCTATATGTTCCTGGAATTTATTTCTTTTGGCACTTGTGTATTGCACATAATTATAAACTGTGTGTAATACTTTAGAAAAACAAATTGATTATCTGGTCATGAAGACTCAAAACCTGTTCAATTCTAATTCAAACTTTTTGTTATTTTTTTAATGTATCTTGTCAGTATATAAGCGTAAACATAGTTGTATTATGAAATGATTATTGTACAAAATATTTGCTATAGATTTCCTGTAGGTAGAGATGTTCTATCAGATTTTTCATCAATATGATAGGGGCTAATATACAAGGTCTTATTCCTCTATAAACATGAAAATTGGAATAAAATATGATTTTTAATACATAGCAAAGTTGAAAAATAAGAAAGAAAACGCCCTAGGAACCAAAAGAAAAAAGTGAACACAATTTAAGTACAGACAGCGGAAGTTGAAACTGAATGGCTTAGATAAGCATAGGAATTGTGCATTACATGTGCTCTAGGACTCAGGATCTAACACTGTGTGGGGAAGGTAATCAAGGATACCAGCCTTGTGTGGACAAGGGAGCAATAACTGGTCTCCTTGATAAATCAAAGAATTGGGAAAATGTCTAAATATAGGACCCATCTCTAAATACAGGATTACAAAAATTCTGCCTTAGTAGCTTGAGAATGAAGCATACAACATAGTCTTTACTTGACCTGTAAATGACAAAAGAGCCATAATTGAAAGGCTTATATTCTGCACACGTACTGGAGCTTTTCACACTGCCCTCATGGTGCTGAAATTCTGACATAGAAAAAAAAAAATGACGTACGATATGATGCTGATACGGCACAGCCCATGGGCCCATACACAGGCAAATGCAAGTGAAAACTGAAATGCAAAGAAAGCTATTTCAGGGGAATTACATTAGAATCCATAGCATCAAACTATTGAAAACAATTTCTGCAGAGGATGATTTCACAGTTAAAATGTTGCATCCTTAAGAGGCAAGGAAAATAGACTGCTCTGGAAAAAGAAACAAACAAACAAACAAGAATTTACAATGAATATGTTTTAAAACTAATAGAGAAAATGGCTGGGATAGAATCAAAGTAAGGACAAGACATAGTTTATTCAGAGCTGAAGAGAAAATTCATAAATTAAAAATAGATTTGAGTAAATCACCTAAAGCATAGATAACATTTTCAAGAATATACAGTTAAAGTTAAGAAACAAAGACAATAAAATGAAGATCTGCAAGCAGTGTTTAATAGGAGTTCTAGTAGAGATGAATTCAATAAGATAATGGTAAATAAATTTTAGGAACACAGTGAGACATTAAACTGCAAAGATGATATAAAAAAAGGCATTAAAACTATGAGAAAAAAAATGCAGATTACCTTCAAAGACACACATAGCAATCATTTTGCAGTAACAATAGGAACCAGAAAACAATGCAACGATATCCTCAAAGATCTAAATTTCATACCTGGAATTTTTTTTCTTAATTAAATGTGGTTCAAAATTGTGAAATAAATACAAAATCAACATGGTGGAAATATTGAATTTACTAAAGGATACAATTTTCTAAGAAAGAAACAAAGCCTTAAAAAGGATTAGATTAAAAAGTAATGGTAAATAAAGAAATTTGTAGGATATATTGCAATATATGTAAAAACTAAAGAAATAAAAACTAATCTCAGAAAAATTAAGAGTAGATGGAACTAAATTATTTTACAGCAAATTGTGGAAGATTGCAGTAAGATTATTACAAGTGATAGAGGTATTTCCTACTTTTTTCCACAATAAAAGTAGAATTATGTTTCTTATTTATATAATACTTTTATTGTTAAAATTTAAATAACTCTATATTAAAATGAATATAGTTCATGAATATAATCTACGTATAAAAATGAAAAATGTAAAAAATACAAAGGTTAAAATGTCACTACTCTGAGATAAATATATTGGCATTTTCTTAACCTTTTCTCATACTGCATTTTGTATATTTACACACATACTTGAATATAAAAGAATTAATGTACTTTTATACATATATAATTTTATTTTGTGCAAATTTAGTTTTGTTTACCATATATTATTTTCTGTTGGCCTTTAGTCCATCCCTTTCCCTAACCCTCTCCACAAGTTTGATGTAACTTGATGTGGGTTCTTCCTTCCAACTTGATGGCAATACTACAATTTCTTCTGGGAAAACATATATTATTTCATATTTGAACAAAGTAATTATATGTCATCCATTTATTAGCATTTTGAATATGTTAATTTATTCCTCATACAATTCCCTATAGTTTAGTAGGAATAGTATAGTTCATTTTTTCAGAATGGCTGAATAATACATTTAACCATTTCTCTATTACTAAATATTCACTTTCTTTTCCATTGGAAGTTACTACAAAATAAACAACTAACTTTGCTGTAATATTCTTATTTATATATGCTTTATTTTTATAGGATATATTCCCAGAACTGTGATTTCTGGGTGAAAGACTATGCATAGTTTTAATTAGAAGATATGTTGTCATGTTTATTCTTTTAAAAATTTTAAATATTCACAGTTCTAAACAGCAATGTATAAAAGGACTCCTTTATATTAAATTTATGACAAAAATACATTCTCTTTATTTTTAACATATTGACTTTTAGAAATTGTATTTTATTATTAATTATATTTCTCTAATATTTAGCAAAGGTTGAAATCTTTTCTTACCTATTTGCTGCTGGAATTTCTTCTTCTCTGAATTGCCTATTAATAATATTTAAGTTTCTGTTTGGTCATATACTTGTCCATCTGTAAGATTCTGGTTTACAGATGGACTAGAATTTGAGGTGCTTCTAGTATACACCAGTTTAAAAATGGACTAGAATTCTGGAGTGTTTATAATATGTTGTGTCTGGATCTAGATTAAAATTTCATATGTATTTATTTTCTAAAAGTGATTGAGTTGTTACACTTTATGTATATTTTAGGTTAACTTTAAAAGTTTTATAAATGACAGTTTGTTAGTTCTACGAAATTCTAAACCCTACTTAAATGCCATCACTGATGACCTTTACTTCTTTTATGGATTGTTTTAACAAATTCTTCATCACCAATACTTGTGTTGTCACAGAGGATGATATAGCACAGAAAACGATGAAGACCGTGAATCCAATTCAAAAAGTGATTCAGAAGAAATAGATTTTGAAGGTGGACATCCTAAAAATGTCTGTACACATTTACTTGCTTATATTTTCCTTTTTCTATAAGCAATGAGTGATTCATGATAAAAGTCCATGCATATTAAAAGCTAAATCTATCTTTAAATAACTGTCAAATATCAATTCCAATTGAAGAAAATATATATTAACATTTTGTCACATGTGTTGCACATATTTTTCACAATCTATTTTTTTTTTCATTTGGTTTTGTTTGTTGTATAGTTTGACTTACAAAAAAAAAAAAGTAAACTTGTATGTGTCCATCATTTTCTTTAGAGATTTGAGTTTCATTTCTAACATGGGTGTGTGATTTCATGTGTGTTTGTGTGTGTTTTTTTCCATTTTTGTTTTGTGTATATTCAAGTATTTAGTCTATTTAGCATTTTGTGAAACCCATTTTTGTGTATGCTAGGAGCTAGGTGATGCTTCATATTCTGTCTGTTGCACAAGCAAAATTACTATCTACCACTTTCCCACTATGTCAAAGTAGAATTTTTTGATATATTAAGTTCTTACTTAATATTCTTTTTGTTTTCTGGGTTTTCTATTTTGACTCACATATGTATATTTCTAATATCTGTGCCAATATTATATACTTGGGATAGTGAAAGTGTTGTATGGTTTAATATAGGATGACCAAGTTCTCTCGCAATGTTCATCTTTTAAAAATTAACTTTAAAAATAAGCATGATGTGCACATTAAAAAATATAAAAAGTAGCCAGTCAAAGAATAGAAGGAGTATGTATGTCTTCCAATCTAGTATGGGAGGAGAATGAAGAAAATATTATTTAATCCAATTAAAATCAGGAAAATAAGAAATACAGAAAAATCACAGAGCACAATAAATACACAAACCAGATCACTTACAGTCGGGAAATCATGAGAAAAATTGATTTAGAGGATAGATCTGAGAAATTGATTATGCAAGTAGTAAGTTTAACAGAGGTAAAGGAATTAACGGGTCAGAGACAAAACTATCTATACCTAAATATTTACCTGTTATCAGTTGATCTATTTGAATGCCTTCTATCTCTCTACCACTCTGCCCATAGAAAGTCAAGAATACATAATAGTCAAATTTCTAAGCACATGTGGAATATTTTTAAAATTGGAAACATACTGCCATGAACAATTCCTAACGAATTCCAAAGAATGAATGTTATATACAACATGTTCTTTGACCACAATACTATAAAATTAGAAATTTTATAATTTCTCCTCAAAGCTTACAGTATATAACAAGATACTAAAATAATTTTGAAGCTCTATATACATACATAAGAAAACACATAAGTGTTTTTATAAATTATAATTACATATCAAACTCTTAGGAGCTGTTTTCTATTGAAGAAAAAATTTATTCCCCTAAACTTGAAATTCTCTAATTGAGAAATAAGATCTAGAATATAGAAATTCAATTTACAAATATTTTCATATATATACTCAGTAATACATGAAATTCAGAAAATGTGACATATTTTCTCCCCTTTCTTCAGGCAATATCACATTCCCAACATAAAGAACATCTAAAAAATATACGAAATTCGCAAAATACAAAAATATACAAATTCTTCAATAACAATCACATTTTTACAACTTCACTGCAAGAATATCACTCTGAATTATGTGCCCTTCGTTATCCACACAGATGTTTTTACTTCTGCTTGCTCTTGAGTCTGTCATTCCCAGAACTTCGAATGGAAAGAGCATTGGATTTAACAAAGGAGTCTAAGTTTAATTCTCAGTTCTACCCCTTAATTATTGGGTAACGTTAAGCACAAGGATTCACTTATTTGATTCATTAATTTCTAATTTTAAAGTAGAGATGATTATAAAACTATGATTGTTGTAAGGGAAATGAAATAATTTATCTGGCAAACGTTAGTGCTTAAGCCATGCTAGTTGGTTATAGATGGACTTTCTCTCTTTGATTGGCAAAATCACTTATTTTTAAAAAAAAACAAAATTGACATTACTGCTTCTGTTGAGGATTCCCCGCTTCCTTTGTCTCTCTCTATCCTCATATCAATCTAGAACTAATTTTTTTTTCCCCATGTCATCTCACTGTCCTTGCTTACCCCATATTATTGCAATTATTTGGTTAAATTTCTGTTTCCACATAATGGTGAAATCTCAAAGTATAAGCTTTATACTTTACCAATGTTAGATATAGAATTGTAAGACACAGTTGTATCAGATACGGAGCTTTTATAGAGAGGGTAAGTAACCTTGTTGGCTTAAGTACATAGAGGATTCTGAGTACTATGAAGAAACTGGATTTCCTAGCAGGATAATAAAAACAGGTTATACAATGTTTGCAGAACTGGGATCCTAAGAATAAGGTAAACCAAGGACACTGTTGCAGGCAAGCAGAAGTTCCAAACAAGATCAAAATTATATATGTTCTTCTCCTAGTTATCCTAGTTTTAGATACTCTAACCATGCTTACTGATATTTAAAGGGAAAATGAATCAAGACACTGAAAAAGATATAACTTTGACAAAAAATAAGTCTTATAAACTTTTTTATCATAAGGTTTATAGTGACTTAACCATCTATGTTGAACATTTTGTGAATTGTAAAATTTTGCAGTTGTCCCTACAAGGTGAATAAAAGGAGAGTACTTGCTCTTTTGTAACTGATTTTACCCTAAAGAATATTTACACTTTCTTGTTGAGGAGAGAGGTTGTTTTTTTGTTTATTTCTTGTTTTTTTGGTTGCTGTTGATAGTTTTATTCTGTTGGAACTGTCTCTGACAGATCTGATCTCAACATGATGTATAGCTTTAAAAAATAAAACTGATTATTATCTAGAAAATAGACTCAAGTATATTCTACCTTGTATTCCCAATGCCATCTATGATGTTAGTGCATAGTAAGTGATTAATAATAGCCTATGAAAAGTATGAATTAATGTATAAAGAAAGAGGGAAGGAGGAATGAGAGAAGTGAGAAATGGTATTGATGTTGATGATAAGTATAGGAAGAGATAAGCTTCAGAAAACAGGACCTCAGGGTCAAGTTCACTAATACAATAGTTTGATGATGAGAACCTAGATCTAGAATGTTTGCAGTGGATTTTGAGCAGAAAAGGTTACATCAAACAGTTTTTTTTTCAAATAAATTTCAACAAGTCCTACTGGTAAATCAATGAAGGAAAAGAAGTCAAATTTAACTCCTAGGTTTCAGTTATGGGGGCCAGGATTATGTTTGTGCCTTGATGACAGGTAAGGTCAAACATTAAGTGAGCACTGTAAGCGAAATGGTCATTTAGTTTTAGACTAGCTTTACTCAAAGCTGAAATTATGATAGAAAATTTGTGGAAAATGGCCTTTGTATCAGTCAATTATTGCTATAACAACACCATATGCCAAACCACAAGAAATCTAAGTGCCTTAAAATAGCAACCAGTTATTTTCATGCTTACTTGTGTTGGTCATCAGCAATTGAGCTGAAGTAGGCTGATCTCACCTGTACTTGGCTCTATGTCAGGATGTGCTCAGGTCTGCTTCACATGCCTCTTATTCCTCTGGGATCAATAGGCCACCTGGCACAGATTTTTCTCATGAATATGTCAAAAATACAAAAAGACAAGTGTAAACACACAGCGTCTTTTAAGGCCTATGCTTGTAACTCAAACAGTATCCTTTCCTCCCATTTTCCGTCGGCCAAAGCAAGTTGCTTTAAACAAGTGCAACACAATGGATGGGGAAATTCATTCTAATCAGAAGAACTGCAAAGGATGTGGATATAGGGAGAGGTGAAGGATGATAATCTGCCTCCCTTTATATCCAGCTTTAAATACATAACTGGATCTTTAAAAAAAGTTCTAATGTGTGCATTTGAAATAAATATAAAAAGAAGGAAAAAACAACAAACGTAAACTGAGTCATTAATGCAAGGGATAATAAAGCCAATATATGACCATTATTATCAACAACATCAGATGATGTAGGTCTTCCCCATCCCATTATCATGTTTGCTTAGATTTGCTTTCCAATATCATCCAGATACCTGGATTTGTTCAAACTGCTTTGATTATACTTTCAAACTCTCTTTTAAGGCTGCATGCTCTTCCCTATAACACCAGGTAGCCTTGGATTCTGCTCAAGGTTCTGCCCTGAATTGACCTATTACCAGAACCATATGACTTCTAACAGTCTTATTTTGAGTATTATAGCTGCCAAGCTGTACTCCCTGAATGGATTTGATTTTCTGTGAGTAACAACACTATTCTGAATTAGGTTAGTCATAAAGCCTTCTTGTATGTTTCTATTATACATCTTTCTATCCATGTACTCCTTATTTTGTAATCAAGCCAAGAAACAGACATCAGTGTCCATAGTACAATTCAGACTTGTATAGATTTTATTGCACCTTTCCCAATATATCTCAATTTTTAGGCTATTTCATTTGTGTCCCTAACTTCTACTAAGAATGACAGAGAAATGTAGGCCTACTTTCCCTTAATTATTGTTGTGGCTGCATGCCTATGTAACCTGACGGCAACTTGTTCAATGGCAACTTGTGTATATGTTGCTTTTGTCTGCATGCTTCTCTGTCATAATGGAATAAATAGGGTGTGTGAAGGAAACTATTTAGCTCCTATGATGTAGGTACAAACCTGGAAGTGCAAAGCAGTTAACACCCTTGAGGTGTTATTTAGTGCATAAATACGACCCTTTTCCATCCCTTAAACAGACAGTTCTAATATGCATTCTACATGGTCCCATTAAGGGGCCCAAGCAGAACTGAGCCACAGTTGTCCACAGTGGTGATCAGCCAAATACCATACCCTTGTATTGTCTTGCCTTCCTCATCTGCTTTATGGTTCCCAATCCCCAAATCCTGTTCCTTGGCTTCAGTTCCCAAATCAAACTATTCAAAGGCAAACCCTAGGTTTAAGCTGCCCTTTAAAAAAAAAAAATAGGTATCCTACTGTGGTATATAGAATGGCCCCACGTCCTAATCCCCAGAACCTATGAATATGTTAGGTTACACGGCAGATAGACTTAAGGTGCCATTAAACTAGGAAAGCTCATGCTGAATCATTCAGGTGGGCCCAGTGAAATCGGGCAGGTTCCTAAAAGTGAAAGAGGGAGGCAGAAATGCAGTCAGTCAGACAAAGGCATGACTATGAAAGAAAAGCACAGAGAGTGCAACATTATTGGCTTTAAAGACAGAAGGGGACCATGAGATTAGGAATGTGGGTGGTCTCTGGAAGCTGGATAAGGCAAAGAAATGAATTCTCCCCTAGAGCCTCCAGAAAGGAACACAGCCTTGTCAACACCTTGATTTTATCTTAGTGAGACTTCTGTTGGGCTTCTAAACTACAGAACTGTAAGTCATAGATATGTCTTGTTTAATCTGCTAAGTTTGTGTACGTTTTTTAAAGTGGCAACAGGAAACTAATATATAAGTAGCCTATTTTGGTCAAATATGTCATCTTATATTTAGAAATGCCACATTAAGTTGAAATAAGTTTATTAATTCATATTACATTCCAAATGGTCATCTTAGGAAAAACTTTAATATAGGTACCTTTAATTATTTTGAATTAATAGATGTATTTTCCTCATTGACAAAATTGTTCAGGGTTAAAAACTCTGCTGGGTCGATTACTCGTCCAGAAGTTGTGCTGGACCTCATGGTTTATTCAAATCATCCAATTAACAATTAACTTCAGTTAATATTTGTTCAATGCCTGGCAGGCTAATGGCATTGTAGAATGTATAAGTTGAAATGACTTTGAAATTAATTTAACAATGGTATTATTAAAGTTGTTTAAAATATGGATCACAGAAAATTGAGCAATGGCTAAGAGTTCAAAGGTAATGGGAAACGGACACAAAATTTGCAAATAGATTTAGCTTTTGTTTTGGATTCTTTGCCTTCAGAAGTGAAGTTAAAATACTAAAAATGTAAATAAAATCAGGGGGCATCTTAATATCTCTTTAATTAGCATTCTTAATAATATAACAAAATTAGCCCTAGGCAATGACAAATTAGTCTTATTTAAACTCTGGAGTAAATATTTTACTAGTTTAGTTCCTTTGTACTATATAGTATGTATAGTACACTACAAAAAATACAGTTCATAAACACTGTATCTCAGTTATTGTAAACATTGTGAAAATGTTTAAAAGTCATTTAATCAAATAAATGCCATTGAATTTTGCTAGGTATTAAAATATATGGCTTTCTTTCTAATTACTCATATGTCTGTAAATAATCTCCAGGGTTTTGGATCTATAAGTTCAGATTCAGGACACATCCAAAAAAAGAAAGAAAGAGAGGTAGAGAGAAAGGGCGGAAGAGAAACAGAAACAGAGAGACAGAGAGAAGGAGAGAGAGGAAGGAAGAGATGGAAAGAAGAAAGGAAGGAAGGGAGGGAGGGAAGGAAGGAAGGGAGGGAGGGAGAAAGATTAATCTGTTATCTACTTAATACTTTTTTTGCACCAGAGAAACCCTAATAGATGGTAGTTTACCTCTTTTCAATACTCAAAATGGGAATAACCCTCACCTTAAATATGATTCTTACAATTTTGCTGGTAAGGACACTGAGGCTTACAGACACACATTGGTGTGACCTTGCTTCCCAGTGCAATCATCTTGGTACTTATTTGGGGTCCTTCATTGCTGTTATACAGAAAATCCTTTAGGCCTCCTGAAAGTCCAGATTGCTTTATGTACCCTCTGACAGCTAAATATTGACTAACTGGTTTGTCTCTGAGGTAGAAAATGCAGGTATAGTCTGATTTATGTAGGAGATTTATTCCTGAATATATAACATAGATTTCTTACTCCCATTTTAAATTTGTATCATATAATAAAGTACAGTGGAATTTACCATCTGGAAAACACTTATGATAAACTGTTTTGTAAATGTAATGATCTCATTAAAAGACAATATTAACTATAGTTGCAGATTTTCATATAACATCTCTTACAACAAAGGCTATCTATGTCATACCTCTACTGTTACTGTTATAACCTTAAAATGAAATTTCACATTTAGAAACACATCTTGTAAAGATTATATATTAATCCAAAATAAATCTTTCATTATCTTCTAAATGGACACTTTTAGTTTAAAAGTTTTATTAAAAGGCTCTGTGTTAATACAAATAGAATTCATAACAGTTTATTAAGTCAATACTAACTATTATGCATATAATAGATTTTATATACTTTGGGAAAAATGCATCATTGCTTATGCAAAGGTGAATGTTAGGTCTCTCAGATTCTTTAAACATATACCAGCAAAACTCAAAGATCTCATTAAGTAGTATTTGCACTGCATTCTAAAGCAATATTTAAATTTCTGATAATATTGAGATAGAAAATCATGTGTAGATCAGAGAAATACTCCAAATTGATATAGCCTGTCATTATCTGCCTGAGAGTTTTTATATGGATTTAATTAAAGAAAGGGTTAGGGTGTGAGATCACTCATTCCTCTTTTTTTTCCCTGTAACAGTTAAGAATGTTCATGTTATTGAACCTAATGTTGACATACCTCCTCCCTGTAGCGGAACGATTAAACTAACTCTCAAAGGAAATTTAATGTTTGAGGGAAACGGGTAATTTTCTTTTTTCTTTTGCCATCTTGTCAGAAAATCATGACTAGCTTCTGGCCATGACCAAAGTTATGTCAGCATCATTATGTAGCACCTGTGATCAGTACAGAGTGGAAGAGGTTTAAGAGCCAGAACTGAGTATATAGCTGAAAAGTTTCTCTACAGTGTTAAATGCACTGCTCAATCCCCTAAAGTAAAGTAAATGGCCTGCAACGAGGTCTGAAGAAAGCTCTGTAGTGGCATGAATATAGCTGCATGAAAGCTGGCACAGAGGTATTCAGTTCTGAATCTGCTTTGCTTCAAATATTAAGCCTACAGTTGCTTGCAGCTTTTATTTCTGAGGCATTTTTAGCTCATTGTGCTGAACAGTTGTACATTCTCAGCTTGATTAACATTCTGGAAAATATTGATCAGACAGTTCAGTGAACTTACGGTCTATTAAAAGTGTTCATCACATAACGTTAGGCTCACTCGGTCCAAAATGGAAAAAAAAAAAAACAAAACTGCATTTTTAAACAAAAACTTTATATTTCTCTTAAAATGAAATCCATCTAATAATTTATATTCAGAATTCTAAGTATAGTCTGACATTTAGCTTCCTTAGAATTAATTTGGAATAAATACGTGACAAATTCAAATAAGCAAACAAAAAAACACAAGAAACCACTCTCTGAAATAAACACATTTTCCTAATTACTGAACAGTATCAAAATTCCCTGAAAAAGTTTCTTCCAATGGATCGTATTTTGTTCTATGGGTGAGACATGTTATCATGTAAGGCAGCATTTCCCATGACACTCCTCCCTGAATTCATCTCTATTGTAAAAGAAGCTGTTTGCTCTCAAGACCCAGAGCTATGTTACCGCTTTCCTGGGACTTCCCTTAACTCCCAAGATGGATGGGATCTGCTGTTCCAGTAATCAATATCTTACTTCCTCTTTGTTTTCTCTTCTGTTTTTCTGGATCACAGTCTCAAATTGCTTCCAAAAAAAAAGGTGTATTGGAGAATTAATAGGTTTCTGAATCTTCACCTTTCTAAAAATCACTTTATTCTATTCTTTTATTGATTGATAGTTTCTCTGGTTATAAAATTGTGGCTTGAAATCATCTTTGAGTTTTAGTTTTGAGTTACTCAGTGCTCTGTGAGGGCAAAGTAGCTTCTTTCTTCTCTATAACATCCTCTGTGAATTCTCAAAATTGCCATATCCTGTACATACCAATCAGGAGATTTATAGCCACTTTTGGCTTTCCAGAGTTGTTTTTTTTTTTTTTTTTTTTAACAAATGTCCTGAGGGCCTCTCCACTCTGGATTTCCCATCATTTTTCCCCTTTATTTACATTTTATGGAATCTCATTTTATGGAAAGAAAATTACATGTTTTCAATTTATCATCTTTAACCTGAATTTCATACTGTGACTTTCTAAAGTGCTATATAGAAAAATCATTCTTAGGTAAATAAATATTTAAAACATAACTTCTTGTGAGCAAGATAAATCAGGTTAATAATCAGTGTGCTTATTTGTTTATATTGTAGGACCAATAGTGAAGTGAAATTCCTAAGCTCCGTGATATTATACTTGCATATTCCACATTTAAACTAAAAGTAGACATTCCTTAAATAAAGCAGAATTTGAATTTTAGAATACTGTCACCAAGTAAGATGATACATCATCCCACATCTGTCTACTGGTTTCAGCAACCTGGACCCAAGACAGGGAAAAATAAAAAAAAAGAAGAAACCTTTGATGGAGAGTATCATCATGAGTGCCGCTCTCAAATAGGCTTGCCCAGAATATTGAAATTCCTCTCTTCCACTTTGTGAGTCTTTAAATAGTAATGACTTACTCCTGTAAGTACAGTCCCTTAAGTCCTCCCTTTTTCCAAAACCAAATCTTTGTATTCCTGTTTCTGCATACAATTTCCGTAAACTCTGGAGGAAAATAGTGTTATGTGATAGACTCTCACCCAAGCAAATGCCACAATCCATACCCACACACTGATTTATAGAAGATGACACTTCCTCTGTCAGATTCATCAGGCTATTTTTTTTATATACCATCACCCAGTGCAGACACAGGAGCTTTGTATTAGTTGGCCAGAGGTGTGATTCATGTGCAGGAACTGTAACGATGAAGCTGAGAACACAGCTCTCTTAAGAACTAACTGCTTCCTGAGGGTAAGCTATACTCCCCCCAAATCCAAGTATTTATAAAGAGTGGTTGGCTACATTTTATCAATATATAATTCTATTATAATACCTGAACTTTAAAAAAGGAATAACATATTGAAAGGAAAAGATTTGATAACAGAGGTACCTGGATTCAGATGCTAGGGTTTCTGTTATTTATTGCTATAAAACAAATTACCCTAAAACTGGGACAAAAAACAAAAATAAATTCTTAGCTGTTTCCATAGGTTAATTGGACTCAGGTGGGCCATTCTTGCTTGGGGTCTATCATGCAGGTGTGATCAGATAGCAGCTGAGGTTGGAGGCATCTGAAGGCTCACCTGAGCTGTACATGAAGGTAGTTCATTCACCTGGCTATCACTTGATGCTGGCTATTTGCTCTGAGGTCAGTTGAGAAGGTTGACTAGAGCATCTGCAAGTGACTTAATCATGTGGCTTCCCATAGCATAGTAGCTGGATTCCAAGGTAGTGGTAATAATACCTGAAGAGCAAGCATTGCAAGGAATGCAAGAAGAAGCTGCAAAACTTATGACCTAGCTTCAGAAGGCTATTACTTTGTCCATATTCTGTTGGTCAAAAGGGAGTCACAGGACCATGCCAGATTCAAAGAAAGGAGACTACACAGAGCACCAATACCAAGAGTTGTGGTACACTGAGGGAAGGAAGATATTTTGGAGACCAGCTGCCCGTAAGTGTTTAAAATAAACTACTAAAGACTGTTGAAAGATTATTCCCTGTTATGGACTGGATGTTTGTGACCCACCAAAATTCATATTCATTGATTCATATGTTGAATCGCTAATATTTAGGGTTAAATTAGGTTATTAGGATGGGGCCTTCATGATGTGGTTAATTCCCTTGTACAAAGAGGAAGAGAGAGGAGAACTCTTTTTCTCTGCCATGTGATGACACAGCAAGAAGGCAGCCCACTGCAATCCAGAAAGAAAGCTTTCACCAGGAACGAAATCCATAAGCACCTTGATCTTGGACTTCCAGCCTCAGAACTGTGAGAAATAAATTTCTGTTGTTTAAGTCACCCAGTCTATGTTATTTTGTTATAACGGCCAGAGCAGTCTAAGACATCCCACCTTGGGATAATTAGTGTACTCATGTTACAGCTCTTTTGAAATATCTTTCAGTGAGTACTAGAAATTATTCATTACATTTATTTTAGAATTTTAAAATTATTTAGCCAAATCCATCTGTACAAATAGTCACAATTTAAATAGTACAGAATAGTACAGATACCCATAAAATTCCTCTCCAACTTTAGTTCCACTACTCAGAGATAGCATTTTTGGGTTATTTCTGATTTTAGCTTAAATTTATTTAAATTTTGATTGTTATATCATTTTAATTTCCACACTGATAACATTAAAATCTTGAAATCAAATATATAAATATATTTCTTTTACAACTTTTTATGCCTATAGTAAGAAAGCAGTTGATTTTTCCTTTGCTTTGTTTTCTTAATGGAAGCTTTCAGCATTAGTCTTTTTCTAACAATTTTTAGAATGATAATCTGAAATTCCATGGGCATAAGCATGACGTTTTTAGTTATTTTACTCACCATAAAGAGAACTTTGGCTCTGGTAAAATTATTTTCTACCTCTCCTTTAATTATTTACCTAATCTTTCTTTCCTCTTTCACTAATTGGATTGGTCCTCTTGGTTTTTTTTTTTCTTCATGTATTTCATTTCTTTTTCTGTATATTATCTATTTTATTATCTAGAGACATTATCAGTTTAGTATATTTTTTATTTTAGCAGTAATTTTCATGATTTGTAATATGTCTTTTTTGTTGGTGATTTATTCATTTATTCATAGTTTTTTTTAAGTGCAATACCGTCTTGAATCTACATATAAAATGTGGAATGATTTTTGTTATTAGTTTCCTTCTATTACCTGGTTTGTTTCCTCTAGTGTCAGCTTATCTGAAAAATTATTCTTAATATTTCTCTGTGATGTGCCTGCTTTTCTCTCATGTCCGCTGACCAATTATTGTCTGTTCATTAATAATAATACACCTTAGGTGGGTTTCCTTTGGCATTGGGCAGGTAGATCTATTCTTTTTTTTTTTTTATTTTGAATTTTATTTTATTTATTTTTTTATGCAGCAGGTTCATATTAGTTATCCATTTTATACACATCAGTGTATACATGTCAATCCAATTCTCCCAATTCATCACACCACCACCCCCACCCGCCACTGCTTTCCCCCCCTTGGTGTCCATATGTTTGTTCTCTACATCTGTGTCTCAATTTCTGCCCTGCAAACCGATCATCTGTACCATTCTCTAGGTTCCACATATATGCGTTAATATGCGATATTTGTTTTTCTCTTTCTGGCTTACTTCACTCTATATGACAGTCTCTAGATTCATCCATGTCTCTACAAATGACCCAATTTCATTAATTTTTATGGCTGAGTATATATGTATATTCCATTGTATATATGTACCACATCTTCTTTATCCATTCATCTGTCGATGGGCATTGAGGTTGCTTCCATGACCTGGCTATTGTAAAGAGTGCTGCAGTGAACATTGGGGTGCATATGTCTTTTTGAATTATGGTTTTCTCTGGGTATATGCCCAGTAGTGAGATTGCTGGGTCATATGGTAATTCTATTTTCAGTTTTTCAAGGAACCTCCATACTGTTCTCCATAGTGGCTGTATCAATTTGCATTCCCACCAAGAGTGCAAGAGGGTTCCCTTTTCTCCACACCCTCTCCAGCATTTGTTGTTTGTAGATTTTTTTGACGATGGTCATTCTGACAGTTGTGAGGTGACACCTCATTGCAGTTTTTATTTGCATTTCTCTAATAATTAGTGATGTTGAGCAGATTTTCATGTGCTTCTTGGCCATCTGTATGTCCTATTTGGAGAAATGTCTATTTAGGTCTTCTGCCCATTTTTGGACTGGGTTGTTTGTTTTTTTTAATATTGAGTTGGAGCTGTTTATATATTTTGGAGATTAATCCTTTGTGCGTTGATTCTTTGGCAAATATTTTCTCCCATTCAGAGGGTTGTCTTTTCATCTTGTTTATAGTTTCCTTTGCTTGGCAAAAGCTTTTAAGTTTCATTAGGTCCCATTTGTTTATTTCTGTTTTTATTTCCATTACTCTAGGAGATGGATCAAAAAAGATCTTGCTGTGATTTATGTCGAAGAGTGAGTGCTCTTCCTATGTTTTCCTCTAAGAGTTTTATAGTGTCTGAATTTAGGTCTCAAATCCATTTTGAGTTTATTTTTCTGTATGGTGTTAAGGAGTGTTCTAATTTCATTCTTCTACATGTAGCTGTCCAGTTTTCCCAGCACCACTTATTGAAGAGACTGTCTTTTCTCCATTGTATATAATTGCCTCCTTTGTCATAGATTAGTTGACCATAGGTGCGTAAGTTTATCTCTGGGCTTTCTATCTTGTCCATTGATCTATATTTCTGTTTTTGTGCCAGTACCATAGTCTTGATTACTGTAGCATTGTAGTATAGTCTGAAGTCAGGGAGTCTGATTCTCCATCTCCATTTTTTTCCCTCAAGACTGCTTTGGCTATCCGGGGTCTCTTGTGTCTCCATACAAATTTTAAGATTTTTGCTCTAGTTCTGTAAAAAATGCCATTAGTAATTTGATAGGGACTGCATTGAATCTGTAGATTGCTTGGGGTAGTATAGTCATTTTCACAATATTGATTCTTCCAATCCAAGAACATGGTATATGTCTTCATCTGTTGGTATCATCTTTAATTTCTTTCATCAGTGTCTTATAGTTTTCTGCATACAGGTCTGTTGTCTCCCAGGTAGGTTTATTCCTAGGTATTTTATTCTTTTTTATACAATGGTAAATGGCAGTGTTTCCTTAATTTCTCTTTCAGATTTTTCATCATTACTGTATAGGAATGCAAGAGATTTCTGTGCATTAATTTTGTATCCTGCAACTTTACCAAATTCATTGATTAGCTCTAGTAGTTTTCTGGTGACATCTTTAGGATTCTCTATGTATAGTATCATGCCAACTGCAAACAGTGACAGTTTTACTTCTTCTTTTCCAATATGTATTCTTTTTACTTCTTTTTCTTCTCTGATGCCATGGCTAGGACTTCCAAAACTATGTTGAATAATAGTGGTGAGAGTGGATATCTTTGTCTTGTTTCTGATCTTAGAGAAAATGCTTTCAGTTTTTCACCATTGAGAATGATGTTTGCTGTGAGTTTGTCGTATATGGCCTTTATTATGTTGAGGTAGGTTCCCTCTGTGCCCACTTTCTGGAGAGTTTTTATCATAAATGGGTGTTGAATTTTGTCAAAAGTTTTTTCTGCATCTATTGAGATGATCATATGGTTTTTATTCTTCAATTTGTTAATCTGGTGTATCACATTGACTGATTTGCGTATATTAAAGAATACTTGCATCTCTGGGAAAAATCCCACTTGATCATGGTGTATGAACCTTTTAATGTGTTGTTGGATTTTGTTTGCTAGTATTTTGTTGAGGATTTTTGCATCTATATTCATCAGTGATATTGGTCTGTAATTTTCTTTTTTTGTAGTATCTTTGTCTACTTTTGGTATCAGGGTGATGGTGGCTTCATAGAATGAGTTTGGGAGTGTTCCTTCCTCTGCAATTTTTTGGAAGATTTTGAGAAGGATGGGTGTTAGCTCTTCTCTAAATGTTTGATAGAATTCACCTGTGAAGCCATCTGGTCCTGGACTTTTGTTTGTTGGAAGATTTTTAATCACAGTTTCAATTTCATTACTTGTGATTGGTCTGTTCATATTTTCTATTTCTTTCTGGTTCAGCCTTGGAAGGTAATACCTTTCTAAGAATCTGTCCATTTCTTCCAGGTTGTCCATTTTGTTGGCATAGAGTTGCTTTTAGTAGTCTCTTATGATGCTTTGTATTTCTGTGGTGTCTGTTGTAACTTCTACTTTTTCATTTCTAATTTTATTGATTTGAGTCCTCTCCCTCTTTTTCTTGATGAGTCTGGCTAATGGTTTATCAATTTTGTTTATCAAAGAACCAGCTTTTAGTTTTATTGATCTTTGCTATTGTTTTATTTGTTTCTATTTCATCTATTTCTGCTCTGATCTTTATGATTTCTTTCCTTCTGCTAACTTTGGATTTTGTTTGTTCTTCTTTCTCTAGTTCCTTTAGGTGTAAGGTTAGATTGTTTATTTGAGATTTTTCTTGTTTCTTGAGGTAAGCTTGTATAGCTATAAACTTCCTCCTTAGAACTGCTTTTGCTGCATCCCAGAGGTTTTGGATCGTCATGTTTTCATTATCATTTGTCTCTAGGCATTTTTTGATTTCCTCTTTTATTTCTTCAGTGATCTCTTGCTTATTTAGTAACGTATTGTTTAGCCTCCATGTGTTTATGTTTTTTTACGTATTTTTCCCTGTAATTGATTTCTATTCTCATAGCGTTATGGTCGGAAAAGATACTTGATATGATTTCAGTTTTCTCAAATTTACTGAGGCTTGATTTGTGACCCAAGATGTGGTCTATCCTGAAGAATGTTCCGTGCGCACTTGAGAAGAAAATGTAGTCAGCTCTTTTTGGATGGAATGTCTTCTAAATGTCAATTAGATCTATCTGGTCTACTGTGTCATTTAAAGCTTGGGTTTCCTTATTAATTTTATGTTTGGATGATCTGTCCTTTGGTGTAAGTGGGGTGTTAGAGTCGCCCACTATTATTGTGTTACTGTTGATTTCCTCTTTTATAGCTGTTAGCAGTTGCCTTATGTATCGAGGTGCTCCTATGTTGGGTGCATATATATTTATAATTGTTATATCTTCTCTTGGATTGATCCCTTGATCATTATGTAGTGTCTTTCCTTGTCTCTTGAAACATTATTTATTTTAAAGTCTATTTTATCTGATATGAGTATTGCTACTCCAGCTCTCTTTTGACTTCCATTTGCATGGAATATCTTTTTCCATCCCCTCACTTTCAGTCTGAATGTGTCCCTAGGTCTGAAGTGGGTCTCTTGTAGACAGCATATATATCAGTCTTGTTTTTGTATCCATTGAGCAAGCCTGTGTCTTTTGGTTGGAGCATTTAATCCATTCACGTTTAAGGTAATTATCGATATGTATGATCTTATTGCCATTTTCTTAACTGTTTTGGGTTTGTTTTTGTAGGTCCTTTTCTTCTCTTGTGTTTCCCACTTAGAGAAGTTCCTTTAGCATTTGTTGTAGAGCTGGTTTGGTGTTTCTGAATTCTCTTAGCTTTTGCTTGTCTCTAAAATTTGATTTCTCCATCGAATCTGAATGAGATCCTTGCCAGGTAGAGTAATCTTGGTTGTAGGTTCTTCCCTTTCATCACTTTAAGTATATCATGCCACTTCCTTCTGGCTTGTAGAGTTTCTGCTGAGAAATCAGCTGTTAACCTTATGGGAGTTCCCTTGTATGTTATTTGTCATTTTTCCCTTGCTGCTTTCAATAATTTTTCTTTGTCTTTAATATTTGCCAATTTGATTACTACGTGTCTCGGTGTGTCTCTCCTTGGATTTATCCTGCCTGAGTTTCTCTGCACTGCCTGGACTTGGGTGGCTATTTCCTTTCCAATGTTAGGGAAGTTTTCGACTATAATCTCTTCAAATATTTTCTCAAGTCCTTTGTCTCTCTCTTCTCCTTCTGGGACCCCTATAATGTGAATGTTGTCGCACTTAGTGTTGTCCCAGTGGTCTCTTAGGCTGTTTTCATTTCTTTTCATTCTTTTTTCTTTATTCTGTTCCACAGCAGTGAATTCCACCATTCTGTCTTCCAGGTCACTTATCCGTTCTTGTGCCTCAGTTATTCTGCTATTGATTCCTCCTAGTGTAGTTTTCATTTCAGTTATTGTGTTGTTCATCTCTGTTTGTTTGTTCTCTAATTCTTCTAGATCTTTGTTAAACATTTCTTGCATCTTCTCGATCTTTGCCTCCATTCTTTTTCTGAGGTCCTGGATCATCTGCACTATCATTATTCTGAATTCTTTTTCTGGAAGGTTGCCTATCTCCACTTCATTTAGTTGTTTTTCTGGGGTTTTATCTTGTTCCTTCATCTGGTACATAGCCCACTGCCTTTTCAACTTGTCTATCTTTCTGTGAATGTGTTTTTTGTTCCACAGGCTGCAGGATTGTAGTTCTTCTTGTTTCTGCTGTCTGCCCTCTCAGGAGATCTATTTCTAAAAGTTTTTTTGTAAGTGGAAAGTCTTCCTAGGTAGGAGCTTTATATAGGTGGAGAGAACTTCTCACTCTCCTCAGATGGTTTGTCTCTTTTCTTTTAAATAAATATTACTTGCTTTGATTTGATTTGTGTTTTTGCTTTGTTATTCAGTCTGGGGTTAAATACTGGGCAGCCAGTGCTCTGCAAGGTTGTATAGGAGATCCAATACATGAATAAATTTCCCTTTTTTCTATCCTGATTTTTCCATGTGTGTGTGTCTGTGTGTAATTTTTAAAGGACTTTCAAAGAATTTTTACCCTCTTAGTGCCCTAGACTGATATTAGTATGGTTTCAACCAGTAGTCTATTGCAACTCTCAGAGCTTTTGCCTTGTAATCTACCTTGTTTGCATTTTTTCCTTGACCTGTTGAATCTCTTTCACTAAAATATTTTTAACCAAGTCAAGCACAGAATTTGGAATGCAATTTAAAGAGCAGTTTTCATTCAACACTCTTTTTGGTAAAAATTACTTTTGTATGTGACAAAGTATGAAAAAAGAAACAAGTAAACCAAAACAGTACTCTAGTTTGTTTTATAATTTCCTAGATGATATCAAATTACTATCTTCTATGAAATGAGGCAAAATTATAATTCTCAGTACATAAAAAACATTATAAAAGTGGATAAAAATGAATTTATGGCTGTTAATCTTGTCCACAAGCAGTATCATATAAGCCCTTACTATAATTTAATTATTTTTGTTTGCTCTTTCTTTGAAAATTTACATGTTTTGATGAGATGTCATGACTCTTAAAAATCTGAAATGAGGATATGTAAAATCTTTTTCATTACTAAAGTTGATATGAATTGAATAGTTTTGAGACATATAGAACAGTTTGCCATATTGTACAGGAAAAATCTGTAGCATGTAACACATGCAATAATTATAGAACAGCTCTCAAAGGATTAAAGCACTAGAAATTGTACAGTACCAATCTGCTATCAGATAAATTAATCCTCAGGGGAGTCATGCACCAGAGTCTCAAATAATCAGTAATAATTGTGTCATATTACTGAAGCACACTCCAAGAAGTATGGTTTTCCCTACCTACTGAATTGGCCTACAACAACTGAAATTTATTAAGCTGTGACAGAAATGCAGGCCCATGATCAATGGAAATCCAAGAGATTCAAGTACAAAGGTAACACTACTATTGCCAGCTTTTTCTTTCCTTCTTTTTCTTACCGTTTTAGCTTTATTTTTTATTAGGCAAATTTTGCTAATACTACATTTTTATTTACCATGATAAAAAATAATTGCAAGTGCTTGAAGAATTAAAAACAAAGAAAATAATTTTGTTATAATAAATATAAACATTTTGATAAAGGGATTTACTTAATATTAATACTTTTTTTAACTTTAAAAAAGTGTCTTCATCATTAAGCAGTATACTGTATGGCCATGTAACTGTTAGCATTTTGCAGAAAGCATATATTAACTGTATGTAAAAATAAAAGTTATACTGCAGTAAGTAATACTAAAAGCCTGGGTTAATGAGTTTAACTCTGATTTGAGTTATTTCAAATGTCTCTGTTAATAATAATGTCCATTCCAAAGCCATCAAATAATGTTAATTAAATCTCTGCTTAGTTTCACAGTTGTGTTTAATTAGCTCAATCACTTTTTGAAATGTAACAGGCTATAAAAAGAATGATCTATTGACAGAATGTTTAATGGCCAATTGTTAGCTGCCAGATTTGATCCCTGAAGGACCATCGGGTATGTGGAAAAGTAAAATGCATTAAAATCATCACATACATAAACAGGCTTTTTAGATTAAGAGGTTAGTGCATGCAATTCAAATGGTTTTCTTTCTATATTAGAAAGGAGTAGTTACAAGATGAGCTTAGTGGTATATACTGAAGCTTTTCAATAAAGGCAGAAGTTACATTTATAATAGTCTTACTATGGTTATTTGAAATATGCTTTTACTAGATAGACCTTAATCTTTGGCAGTAAAAAAGTGCCATAAGGTGAATATGGACTTTAATACTGCTTATGGGGAAGTTAAATTAATACCCTAAGGGAAAAAATGCCCAAAGGATACATCTTCTGTAGAGAGTCATTATTATTACTAAGCCAATATAATAATATACACTTTCTTGAACAAATTACAATAGGTTTACAAACAAGATTTCAATTAAAGTTCACTTCCTATATCCTGAGAGAGTAAGCTGTTTTTTTTGCAGTGTTTTGTAAAAACACAGTTAATTCCAAGTTTATTTTTTAGTGGGTAAGAGTTAGTGTGCCAAAATGATTTTGTTTAATCTAGGTAACCCTCAATTTTCAGATTATCATTTAGAACATGGTGAGGCAGAATGGAATTCAAAACGTAATAACATTATAATGATGTCAATCAAAAGCAATTTTACTATCTAAATAGTTGACTTTTAAACTTTTTTGACTTTGAAAATTATGAGAAAATGCAATTTCTTTCTTCAACGAAATTATTTGAAAGAAGTATGGGATAAAATGTTTAATTTATCATAAATTAAGAAAAACAACTATGTTTATATTACATAAATCAGATGATTGCCATTAAGCACTTTCTCTGTGCATCTTAATTTGCAAGTCACAATGTAAAATAGAGGACAGTTATTTCTAATAATATTTAAAATATTATAATATCACACTAAGACCCAGAATTTGAA
The DNA here is from genome assembly GCF_028023285.1 of Balaenoptera ricei. NCBI lineage: Eukaryota > Metazoa > Chordata > Mammalia > Artiodactyla > Balaenopteridae > Balaenoptera > Balaenoptera ricei. The sequence continues at coordinate 37,136,964 of NC_082646.1, read as the reverse complement.
CATTTGACATGTAGAAAGATAAATTTATTAAATCTTAAAATTATTGTATAAAAACAACTAAATATCCATGCTGCTCTACTAATACAAAGCTTAACAGAGTGCAATCAGTGATTAGTCTATAATAAGGATATATCTCCATATTCTGACTCCAAAGATGACAGGGAACCTCTTTAAGAAAAAATAGTAAAATCTTTGTGAAAGGTTTTAGATTTGCTGTTTGCCACTATATGGATTATTGAGCTGGAATAACCACCTATTTTAAGATTGTGAACAAGTAAATATTCTTGTAATAATTTCCATTTAAAAATAAAAACTTCATATCAAATTATAGCACAAGAGAATTCCTATCCCTATCTTCTATTCTCGTTTGTACCACCCTGACCCTCCTTCTCAATTTTTGCAATATTTTCTCTCATAGGACATCATATACTAATATTTAAAACATTTCTATAATGTATGATTTAGAAACTGATTTAGAGATCATTTAGTTGGGGGATGGCAGATGTATATCATTTCATGTTTGTTTTTTTTTAAATTTATTTATTAATTATTTATTTATTATTTTTAGCTGTGTTGGGTCTTCGTTTCTGTGCGAGGGCTTTCTCTAGTTGCGGCGAGCAGGGCCACTCTTCACTGCGGTGCGCGGGCCTCTCACTATCGCGGCCTCTCTTGTTGCGGAGCACAGGCTCCAGACGCGCAGGCTCAGTAGTTGTGGCTCACGGGCCCAGTTGCTCCGCGGCATGTGAGATCTTCCCAGACCAGGGCTCGAACCCGTGTCCCCTGCATTGGCAGGCAGACTCTCAACCACTGCACCACCAGGGAAGCCCCATTTCATGTTTTAACTCCAGTAGCAGCTGCCTATAGGTCTGAGTGGAGAGGGATTCAGAGGGAGAGCTGGTTCAACCTCCTCAGCAAAATGCTGATATGATGGATTACCTTGTTAGAGATTAGGGATGGGCATGCATGCTTACACAGCTTTTACTTCATCTTTTTTCCAGTTATATGTATTATGTATTGATTTCCTATCCCTAGGTCCCAACATCATTCTGTAAAAAACAAAATCAAAAACCCAAATTAAAAGTGATTTAGCATATTTTTCTTAAAATCAAATACAGTATATAAATTATTATGACTATGTAAAATTGTTCTTAAGCTGTTCCATGTAGTGTAACATGATTACATTTTCTTTCTTGGTTGGATTTTTGTTTTGTTTTTCTGGAGTTAATCATTGCCTAACCAACTTTTTTCTTGATTGCATGGTCTAGTAGGGCAGATGTCATTGTTTCTTTTGTTCACTGACGTATCCTAAAGTATCTAGTACAACTGAAGCACATTGCAAGCTCAATGAACATTTTTGCCAAATTAAAAATATTTATTGTCTAAGCTCTAATAGAACTATAACATTTCTCTCTTTATGATCAGTCACATCAGCTAATTCTTTGGTTCCATTTTTATTCTTAGAGACACATCCCGTAAAGCCCTATATATTGTTCCCATTGAATAAGTTTCTACTGCATGACTGTGATCCTAGGAAATCCCTTTTATTGTCATACTGGAAATTTGTCTTTTTTATTTTCCTATATGAGAGCTCTTATTTCTTGGATTACTTAATATTCTCTTTTTTTGTTTACTCATTTGTTTTGGTGAAGAATATTGTTTAGTATCCTCCTGTGAAAGGATGTAGAGATGGAAGAATTTTTGTAGCTACATATCTAAAATTGGCTATATGTTAGAGTGGCTAGAAAGTAAATTCTACGTTAGAAAATAGTTTCCTCATTTTTTGGACAGTTCAAATTTACAGTAATGCTTTTGTAAATTCTGATGTCATTTGATATATCCGTGACATATTTTGTGATATGACCTCCTGATCTAGAGACCTTGTTATTTGGAAATCTCTATCCTACAATTCTGAGAAATTTGATATTTTTATTTCTTGAATGATTTGCTCCTTTTATTTTTCCCCCTCTAGACTAGTTTTCCTTCTTTGACCTTAACATCTCTTGATTTAATTGTATAATTTTCTTATCTCATCTTTTTTTGGTTATTTTTTAAAAATTCTGCTTTGTGGAAAATTTGCTCAGTATTTTTCTAACACTATGATTGTGGTATTTTATTTATGCTATCCTATTTTCAGTTTTGAAGTTCAGATTCTTTGAATATCAGTTTTTATTATTTTAATAGCATCTAGTTTACTTTAACATAGATGCTTTATCTGCTCATATTTCAGTGAAGACATTTATCATTTTTATTTTCTTAAAGTTATCTTCTGGTCTGTTATATGTTTATTTTTTTATTTAGCTTTGTTTGGACTTCTTTATTTTTAAGTTAGAAGTTTTTAGTGATGATTGGTTTTATGTCTTTATATGAGGTACACAAAAATGCTCTTTGGAAGCATTGAGCATGTTGGCATAACTTTCCAACAAAATATAGTTTAGAGAAAGGAAAAAGCATATTCTGAGATACAGAGTCTTGAGAGAGCATGGCATTTTAGGAAACAAAGTATTTAAGTGTGGTTAGAACTTGGGGATCAGAGAAAAACTAAGCTGTGCAAAGAACTATCAGAAAATTAAAGCATCAAAGCATAAAAAAAAATGTAAGGAGTATTCCAGCATAGAGCGTATAGTATAATGATTTGTTATCTGGACTAGTTACCAGGAAATTTAGTTTGTATTGGTTGTGTGAACTTTGACAAATCTCTTAATCCGGGGGTCCCCAACCCCTGGGCCGCTGATCAGTAGGAACTGGGCCGCACAGCAGGAGGTGAGTGGTGGGCGAGAAAGCGAAGCTTCATCTGCGTCTCCCCATTTCTCCCCATCACTCGCATTACCGCCTGAACCATCCCAACCCCTCCATTGCTTGCATTACTGCCTGGACCATCATCCCCCCACCGCCGACTCCATCCGTGGAAAAATTGTCTTCCACAAAACCGGTCCCTGGTGCCAAAAAGGTTGGGGGCCGCTGTTCTGTGTAATGAATTTATTAGTTTGGGACTACTTTCACTTTTCTTTCCAGCCCTGATTTAATTGAGATGTTAACAACCACAGGAACAAGGCCCGACTGGCAGATCCTTTTGAAATTTCAGACCCTTCGGCATCCCCCCTAGTAATCTGATGGCCCTCAACCAATCTGGTGAAAATTCTTTTTTCCTACACACACCATAGAATGTTTTATGCATTGCTTCAAGTGTAGATTCACTTAATTCCATTCTGGCAAAGAATTTTAGGTTTCAGTGAATCACAGAACTATGGAATTCCAGTAATGCTATAAACATTAGTTATGAACTAGCCCAACTACCTAGCTGATGCTTGAATTCTTTCCACAGCATCTCTGCCAGTGGCTATCTTTACTAAGATTGAATATTTCAAGTGATATTTAACTAGATACTCTCAAATAAGTCCATGCTTTAGATTGCTTTGGTTGAAAGCTATTTCTTATATCATTCTTGTTGTCATAGTTCTAATTTTCATGGCCTTGGAGGTGGTAATTAAGTGGAAACTATCATGAAGTGTTATTTTAAGAGATGGAGATAATGGATTTCTAGTGCCTAGCCCAGTGTGTGCCTCTTTGGCAGTCAGAAAATGTTAGTGATTTTTTGTTCTTCAAATACTTGAAGGCAGGAATCAAATTATACTCCGCCCAAATTCAGGCTTATCTCCTCAGTGCGAACCAGCCTAAATTCCTGTAATTATGGCTCAGCTGAGAGGGTCTGTAGTCCAATAAAATTTGAGATTGCTTCAGCTAGTTTTTTGTTTTTGTTTTTAATCATTCTTAGAATGTGGAGAAATCACTATCAAGCTTCAAAAGTGGAAACAAAACCAGCAATGGAGAGGCAGTTAAGATCATCCAGGAAGACATGATAGAGGTTAGGCTAGGAGAGCAGCTGAGTAGGTTTTAGTGGTAAAGTACGTAGGACTTCCTAACAGATTAGTATACAGTTAGGAGAGGATAAAAGGAATTAAGGTTGATTTCTCAATATTTGGGTTGTACAGCAGAGGGGATTGTGGTACCATTTATGAAATGGGGAAGACTAGTGGGGGAACAGATTTTGTTTTGGACTTAAGTTTGGAATGACTAAAAGATACCCTGGAGGAGATCTCAATTAGGATGTTGGCTGAAGATAGCTAACGGAAACTTATCTCATTTTAAAATTATGACCACTAACCTCAAAACCACAGCTAGTCATTTGGACAGCCCTGCTACATTTCCCATAATGATTTGCTCTCCTGTTCTCTTAGACTGATGTTTCTCAAAGTTAAGGTGCACACAAATCACTTGGAGATCTTATTAAATGCAAATCCTAAAAATCTTGTGAGATACCTGAGAATCTGCATTTCCAACAAGCTGTTGGTGACACCAACGTTTATTGATCCTCAGATTCTCTTTGAGTTGCAGCTGTTTTCCATTTCCATTTACTCTTACATTTCCTAATCCTCCTTCTTCATTGATGATACTGTGCCTTATTCAAGCAGAAAATAGAAGAAATCAGAGAATTTTTACAAACTTTCACCATTAAATCTACCAACCCACTCAGTCAGTAGGTCTTCCCTCTTTCAATAATGGGCTTCTACATAAGGCCAAACCCTCTGCTTATTTACTAGATTGCATTCCCTCTTATCCCACCATTGCTACCTCCAAGCATCATTACATTTTCACTTTTTATAGAATCATTCTCTTCAACATACTTACATGCTGAAATTTACCCTAGCTTTAAGATTTAAAAAAAAAAAAAAAAAGGAAAATTGTATTGATATTTCCTTTACTACCCTATTTCTTTGCTTCCTTTTAAAGTAAAACTTTCCACAAAAGCCTATATGTGTCCTTCTTTTCTCCATTGCTTTCTTTCCATTTAGCGGTGATAATTCTAGTAAATAGCTATTATTAAAACTAATCATTTACTTTACATTGCCAAATATATGGTAAATTCTCAGTTCTCATTTGATCCCATTTATCAAAATTATTCGCATAGTTTTTGAAACACTATCTTCCCTTGGCCTTTGTGACACCAACTTCTCTTTGATTTTCCTCTGACATGACTGGTTGGCCTTTTCTGCCTTTTTACTGGCTTCTAATTTGCTTTGATCTCTAAATTTTAGAGTACTTTGTATGTCAGTTATAGGGCCTCTCCATTATTACATCTATACACCAACTCTAGGTCAACTCATACTGTTTCATGTCTTTAAATACTGTATGTGGAGACTTCCCTGGTGGTCCAGTGGTAAAGAATCCTCCTTACAATGCAGAGGACATGGATTCGATCCCTGGTCAGGGAACTAAGATCCCACATGCTGTGGGGCAACTAAGCCCACGTACCACAACTACAGAGCCCACGTGCCCTGGAGCCTACGTGCCACAACTAGAGAGGAGAAAACCAACACACCACAACTAGAGAGAAGCCCGCGTGCCACAACGAAGAACCAGTGTGCCACAACGAAGGATCCCGCATGCCACAACAAAGACCTGATGCAGTCAAAAATAAATTAAATAAATAAATCTTAAAAAAAAAATACTGTATGTGTTCTTGAGTCCTAGAAATACATCTTTAGCCCAGATATTTTCAGTGACCTACAGTCCCATATCTAAGGTGACTTTATAATTTATTGTTCAAATTAGAACACTTTCAAATTTGAGAGTAATTATTTTGTGACATTTGTAAAAGAGGACTGACAATCTCAACAGTTTTATATGATCACCACATTTACATCCAATTGCTCACTTACCATATGCATTTGGATTTTATGACAACGATGGTTGTGATTGTCAACAAATACCCATTTTTGCTTGCTTTTTAAAAAATTTTTATTGGAGTATAGTTGATTTACAATGTTGTGTTAGTTTCAGGTACACAGCAAAGTGAATCAGTTATACATATACATACACTCTTTTTTGGATTCTTTTCCCATATAGATCATTACAGAGTATTGAGTACAGTTCCCTGTACTATACGATAGGTCCTTATTAGTTATTTGTTATATATAGTAGTGTGTATATGTCAATCCCAATCTCCCAATTTCTCCCTCCCCTCCCCTTACCCCCTGGTAACCATATGATTGTTTTCTACATCTGTAACTCTATTTCTGTTTTGTAAATAAGTTCATTTGTACCATTTTTTTAGATTCCACATATAAGCTATATCATATGATATTTGTCCTTCTCTGTCTGACTTACTTCACTCAGTATGATAATCTCTAGGTCTCCAGTGATAGAACCGTAGATCTTCAGCTGTGCATGTAACTTCCTAGAATAAGAACTCACTATCCAGACGTCTGCCTCTTACATTTGGATGTGATAAGGTGACTTAAGTTTTGGGCAATAAATTATGAAGTAAATTGGTACATGCAACTTCTAGGAAGTGGCTTATATATAGTGAATATGCCCTCCTTTTGTCCTTTTTCTTGTTCTTCTGCCTAGATTATGAGTGCAGAAGCCCTAAGTAGAAGCCACACATTGAGAACAGAAGTGCAGAAAATTAGAAGGAGCTTGGATATTGATACTTTATGAGTCATCAAACTAGCCCCCTGAACTGCTTTTGTTTATGTGAAAGATAAACACCTACACTGTTATAGCCACTTGTTAATTTAGTATTTATTACAATTGATTCTAACCTTTCCTAATAGAGGTGCCTGACACAATTTATTTGACAAATGTTTGTTAAATGACTGGTACTGTTCTAGACATTTGTGATACAACAGTCACCAAAAAAGTGGTCTCCTCAGGGATTACATGCTAGCAGATAGAATCTTACAAATATATTCTAGTAAAAGATTAATGTATTAAATAATAAATAGCATACTAAGTAGTATATTAAATGATAAAGGCTAAGGAAAAAAAGAAAAAGTAGAGAATGGTTAAGGGTTTTAGAAGTTATGGCAATAGGGAGAAGGTTAACAATCTAAATGGAGTGATCTCTTGAATAGGCTAGACCTCATTCTTAGGCAAGTGACAGAGAGTAAAGCATTGAACAAGGCGAGTAGTTTGCCCATGAACATATCTGGAGGGAAGTCCTTCCAGGCAGAGACACCTCCAGAGGCCCTAGGTTAGGAGTTTACTTGTTCTAGGGAAAGTAGGGAAGTTAGTGAAGCAGGAATTGAGTGTTTTCAGGGAGAGCATCGAGATGAGGTCTGAGAGGTCATGGAGAGCCAGATCATAAAGTGTCTGTAGACCATAGTAAAGACTGGCTTTTACTCCGAGTAAATAGAGAGCTATTGAAAGATTTTGAGTAGAAAAGTGACATGATCTGACTTTAGTTTTAATAAGATCTCACTAGCTGCAATGTGAAAATATACTGTGGTGGGAAGGGGTGTGAGGAAAGGGTAAAAGCAAGGAAACCACTTTGTAGGCTACTGGATTAATCAGTATATGTCGATCCCAATCTCCCAATTTACCCCCTTATCCCCTGGTAACCATAAGTTTGTTTTCTACATCTGTGAGTCTACTTCTGTTTTGTAAATAAGTTCATTTGTACTCTTTTTTTTTGGATTCCACATATATGATATCACTTATACACACTACTATATATAAAATAAATAACTAATAAGAACCTGCTGTATAGCACAGGGAACTCTACTCAATACTCTGCAATGGCCTGTATGGGAAAAGAATCTTAAAAAAAGAGTGGATATATGTATATGTATAACTGATTCATTTTACTGTATCCCTGAAACTAACACAACATTGTAAATCATCTATACTCCAAAAAAATTAAAATAAAATAAAATAAAATAAAAGGCTACACTTGACAAAAGAAAGGATATATTTCCAATTTATTTAATTCACGATGGAAAAATAATCTGAGGAAATGATTAAATTTCCTTATACTATCTCAAAGACACAGATTATAGACAGAAAAAAAATAATTTATCTCTGAAGTTCTATTCCTCAGCTTACTAAGGAATACCTCTAATCATTAGGACTGGTTTTCTGTTTAAAGATTGGAAAGGTAGATTAAGTTTTTTTTTTTAATAGTGTCAATTCTTTTATTTTTTAAATTAATTAATTAATTATTTATTTATTTTAACATCTTTATTGACATATAATTTCTTTACAGTGTTATGCTAGCTTCCACTGCACGACAAAGTGAATCAGCCATATGCATACATATATCCCCATATCCCCTCCCTTGCATCTCCCTCCCACCCTCCCTATCCCACCCCTCTAGGTGGTCATAAAACACCAAGCTGATCTCCCTGTTTATGCGTAATATTACAGTTACCAGAATTAATTTTTGTGTCTCAAGAGTGATATAAATGTCACTTGCATTCAAACAAAGCACATCTTTACAGCTTATTCTTCCACGTGGAAAATACATTAATAGTTATACCTTTTTTTTTTTACTGTTTTATTAACATTAATACTCATAACCTTTTTATTCTTCTGTGTCCCAAGAGTGTGCTTTAGGTTGGAGTACATTTTATAAATTTTAAAATGAAATAAAAATAAGTACCTATAATGATATCCAAATCTTTATGTCATTTTATATTAACTTTATTTAGAAGAATACTTTAACACATGTAAATAAGTCATAAACCATTTTAAAATTCCAGGAAGTAATTTAGTGTAAGCCTTCATTTTATTTGTTGCTACACAACACACACACATAACACACATGTCATATTTTTATTATCATTATTTCTTTCAATTTTAGTTTATAAATGAAAACTGTATTTTCTAAGAGAATATATGAACAACTAACAGGTGAAAATGATTTAAAAACACTACATCAATATATTTATTTAAGTCATAAAAGTCTACATAATTATTTTCTGTCCTTAGTAACCTATCATTTAGAGATAATCCCCAAGTATTTGACTATTTATGCCACGCATGTTTATATTTACAAAAAAATTAAAACAGCAAAAATTACCTTGTTTTTCTTGCTTTTATATGCTTCTTGCTAAGACAAAATATTCATATTTTACACATATATAATAAATGGATGCAACTAGAGTAAATTATTTGTCTGCAGTTTGTAGGTATACAGATTTTATCTATCTATAAAAATGTGCAAATTACACAACAAAAATAAGAAAATATATATATAATACATATATAGATAAGAAGAAGGAAGGAAGGAAGGGGGAAAGGAAGGAGAAAGGAAGAAAGGAAAGAAGAAAAGAAAAACAGAAAATGTACTAGCTATGAACTAACCCAACATGAAAATATAATGCTTAATTCAGATTCAACTTTACCAAGCTTTTTCTTACCTGGAAATTTCTCAGAAGATTAATTGTACATATGATTAAAACATTAAAATAGAATTTCCCAACCAAGCTTATGAAGATTAAAAAAAGCCAATAGATTAGGCATTATACATTACATTTATAAACCAAAGCAGCATGGCATTTTTCATTTCTAAACCACTAGATTTTGATACTGATTCAAACTGAAATTCCAAAGATTGCAAGACTCAGACATCTTTTATTAAATTGACTGCCCAGTTTCTTGATTGTCATTTAAAGTTATAAATCATTCCAATTCTAATATATAGTATAAGGTTTCTATTGCAAAATCACTTCTGGTTTTTGTTTCTTTTTTGAATTTTACTTATTTTTTTATACAGCAGGCTCTTATTAGTTATCTATTTTATACATATTAGTGTATATATGTCAATCCATATCTCCCAATTCATCCCACCACCACCACCACCCCTGCCCGCTTTTCCCCCTTGGTGTGCCTATGTTTGTTCTCTATATCTATGTCTCTGTTTGGGCCTTGCAAACCAGTTCAACTGTACCATTTTTCTAGATTCCACATATATGCGTAAATATACGATATTTGTTTTGCTCTTTCTGACTTCACTCTGTTTGACAATCTCTAGGTCCATCCACGTCTCTACAAATGACCCAATTTCATTCATTTTTATGGCTGAGTAATATTCCATTGTATATATGTACCACATCTTCTTTAACCATTCGTCTGTCCATGGGCATTTAGAGTGCTTCCATGACCTGGCTATTATAAAGAGTGCTGCAATGAACATTGGGGTGCATGTGTCTTTTTTTTTTTTTTTTTTTAATTATTAGCACGTTTAATTATTATTTATTTATTTATTTATGGCTGTGTTGGGTCTTCATTTCTGTGCGAGGGCTTCCTCTAGCTGCAGCAAGCGGGGGCCACTCTTCATCGCGGTGCGTGGGCCTCTCACTATCGTGGCCTCTCTTGTTGAGGAGCACAGGCTTCAGATGCGCAGGCTCAGTAGTTGTGGCTCAGGGGCCTACCTGCTCCGTGGCATGTGGGATCTTCCCAGACCAGGGCTCAAACCCGCGTCCCCTGCATTAGCAGGCAGATTCTCAACCACTGCGCCACCAGGGAAGCCCGAATGTGTCTTTTTGAATTATGGTTTTCTCTGGGTATATGCCCAGTAGTGGGATTGCTGAGTCATATGGTAATTCTATTTTTAGTTTTTTAAGAAACCTCCATACTGTTCTCCATAGTGGCTGTATCAATTTACATTCCTACCAACAGTGCAAGAGGCTTCCCTTTTCTCCACACCCTCTCCAGCATTTGTTGTTTGTAGATTTTCTTATAATGCCCATTCTAACTGATGTGAGGTGATACTTCATTGTAGTTTTGATTTGCATTTCTGTAATAATTAGTGATGTTGAGAAGCTATTCATGTGCCTCATGGACATCTGTATTTCTTCTTTGGAGAAATGTCTGTTTAGGTCTTCTGCCCATTTTTTGATTGGGTTGTTTGCTTTTTAATATTGAGCAACATGAGCTGTTTATATACTTTTGAGATTAGTCCTTTGTCCATTGATTTGTTTGCAAATATTTTCTCCCATTCTGAGGGTTGTCTTTTCATCTTGTTTATGATTTCCTTTGCAGTGCAAAAGCTTTTAAGTTTCATTATGTCCCATTTGTTTACTTTTGTTTTTATTTCCATTATTCTAAGAGGTGGGTCAAAAAAGATCTTAATGTTATTTATGTCAAAGAGTGTTTTTCTTTTGTTTTCCTCTAAGAGTTTTATAGTGTCCGGTCTTACATTTAGGTCTCTAATCCATTGTGAGTTTATTTTTGTGTGTGGTGTTAGGGAGTGTTCTAATTTCATTCTTTCACATGTAGCTGTCCAGTTTTCCCAGCACCACTTATTGAAGAGACTGTCTTTTCTCCATTGTATATCCTTGCCTCCTTTGTCATAGATTAGGTGACCATAGGTGCGTGGGTTTATCTCTGGGCTTTCTATCCTGTTCCATTGATCTATATTTCTGTTTTTGTGCCAGTACCATATTGTCTTGATTACTGTAGCTTTGTAGTATAATCTGAAGTCAGGGAGTCTGATTCCTCCAGCTCTGTTTTTTTCCCTCAAGACTGCTTTGACTATTCGGGGTCTCTTGTGTCTCTCTACAAATTTTAAGATTTTTTGTTCTAGTTCTGTAAAAAATGCCATTGGTAATTTGATAGGGATTACATTGAATCTGTAGATTGCTTTGGGTAGAATAGTCATTTTCACATTATTGATTCTTCCAATCCAAGAACATGGAATATCTCTCCGTCTGTTGGTGTCATCTTTAATTTCTTTCAACAGCATCTTATAGTTTTCTGCATACAGGTCTTTTGTCTCCCTTGGTAGACTTATTCCTAGGTATTTTATTCTTTTTTTGCAATGGTAAATGGCAGTGTTTCCTTAATTTCTCTTTCAGATTTTTCATCATTAGTGTATAGGAATGCAAGAGATATCTGTGCATTAATTTTGTATCCTACAACTTTACCAAATTCACTGATTAGCTCTTGTAGTTTTCTGGTGGCATCTTTAGGATTCTCTATGTATAGTATCATATCATCTGCAAACAGTGACAGTTTTACTTCTTTTCTAGTTTATATTCCTTTTATTTAGTTTTCTTCTCTGATTGCTGTGGCTAAGACTTCCAAAACTGTGTTGAATAATAGTGGTGAGAATGGACATTCTTGTCCTGTTCCTGATCTTAGAGGAAATGCCTTCAGTTTTTCACCATTGAGAATGATGCTTGCTGTGGGTTGGTCATATATGGCCTTTATTATGTTCAGGTAGGTTCCCTCTATGACCAGTTCCTGGAGAGTTTTGATCATAAATGGGTGTTGAATTTTGTCAAAAGTTTTTTCTGCATCTATTGAGATGATCATATGGTTTTTATTCTTCAATTTGTTAATATGGTGTATCACGTTGATTTGCGTATATTGAAGATTCCTTGCATCACTTGGATAAATCCCACTTGATCATGGTGTATGATCCTTTTAATGTGTTGTTGGATTCTGTTTGCTAGTTTTGTTGAGGATTTTTGCATCTATATTCATCAGTGATATTGGTCTGTCATTTTCTTTTTTTGTAGTGTCTTTGTCTGGTTTTGTTATCAGGGCGATGGTAGCCTCATAGAATGATTTTCGGAGAGTTTTTGCAATTTTTTGGAAAAGTTTGAGAAGGATGGGTGTTAGCTCTTCTCTAAATGTTTCATAGAATTCACCTGTGAAGCCAGCTGATCCTGGCGTTTTGTTTGTTGGAAAATTTTTAATCACAGTTTCAATTTCATTACTTGTGATTGGTCTGTTCATATTTTCTATTTCTTCCTGGTTCAGTCTTGGAAGGTAATACCTTTCTAAGAATTTGTGCATTTCTTCCAGGTTGTCCATTTTACTGGCCTAGAGCTGCATGTAATAGTCTCTTAATGATGCTTTGTATTTTTGCAGTGTCAGTTGTAACTTCTCCTTTTTCATTTCTCATAATGTTAATTTGAGTCCTCTCCCTCTTTTTCTTGATGAGTCTGGCTAATGGTTTATCAATTTTGTTTATCTTCTCAAAGAACCAGCTTTTAGTTTTATTGATCTTTGCTATTGTTTTCTTTGTTTCTATTTCATTTATTTCTGCTCTGATCTTTATGATTTCTTTCCTTCTGCTAACTTTGAGTTTTGTTTGTTCTTCTTTCTCTAGTTCCTTTAGGTGTAAGGTTAGATTGTTTATTTGAGATTTTTCATTTTTCTTGAGGTAGGCTTGTATAGCTATAAACTTCCTCCTTAGAACTGCTTTTGCTGCATCCCATAGGTTTTGGATCATCATGTTTTTGTTGTCATTTGTCTCTAGGTATATTTTGATTTCCTCTTTGATTTCTTCAGTGGTCTCTTGGCTATTTATTAATGTATTGTTTAGCCCCCATGTGTTTGTGTTTATTATGCTTTTTTTCCTTGTAATTGATTTCTAATCTCATAGTGTTGTGGTCGAAAAAGGTGATATGATTTTAATTTTCTTAAATTTACTGAGGCTTGATTTGTGACCGAAATGTGATGTGTCCTGGAGAATATTCTGTGTGCACTTGAGAAGAAAGTGCAATCTGCTGTTGTTGGATGGAATGTCTTATAAATACCAATTAAATCTATTTGGTCTTTTGTGTCATTTAAAGCTTGTGTTTCCTTACTAAATTTCTGTCTGAATGATCTGTCCATTGGTGTAAGTGGGGTGTTAAAATCCCCCACTATTATTGTGTTACTGTCGATTTCCTCTTTTAGAGCTGTTAGCAGTTGCCTTATGTATTGAGGTGCTCCTATGTTGGGTGCATATATATTTATAATTGTTATATGTTCTTCTTGGATTGCTCCCTTGATCATTATGTAGTGTCCTTCCTTGTCTCTTGTAACATTCTTTATTTATTTTTTAATTATTTATTTATTTATTTATTTATTTACTTATGGCTGTGTTGGGTCTTCGTTTCTGTGCGAGGGCTTTCTCCAGTTGTGGCAAGTGGGGGCCACTCTTCATCAGGGTGCGCGGGCCTCTCACTATCGCAGCCTCTCTTGTTGCAGAGCACAGGCTCCAGACTCGCAGGCTCAGTAATTGTGGCTCACAGGCCCAGCTGCTCCACGGCATGTGGGATCTTCCCAGACCAGGGCTCAAACCCATGTCCCCTGCATTGGCAGGCAGATTCTCAACCACTGTGCCACCAGGGTAGCCCAACATTCTTTATTTTAAAGTCTATTTTATCTGATATGTGTATTGCTTCTCCAGCTTTCTTTTGATTTCCATTTGCATGGAATATCTTTTTCCATCCCCTCACTTTCAGTCTGTATATGTCCCTAGGTCTGAAGTGGGTCTCTTGTAGACATCATAAATATGGGTCTTGTTTTTTGTATCCATTCAGCAAGACTGTGTCTTTTAGTTGGAGCATTTACTCCATTCACATTTAAGGTAACTATCAATATGTAGGTTCCTATTCCCATTTTCTTAATTGTTTTGGGTTTGTTTTTGTAGGTCCTTTTCTTCTCTGCATTTCCCAATTAGAAAAGTTCCTTTAGCATTTGTTGTAGAGCTGGTGTGGTGGTGCTGAATTCTCTTAGCTTTTTCTTGTCTGTAAAGCGGTTGATTTCTCTGTCAAATCTGAATGAGGTGCTGGCCGGGCAGAGTAATTTTGGTTGTAGATCCTTCCCTTTCATCAGTTTCAATATATCATGACACTCCCTTCTGGCTTGTACAGTTTCTGCAGAGAAATCAGCTGTTAACCTTATGAGAGTTCCCTTGCATGTTGTCATTTTTCCCTTGTTGCTTTCAATAAGTTTTCTTTGTCTTTAATGTTTGTCAGTTTTTTTTTTTTTTTTTATAAATTTATTTATTTTATTTATTTATTTTTGGCTGTGTTGGGTCTTCGTTGCTGTGTGCGGGCTTTCTCTAGTTGCGGCGAGCGGGGGCTACTCTTCATTGCGGTGCGCAGGCTTCTCATTGTGGTGGCTTCTCTTGTTGTGGAGCACGGGCTCTAGGCGCATGGGCTTCAGTAGTTGTGGCACTTGGGCTCAGTAGTTGTGGCTCACGGGCTCTAGAGCACAGGCTCAGTAGCTGTGGCGCACGAGCTTAGTTGCTCTGCGGCATGTGGGATCTTCCCGGACCAGGGCTCGAACCCGTGTCCCCTGCATTGGCAGGCGGATTCTTAACCACTGCGCCACCAGGGAAGCCCTGTTTGTCAGTTTTATTACTGTGTGTCTTGGTGTGTTTCTCCTTGGGTTTATCCTGTATGGGACTCTCTGTGCTATCTGGACTTAGGTGGCTATTTCCTTTCCCCTGTTAGGGAAATTTTCAACTATAATGTCTTCAAATATTTTCTCAGGTCCTTTCCCTCTCTCTTCTCCTTTACAGACCCCTGTAATGTGAATGTTGTTGCATTTAGTGTTATCCCAGGGGTCTCTTAGGCTGCCTTCATTTCTTTTCATTCTTTTTTCTTTATTCTGTTCTGCAGCAGTGAATTCCACCATTCTGTGTTCCTGGTCACGTATCCATTCTTCTGCCTCAGTTATTCTGCTATTGATTTCTTCTAGTGTATTCTTCATTTCAGTTATTATATTGTTCATCTCCGTTTGTTTGTTCTTTAATTCTTCTAGGTCTTGGTTAAACATTTCTTGCATCTTCTGGATCTTTGCCTCCATTCTTTTTCTGAAGTCCTGGATCATCTGCACTATCATTATTCCGAATCCTCTTCCTGGAAGGTTGTCTATATCCACTTCTTTTAGTTGTTTTTCTGCAGTTTTATGTTGTTCCTTCATCTGGTACATAGTCCTCTGCCTTTTCATTTTGTCTGTCTTTCTGTGAATGTGGTTTACGTTCCACAGGCTGCAGGATTGTAGTTCTTCTTGCTTCTGCTGTCTGCCCTCTGGTGGATGAGGCTATCTAAGAGACGTGTGCAAGCTTCCTGATGGGAAGGACTGGTGTTGGGTAGAGCTGGGTGTTGCTGTGGTAAGCAGAGCTCAGTAAAACTTTAATCCCCTTGTTTGCTGATGAGTGTGGCTGAGTTTCCTCCCTGTTGGTTGTTTGCCCTATGGCACCCAGCACTGGAGCCTAAATGCTCTTTGATCAGGCTAACGGCAGACTCTGGGAGGGCTCACGTCAAGAAGTACTTCCCAGAACTTCGCTGCCAGTGTCCTTGTCCCGGCAGTGAGCCACAGCTGCCCCCCACCTCTGCAGGGGACCCTCCACCACTAGCAGGTAGGTCTGGTTCAGTCTCCCCTGGGGTTACTGCTCCTTCCCCTGGGTCCCGATGTGCACACTACTTCGTGTGTGCCCTCCAAGAGTGGAGTCTGTTTCCCCCAGTCCTGTCAAAGTCCTGCAGTCAAAACCCTCTAGCCTTCAAAATCTGATTCTCTGGGAATTCCTCCTCCCATTACGGGACCCCCAGGTTGAGAAGCCTGACGTGGGGCTCAGTACCTTCACTCCACTGGGTGGACTTCTGTGGTATAAGTGTTCTCCAGTTTGTGAGTCACCCACCCAGCAGTTATAGGATTTGATTTTATTGTGATTGTGCCTCTCCTGCCATCTCATTATGGCTTCTCCTTTGTTTTTGTATGTGGAGTATCTTTTTTGGTGAGTTCCAGTGTCTTCCTGTCAATGACTGTTCAGCAGTTAGTTGTTATTCTGGTGCTTTCACAAGAGGCAGTGAGAGCAAGTCCTTCTACTCTGCCATCTTCTCAGGAAATTTTTAGAAGACGTTGACTTTACAACTTAGAATGGTAGCTATGTTTCTTACCTCCCCACCACTGCGCCAAGGGGAAAGGGCAGTTGGTAGGACTTATGGTGCTGCGAGCTGGCGGCTCACGTCTCCGCTGCCCCAGGCTCCTCACTTCTGTTTCAAATCAGTAATTTAAAGTTCATTTGTATTCTCCCTTGTCTTGTCATTGTTAATAACTGCTTATGATTGGTTCAAACTTTCTTTAATACTAGCCACCTAAAAGAAAAACATGAACTATTTATTACATATGTAAACAAAAAGAAACGGAAATAGCCCTTTTCTCTCATTCTTCATCCCTTGGTCGATTTACACTTTCCCTTAAGTGTCAGTGATGAGTTCTGCTGGAACTCAGCTTCAGTTTCCAGTGTCATCATATTTTCTTTCCCAAATAGAGATGGGAGTGGGCCTGAATTTGATAGCAAATCAAATGTATTGTGTACCGTAGTAGCTTGTGTTTAGTCAGGAATTGTACTTTGTTAATAGTGAAACCCTGTCTACCCCCCCACTCCTATTCTATTCTATTCTATTCTATTCTGTTCTATTCTATTCTATTCTATTCTATTCTTATACCTATTTGTGTAAAATCTCACTGATTCTCCTCCACAGCTATTATATCAGAGAGGGAGAGAAGTGGGTCTAAATAGTCTTAACCACATTAACCCATTTAGGTAGATAAATTTAATAAATCACAAGGTATTCCTTGCTCCATACTAATACTAATCTAAAGTAATCTTTGGATTCATTTTGAACTAAAATATATTCATTCCTTAAAGTCTGAAAAGTAACATGGATTTAATCCATGTTGTGTCTCTCTGTCTGTCTTTGTCTCTCTCTCTCTTTGTTTAAAAGAGCAGTATCAAAGTTTTGCTTCAAATTCATATGACTTAAAAGAATGTACAGAGGTTGATGTTGAATCATTGAATCTTAGATGTGGAAAGATTGTAAAGTTCATCTAGGGAGTATGAACAATGCTTTGAGCCCTGTTTATATCATTCCAATGAAACTGTCTTCTGTCTTATACTTGAAAAGCTCTAGTAATAAGGAATTTCCTACGTTTCCAGGCACTCACTCCATTGTCTGGTAGTACTAATCATCATGAGTTCTTCTTCATATCAAGTGGAAATCTGCCTTCTGAAGCTTCCTTTCATTGATAGTTACATCACTTTAAACCAATGATATTAATTCTAAATTCTGCTGCCACATGCAAACTTCTCAAATATTTAGAGGGCTTTTTTATGTCCTTTCTGAATATTCACTTCTCCAGCTAAATTTTTGCTATTTCCTCAATCATTCATTGTAGAATATAGTTTTTTAAGTGCACTCATTTACTGTGGTCTATATAACTGTTTCTTCTCCCCATACACCATGAATACCAAACAGAATAAAAGAATGGAGCTTCAGCGTTCCTGACAAAAAGCTAAACTACAGAGAATGCCATTCAATGTACTCATTACAATTAGGACAGTATTCTAAATAATCCAGTGGATGTTCAATAAGAAATCTGCAGACAAGGTGATAAAAATGTTAATATTTTACTCTTCTTGCCACAAGAGAACTTCTAAAACACTCTCTCAGGAGTTAAAAAACAAAGCTATGTTTCTGTCTCTATCACTATTCATGTATTTCAATGTTATTCCAACATTATATTAATGCTCAGTGTATGCAATATAAGAAATTATTAACTTAATGTGGTTTTGACCCTTCCACTCATCAGTACACCCTGTATTTATTATAAAACAGCAGAGGTAAACTTCAAAGTACTTACCTATGACTAAAAATAAGCTCAGAACTTGGTAACTCCTCTCTAAATATGACATAATTACCATGTGAAAATGATAAAATTAACTTTTGAGAAAAGACACAAAATTTTTAATTGCTCTAGAAGGTATTTGTAATGGATGTAGTGATGTGTAATATAGATCTCATCTCTTTCTAGATAAAATATTTCATTGTGCCACCTGGTGAGAATGATGGTGACTGACAACTCACAGCTGGGTCCCTTCCAGACTGGAGAGTAGCAGCATCCAAGGTCACATTCTCTTTCCAGGGCAACCCAAGTCCAGCAACTGGTCAATGCAGAAACATAAAGGCCTATCCCTCAGGTCAATGATGACTTAAATGCATTTATTCTGAAAAAGAGGAAAGTAGAATTCCAGCTTTCAGAAATGAGGATGATGTTTTGAAGAATCAGTTTTGACATTTTGAAGAATTAGTTTTGGAAGGGATATCTGGAGTTCATCTGGGGACATGTTAAGTTTGAGACAACTCTTAGATATCCAGCTGGAGATTTCCAGAAATTAGAAGGAAATGGAGTTTGAAATTCAGACGAGAAATTGAATTTAGTAATACATATTTGTCAGTTTCTTTTTTTTATAATTTTTTAATTTTTTTTGTTAGTTTTTAATAACAGACAAATGGCACATAAAGCCAAATGACTTGATGAAATATCCAAAGCAGTAAGTACAAATCAAAAATGTAAGAGGCACTCCAACATTTAAGGGGTGAGGAGATGAAGAAATCAATAGAGAAAACAGAAGGAATAGAGTTGGGAAGAAATTGAAGCAAAATGGTAATGTGGTTCTCCATGTAGCAACATGGAGACCATAGCAACAGGCCACTAGAGGCTTGAGAGAAAAGAGTGAAGGAGAGAATGGTTACTGCTAAAAAGGAAACAGGAACATGAAATCATTCATATTTCTTTTTATATTTCACAAGGTAATTTTTCATGCAGCAGAACCAGTCATTTACCCAGCAGAACTCATCTCTTAGGAATGTTTCTTTACGACTGTTTCAGAAGTTTAGAAGTTCACTTCAGAAGCATTCAAACTGTGGGATTTGTTTAGCCTCCCTTAGATAATCATTACCTATTATCATTAAGTATCTTTATTCTTTTGGATAGGTCCCAAACATTCCCACTAACATTTCTTTTGAAGTACCTGGACTTAAAAATCTGTTCCTTGAATTCTCACAACCAAATCTATGTGGCAAAACTCATATATTTCTAATGTGGGACTCTGTTGAAAACTTACAGATTTTTTTCATTAATTAACGCTTTTTAATGCAATTTATTTAATGTTTCTTCTCCATATATGCTAAAAATGTTGATAAAAGAATAAGTACTACTGACACAGGCATTTTGGTATATTTTTTAATAAAACATTTTGTTTTATTTATTTTATAATGTACTTAAAATATTCAAAGTGGATTGGGGTGAGAGGCTGATTGCTCTGTAATTAAGCATGTAAATCATGAATGCATAGGAGAGATGTATTTGACTCTTAAAATAAATGAGGAAATATCAAAAAAAAAACCACTTAGTCCTGGAGTTAATAATCATTTTACTAAAGTACGTGAAATCATTTGAAGTCATTATGAAAATAATGTAATGTCTTACAAACTATTCAACATATTTAAGAGATAATGATATTTTATTTGAAAAACCATGTGTAGAATTTCTTAAGTGCCTTTAAAATATGGCATAATCTATTATAAAGCTCTAGGCTCTAACAAAATAATTAGAAATGAATTCTAGCCAATCTATTAAAGAATTTGAGTCCTAAATGAGAATTTAAAGTATACTACCAAACTAAAGGAGCACTAATGTGTGAGTCTGTAAAACACCCTGACACATACTTCTGGTGTATCATATACATATTATAAATAAGGCATCAAATATTTATTAATTTAACATATTCCAAACAATACAGGTCAAATCTTCTGCTTTTCTGCACAGGTGACTTTGAATGATATTCAACATTGTTCACATTCTTACTAAACAACTGTCTGATCACCTCATTTGTACATTTCCTCCTTTACTTCTCTCCACAAAACGTCTGCCTTCCCACTGTACCTGGGTAAAAGGCCATTTCCACTGTGAAGTCTTCTTTTGAAATCAAAATAAAACTCCACTAGATTACATTAACATGTATGTGGTGTCTTTGTATAGAATATCTACCTTGTAACTAATATGGATGTATCTTCCTCTCCCTCTAAATATTAAGTTCCTAATAGGCAAAAACAACACATATATGATGTGTTCACATCTATTCACCTTTCTATGTCTCATATCATTTGATATGTGCTAATTGTGCTCAATGCATTTTGTTGAATTCAATTAAATTGAAAAAGAGCTCTTTTCCAATACAATTTTACTAGTTGTTTGACATTAGGTAAATTTGTTACTTTTCTGAGCATTAGCTTTCTCAACTATTAGATAAAGTTAGTACTATAAATCCTATGAGGAATTCGACAATAAGTGTAAAAATGATTATCATGGTGCTTTACATATAACAGTGGAGAGTTAACTAAGAAATGTTAGTTCCTTTAAATCAAAAGAGCACTTAAAGTTATAATATGCCTACATGTGAGTACAATATTCTGTTTGTGTTTGATAGCATCATTTTGTTAATTGCCTGGAGACTGTTATATTTCATGTTGGTAACACAGCCTAAAAACACATGAACTCAAAAAAATTACCTGTGGTCAAAAAAAAACACAAAAAAAAACATTTATCTCTTCTTAAGGTAATTATTTCAACATGCTGTTAAAGGAAACAAAATTATTTCTGAACAATTTTACATACTATTTCTTTTCAGAATTCTTTAACATGGTGAAAATCCTTTAAACCCTATGCTTAGATAAATTATTGATAATGAAAAAGAGGAGCTTGTGATAAAATGTATAATTTGAATGCACAATTAGTTTTAATTAAAAAAACACTTTTCTTCTGATTATAAAAATAATAGAATACTTGGGAAATATGGAATCATGCACAAAAGGAGGAAGTATGTTATTTTTCCATTCAGGGATATACAATGTTAATATTTTATTGTTATTTCCATCTAGTTTATCTATTTATGATGTAATTACACTTAAATATACAAAAGCATATGTCTATACCTATTTATCTATTATATATCTATGTATTATATCTATTTATATGCAGTACTGTTACTGAACCAGGTTCATTTTGTCCCACACACAGCAAGCCAAGAGATGTGGAGGTTTGCAGCAAAGAGAGGGTTTATTTGCAAGGCAGCCAAGGGAGGCAAGGGGCTCAGGGTTATTTATGGGATAAAGAATAAAGAAGCAGGATGGTCTGAGGCATGGGGAGCGTGGGGAAAAGTGATTAGAAAAGGTGTTATAATTGTTATTCTGCACAGGCATACCTAAGCTGTAGGTCTCTGCAAGTTCAAAAGTCACCGAGCAGCTCATCCATGCCAGTTGAAGTGTCCTGGTCCCACACATCCAGTCTTAACCAGTTCAGCTTGAACTAGAGGCAGCTGACTCCAAGTTCCTGGAAAATAACATTGCAAACATCTTACTGTTTAGGCTACATGCCTCTTGGAGGACATGCAAGTCTTAAAACAACCTTGATTAGTAAAGCCAGGTGAAACTGATTTAACTAATAATTGCCCATAGTTTTAGTACTCAACTTTTGTCTTAATATAAAATGTGGATATTCTCATGTCATTAAACATTTTGGTGATACAACATTAATTCTTAGGTAACACTTACCAGGTATCCTGTAATTGATTGGACTACTACTTTGTTGTTGGATATTTTCTCTTTTTCTTTTCTTTTTTCTTTTGCAATTATAAGGAGAATTGGATTATACATTTTGATATATAATCTTGTCTAGATTTCTGATTTGTTTCCTTGGATTCCAAGAAATGGGTTAAACTGTATGAATATGTGAATTTTTGAGATATGTTTTTTATATAGATTTTACCAGTGTAAATTCCCACTTACAAGGAGTTCACTTAAATAGCCCTTATCAGAATATAGTATTATTACATTTTAAATATTCTGCTAAATCATTTGTGTTTTTTGAAGTCAAAGTTTTTCTCATAAGTTTATATTGCTTTTCATAAGTATTGGTATTTTAATTTCCTCATAAAAGCTTATAATATAATAATTATTTGTTAGTTATATACATTAACCCTTTGTCACAAAATTTAGCCTTGGTGTTTCATATATATATGTATATATAGATATAGATATATTAAGCATAGGATGATACCACTTCAAAATAATTTTTCAATTTTTTTACACACATTTTTATGCATCGTAAGTATTTTTTTACATAATTAAGATCATACTATGTTCTACTTTGTTATTTTTTCATACATATAGTGAGCAATTTTTTGTGCCATTAGATATCCAAGGTAGCAGTGTGCACGTTATAATGTATTATATTGAGCAAGTAAGTTCACAAAATTTTTTCATAATTTAATATTGGATATTTTATCTAAAAGCTATACTTAGTTTTGAATTGTAGATAAAATATATATAGTATTAGTAATGTGTACTAAATATAACATAGTAATGTGTACTAAATATAACAAACACCTCTTTATTAAATACATCCTAAATTAATGAAATAATATGTTTAAGTCACTTTTGTAAGTGATAACTAATATCTAGTAGTGTGAATAGCTGTTATTAAATACTGCATAGATTTTTTTCTATATTACTTAAATGTTAGTTTCTTCACCTCAGTCATGAAGTTTAAGAAAAGAACTATTATACTTTTAAAATTATTATTTTTATCCCATGAATGATGAAAACTATATCATAATTTTAAGAAAAAGCAGGACACAGCATGAAGCCAGTAAGGGGAAAAATAGAGAAATGCACATTGTATTTCTGGAAAGAAGCCAATAATTGTTACTCAGAACACATAAGGAGAGAATGATTTTAAACATTTAGAGGAAATCATGAAAGCCTAAAGGACTTTCTTCCAGGGGCACCTTGGAGAAATTCATGTTTCTAAAATAGGAAACATTTATCAAGACTTTGAGTACAGTAGCAGTTTCATGCTACAGTGTCAGCATAACTGGAGCACATGAACTTTCTGGCATCAGTGGTCACTGTGCTACTTCTGTCAACATGGTTTGCTTTTCTTTAAAAAAATGTATGTGTGTGTGTGTGTGTGTGTGTGTGTGTGTGTATATACATATAAAACATTAAAGAAAAATAAGAGAAATAATTTCCTCTTGCTACAAAAGTACTGATTTTTCAGGATAACAGGTGAATTGCAACCTATAAATAGCTTGATTTTATTAAAATTTCCTGGCTAATTTTTTGTGACTATTTTCTAATGGAATCAAATTTATATTCAATGTTTCTTTTATTGTTAAATATTCATACTTAAGAGTCTAGAAAGCATTTTTTCTCCAATGGGAATGGTCATTTTACGATAATATATTTGCTTTATAGAGTTGGAAAGATTATTCATTTTTTTTCTGGTAAGACCACAGTCATACTGGCCTTGAAGATAGCAGAACGTGATAGCAAAAATGATGACAACTCTTTTAAAAATAAAAACATAAAACAATTATCCATGAAATCTGACCTTTCAATTTTGGAGGTTAATTCACTTAATTTTAGGGAAAATATTAAATTACCAAAACATATGTTTTCCATTTTTTAGATAGGAGAAAGCTATGTTATATGGGATTTGCTTGTTTGCATTTATGTTTGTTTGCTGTGTGTTTATTATTTTAACATTTAATGAGGAGGCTTAGGAATAAGCAGAGCAAAAACTTAGTGACAATACGTGAAAGATTTTGTCACAATTTAAAGCAAATCATCAGTGATTATTAAGCTTTTTGACATTATAATACCCTGTTAGTATATAACCATATTCTTTTCCTTTTAAATTCTATACTCAACTAAATGTGGGATATAGATATTTTATCATTTCAGTTTTGTAATTGATAGTTGCCAAAATGTCATAGTACTAATTTGGTATTAACTAGAATTGATATGTACTTATCCCTATGATCTAATAACTTTGGTTTGCTGCTTAAATTCCTGGAATGCCCTTCTCATTTCCCAATTCAATTTATCAAAAAGTGAGCACCTCCTTTGTGTCAATTTTTGGGTCTAGGATATGGGAATATAGAAAATGTTAAATAGATAAAATGATGAAATATGATTCTTTAATAGAAATAGTAACTTAAAGGTCATTATGGAAGCACAAATGCAGGATGGTTTGTCCAGCTAGGGAGGGAGTGGTGAGAAACAGTTTCCTGAAGAAAGTCATCTTCAAGTAATTTCTTTTTCCTTAAAGCAGGTGTTCAAGGCTTTTTTCCCTCACTCACATGTCCACATGGCTACATTTAATTTCAGATAACACATGCAGAAGTTCTTTATAGTGCTTTTTCACAGCTGAATTGAATTATCCTAGATAAGACTTTTTAAACCCAGAGAAATATGTTGTTCACTCACAGCAAGGGAACAATTATTTATAGTTTCTTCTTAAGCTACTTTTTGTGATGACTCTACTCTTGTAGTCATTAAAAATCCTGTAAGAGGAATTTCCCTAGCTTTCTGTTTGAAACACAGACAAAGACTAAACAAAACAAAGAAATAAAAACATATCCAAAAACTTATTCTATATGGAAATCTGAATTTTTGGAGTATGCTGATTGGCACACAGGTACGAATAACATACAGGTACAAATTTTAGAACGATGTTTCAAATCTCCTCAAATAATAATCTTGGTTTATGCATGGTGACATTCCTTCACACTTTGTATTCAGCATAAAATAGTTTGATCAGAGTTAACAATCAAACGAGAAGTAGAGTTAAGTTTTACTGAGAGGGTAAGATGGTATAGTGATGGGATACATCTTTAAATTTTAATCATATGTAGATAAAATAACTTGTTTCTATGTAAAAAATAATTATGTATTGCAATAAAGAAGGAAAAGAAATGATGCAAGGAATTATCTAAGGAAGTGAGGGAAAAATCTAAAACATGTAAAAGCAGAAGGGGATTCAAAAAAGAGAATTCTGTGTTCCTCAGTGCTCTATTTCTAGAGCTTTACATTATATCCACACATAGAAAATGCTCAGCAAACAGTTTGTGACTATTTACAGGCATTGCAAACCTTGTTACTTTTATTAAGTTTCATTATGTAGTTCCACCTATAACACTGTGTATATCTGTATCACTGTACCTATTACATCATTAGATTATTTGTTTTGTGAGTATGTCTTCTCGATTACTAATTATCCTAGGGTATGCGGACCAGGGCATCATTATTTTTTATCACCACTACCATCGGGTTTTTGTGACTAATAGATAATCACATGTTAAATAGACTGATCTAACAAAGGTACTGTTATGTCCATAAGCACCATCATTATCAACAACAGCAGTTCTGAGAAACTGCTCAGCTTGCCATGTTTCTTCATGGGAAGACAAAGAAGTGCATTGCAAAGTCTCCGAGGTAGAGATAACGTATAAAGTCAACTGGAAAACTGCAGTGAAATGGCTAGTGGTTTTCTGAGGCATGCCTTTTTTATAAAACTACACAATATTTTTGGAAATCAAGCAAACCAAAATTGTACTGGTAGTTACACTTAAATTGATTCCCATATATATTTATAAACAGACATTAGCACTCACCTTTAATGGTTTAGGAAAGTGATTCATTTATTCATTCAGTCAATTATCTTGTATGGTCTTCCATACAAGATACAAAAAATTAGGAAGCTGAAGAGAGCACAGAAATGAAACTTCAGTGTATATTAAAAGAGAGATGAAAGATAAATGAAAAATAAACAAAAAAAATGAAGATTGCAGGTAAAAGGCAATCATACATGAGGCTAAATGTATATACTTTATTTTTACATGTATACATTTGTGACCTATTCATGAAAGAGCCACATTTTTAAACCAAAGTTATCTAACTGCTGAGGAGAAAGAAAAAATATTATCAGTTTCATAATTTAGTATCCCCATGATTAAAACATAAAAAATTACCAAGTTCCCAGGAAAATTGCATTTATTAAATTACTCTTGAATTATGTTACAGATGGCTCTGTAATAATAGTGAAAAGGGTCCTTGATGGTATCTTACAATAGGCATTTCTTATGGCAGTCATCAATACAATATAGTCTGAATACATTGGTTTGTCCAGATCTAGTTGAATTTAAGAATATTTTAATATATTTGAAAGGTTGGTTGCACTTCTTTCCCTTTGAATTATATTCACTCAATAGGTTTTATCTCTACTGAATTTTCAACATATCATATGAAGTAATTGAGGAAGGCGAATGTCTGGAATGACAGCAGAATTTCCTTGAATACAATTTGGACTCCTTTGTTTTAGGGGACAACTGAACTGAGATTAGGTTTCATTAATTGCAGTGACAGAAAGTGGCTGAATCTGGCTTTCAGAGTGAACCAAAAGGGAACTTCCTATCATGGGACAGGACAGTTTTGTTTTTTTTTTAAATTGATTTGAAACTATTCCAGTGTAGATTTAAATGACCAGTATGAACTCCACAGTTATGGAGTGATCAATATGCTTTTATTCTGGAAAAAATATCCAGTCAGAAAAAGATGTTCACCATGACCAAAATACATTGTCTGTAATGGAGCACCCAGCATTGTGCAAGAGTATTTTGTGTTATACAGTTCACAGTAATGCTGAAAATCCCCACAATAACTACATGAGTTAATTTGGTTTAATAATTTAAATATTAGAGAACACTAGTTCTTTTGTCTCTGCTCGTTATCCCATTCGTTTTTCTTTTTTTAATCACTATTGTGTGTTCCCTACTTTTTCCCCTTACTTTCCTCTCCAGTACTTTCCTTTCCTCTTTTCTCTTTTTCTTCCAACATATTTCAATGTTTTTTAGATGACTGAAACTAGATGTTGAGTAACTAAATAAACCCTATTTAGTCATCTGTTCAGGCCATCTTGTTTGAGAAAATAAAATCATAGCACTTGCAAATATCAAGAGGTATATTCTTTTGGTTCTCTGTCTCAAGAGAATATGTATCGGTGTACAGCATACAAGAGTTTTATCAGATAATTAAGAAAGTCAAAACAATGAAGACTACGAGACCTCCTAGCTTTGTTTTCTTTTAAATGTCATTTTTGAACTTTATTTTAATAATATTTACAAAACTTAGGACCCACCCACCCCCCACCACACAAATACACACACAAATAGCAGAAAATAAATCTGAGTTAGATTAGACCAAGTTCTGGTTCAACCACTTACTGTATCTACAATTTTATTTATTTTTAAAATACATTTATTTATTTATTTATTTATTTATTTATTTATTTATTTATGGCTGTGTTGAGTCTTTGTTACTGCTCACAGGCTTTCTCTAGTTACGGCAAGTGGGGACTACTCTTCGTTGTAGTGCTGGGCTTCTCACCGCGGTGGCTTCTTGTTGTGGAGCACGGGCTCTAGGCGCGTGGGCTTCAGTAGTTGTGGCACGTGGGCTCAGTAGTTGTGGCTCGTGGGCTCTAGAGCACAGACTCAGTAGTTGTGGTGCATGGGCTTAGTTGCTCCACAGCCTGTGGGATCTTCCCGGACCAGGGCTCGAACCCCTGTTCCCTGCATTGACAGGTGGATTCTTAACCACTGAGCCACCAGGGAAGTCCCTGTATCTACAATTTTAGACAAATTATTTATATTCCCCAAGTCTTAGTCTCCTCATTGGTAAAATGGAGATAAAAATAGTATCTTTCTCATAAAATTTATGTGAGGATTATTAAGTGACATGATCCATATAAAGAGCTTAGGTTAATGCCTGGGAAATAAAAGGTCCTTTAGAATGTCAGTTATTTATGATAATATTACTACTACTTCTTACATTAAAACTATGCATAACTGCACCACTGTTGTAATGTGGTATATGGCCTTCTAGTCTTTCTCTATCAATACAAAACACATCGAGTAACAATAGCTGCTGAATATACTCTTTTGCAAAACGTGCATTTTTACTTGGCAATTATCGTGAATGTTCTTATTTGTCAATTATTGTGAATATTGATCCACATCATTAATTTGCAATGCTAATATGACATTTAATGAGTAATAGCTTTCCATTATAATGATGCTTAATGACATTCACATTATTTCCAAATTATCTGTCCTAAGCATAATGCTGCTACAGACATACTTATAGATAGATCGTTTTATTAACATCTCTAATTTTTTTTCTTAAAATCCATCATTAGAACTGGAAGTGCTCAACAAAAAAGTTAGTTACATTTTAGAAACTCTAAATATATAATGTCTCTGCATTCCAGAAAGATTTTAAAAACATATACTCTTATCAATAATATTAGAACGTCTATTCCAAAATCTTGCTGACGCAAAAAAGTTTCACTACAATTGGACTATACAAATGTAATAGATTTAAAAAATTAATTGCTGTTTTCTTATGCAATATGTTTAATAATGGTGATTAAGTATTTCATATATATTGACAATTTATAATTTTTCTTATGAGCTCCATGATTGTAACTCTGTCGTTTTATGTTGGTAATGTAGTTTTTCCCTTAGAATATTCAAAAATATGTCTTCTGTGTATGTGTAGGTATTTAACATAATTTTTGAATTTTATTTGACTTCTACAACTTGAAATTGTTACTGTTTTTGATGAAAGTAAACTTTACTTTTGTATGCAGTCTATCAATAATCTTTTGCATAATTGTGTCTATTAGTATTATTTTTCTGAATGCCTCATGCAACACACAGCCATATATTGACCTATATTTTCTCTTAATTTCTGATATTATATTTATTTTAATTGAAGTATACTTGATTTACAATATTATATTAGTTTCAGGTGTATGACATAGTAATTAAATATTTTAATAAGTTATACTCCACTTAATGTTATTACCAAAAATGGCTATATTTCCCTGTACTGTATAATATATCCTTGTTCCTTATCTATTTTATACATTGTAGTTTGTATCTTAATCCCATACCCCTATTTTGCCCCTCCTCTCTTATTACTTCTCCCCACTGGTAAACACTAGTTTGTTTTCTATGTATGTGAGCCTGTTTTTGTTTTGTTATATGCATTCATTTGTTTCTTTTTTTAATTCCACACATAAGTGTTAACATAGAGTATTTGCTTTCTTTGTCTGACATATTTTACTAAGCATAATACTGTCTTGATCCATCCACAACGTTGCAAATGGCATAATTTCATTCGTTTTTGTGGCTGAGTAGTGTTCCACTGTGTGTGTATGTGTATAATGTAGTGTGTGTGTGTGTATATATATACACACATATATACACACATATATATACATATACATATATATACCACATTTTTTTAATCCATTCATCTGTTGACAGGCACTGCCTTCTTCCATGCCTTGGCTATTGTAAATATTGTTGCTTTGAACATTGGGGTGTATGTGTCTTTTCAAATTAGTGTTTTTGTTTCCTTCAGATAATCAGAAGTGGAATTGCTGCATCATATGGTAGTTTTATTTTTAGTTTTTTGAGGAACTTCCATGCTGTTTTCCATAATGGCTGCACTAATTTATATTCCCACCAACAGTGTAGGAGGGTTCCCATTTCTTCACATCCTTGCTGACATTTATTTGTAGACATTTTGATGATAGCCATTCTGATAGGTGTGAGGTGATATCACATTGTTTTTTGTTTGTTTGTCTGTTTTTTATTTATTTTCTGGCTGCATTGGGTCTTTGTTGCTGCGCACAGGCTTTCTTTAGTTTCAGCGAGAGGGGGCTACTCTTCGTTGCAGTGCACAGGCTTCTCATTGCAGTGGCTTTTCTTGTTGCAGAACATGGGCTCTAGGTGCGTGGGCTTCAGTAGTTGCAGCACACGGGCTCAGTAGTCGCAGCACGCGGGCCCTAGAGCATGTGGTCTTCAGTAGTTGTGGTGCGTGGGCTATAGGGTGTGCGAACTTCAGTAGTTGCGGCACGTGGGCTCAGTATTTATGGCACACAGGCTTAATTGCTCCACGGCATGTGGGATCTTCCCAGACCAGGGATCGAACCCATGTCCTCTACATTGGCAGGTAGATTCTTAACCACTGTGCCACCAGGGAAGCCCAAGAACTCTACATTGGCAGGTAGATTCTTAACCACTGTGCCACCAGGGAAGTCCCTCACTTTGTTGTTTTGATTTGCATTTCTCTTGATTAGTTATGTTGAGCATCTTTTCATGTGCCTGTTTGCAACCTGTGCATCTTCTTCGGAAAATGTCTATTTAGGTGTTCTGGTATTCTGCCTTTTTTTTAAAAAGGTTGTTTTTTTCATATTGAGTTTTATGAGCTGTTTATATATTTTGGATATCAACCTCTATCAGTCAAATCATTTGCAAATATTTTCTCGCATTGAGTAGGTTGTTTTTTCCTTTTGTTGATTGTTTCCTTTGATGTTCTAAAGCTTTTTAGTTTAATTAGGTCTCATTTGTTAATTTTAGAGTTTATTTCTTTCATCTTAGGAGACATATCCAAAAAAATATTGCTATGACTTATGCCAGAGAGTGTTCTGCCTATATTTTCTTCTAGGAATTTTATGGTTTCCGGTCTTATATTTAGGTATTTAATTTAGGTATTTATATTTAGGTATTTAATCCATTTTTAGTTTATTTTTGTGTATGTTGTGAGGAAATATTCTAATATCATTCTTTTACATGCAGTTGTTCAATTTTCTCAGCACCACTTATTGAAGAGGCTATCTTTTCTCCATTGTATATTCTTGCCTCCTTTTTGTGGATTAATTGACCATAGGTGTGTGGGTTTATTTCTAGGCTCTCTATTCTGTTCCATTGACCTATATGTATGTTCTTGTGCCAGTGCCATGCTTTTTTATATCTGTAGCTTAGTAGTATCATCTGAAGTCAGGGGGGCATGGTATATCCAACTTTGTTCTTTTTGCTCAAGATTGCTTTGACAATTTGGTGACTTTTGTTGCTCTATGTAAATTTTAGAATTATTTATTCTAGTTTGTGAAAAATGTCATGCATATTTTGATAGGGATTGCATTAAATCTGTAGATTATTTTGGGTAGTATGGTCATTTTGACAATATTAATTCTTGCAGTCCATGAACACATGATATTTTTCCATTTATTTATATTCACCTTCAAATTGCTCTATCAGTGATTTATAGTTTTCAGAGTATAGCTCTTTTACCCCCCTAGTTAATTCCTAGGTGTTTTATTCTTTTTGATGCAATTTTAAATGGGATTGTTTTCTTGCTTTCTCTTTCTGATAGTTTATTATTAGTATAGAGAAAAGCAACAGATTTCTGTTTATTAATCTTGGATCCTGCAACTTTGCTGAATTCACTTATTAGTTCTAATAGTTTGGAGGTGGAGACTTTAGGGTTTTCTGTATAAAATATGTCATCTGCAAAGAGTGACAGTTTCACATCTTCCCTTCCAGTATAGATTCCTTTTATTTTTTTTTTTCTTGTCTGATTACTGTGGCTAGTACTTCCAATTCTACATTAAATAGAAGTGGCAATAATGAACATCCTTGTCTTGTTCCTGAATTTGGAGGGAAGGCTTTCAACTTTTCAGTGTTGCATATAACGTTAACTATTGGTTTGTCATAAATGGCCTTTGTTATGTTGAGATATGTTCCCTCTATAACAACTTTAATGAGAGCTTTCATCATGAATGAGTGTTGAATTTTGTCAGATGCTTTTTTGCTTCTGTTGAGAAGGTCGTGTGATTTTTTCTTCTTGCTTTTGTTAATGTGGTGTGTCACATTGTTTGATTTGCAGATATTGAACCATCCTGGCATCCCTGGAATAAATCCCACTTGATCATGGTGTAGGATCCTTTTTATGTATTGTTGGATTTGGTTTGCTATTTTGTTGAGAATTTTTGCATCTATATTCATCAGAGCTATTGGCGTGTAGTTTTCTTTTTTTGTAGTATCTGTCTGGTTTTGCTAATGGTGGCCTAGTACAATGAATTTAGGTGTTCCATCTTCTTCAGCTTTGTGGAATAGTTTGAAAATATATGCATTAGCTCTTCTTTATATGTTTTGTAGAATTCCCCTGTGAAGCCAACTGGTCCTCAACTTTTGTTTTTTGGGAATTTTTGTTTTTATTACAAATTCAATTTCAGTACTAGGGATTGATCTATTCAGACTGTTGATTTCTTCCTGATTCAGTCTTGGTAGGTTGTATGTTTCTAGAAATTTGTCCATTTCTTCTAGGTTGTCCAAGTTGTTGGCATATAACTGTTCATAGTATTATCTTATGATTTTTTGTATCTTTGTGGTATTGGTTGTTATTTCTCTCTTTCACTTCTTATTTTGTTTATTTGGGTCCTCTCTCTTTTCTTTTTGATGAGCCTCCCTAATGGTTTATCAGTTTTGTTTATCTTTTCAAGCAACCAGCTCTTGGTTTCATTGATCTTCTCTATTGTTTTTGTTTGTTTCTTTGTTTGTTTGTTTTTGTCTCTATTTTTTATTTCCTCTCTGATCTTTATTATTTTCTTTCTTCTGCTGACTTTGGGCTTTGTTTATTCTCATTTTTGTAATTCCTTTAAATGGAATGTTTGGTTGTTTATTTGACATTTTTCTTATTTCTTGAGAAGGGCTTATATTGCTATAAACTTCCCTCTTAGAACTGTTTTTGCTACATCTCATAGATTTTGGAACATTGTGTTTCTATGTTCATTTGACTTGAGTTATTTTCTGATTTTCTCTTTGATTTCTTCATTGATACTTTGTTGTTGTTGTTGTTTTTAGTAACATGTTTATTCTCCATGTGTTTGTGCTTTTCTCATTTTTCTTTCTTTAATTGATTTCTGGTTTCATACAGTTATGGTCAGAAATAATGCTTGATATAAATTCTGTTTTCTTAAATTTATTGAGACTTGTTTTGTGGCCTAACGTGATGTATCCTGGAGAACATTCTATGTGTACTTGAAAAGAGTGTGTGTTCTGCTGTTTTAGGATAGAATGTCCTGTAAATATCTGTTAAGTTCAGCTGGTCTATTGTGTCATTTAAGACCACTCTTGCTTTATTCATTTTCTGTCTGAATGATCTGTCCATTGATGTGAGTTGGATATTAAAGTCCTCTACCATTATTGTATTTTGGTTAATTTTTCCCTTTATGTCAGTTAGTATTTGCTTTATATATTTAGGTGCTCCTATATTGGGTGCATAGATGTTAACAAGTTAATTTTCTCCTTTTGTATTGATCCCTTTATCATTATATAATGGCCTTGTCTTTTGTTATTTGTTTTCAAGTCTATGTTGTATGATATGAGTATTACTACCCTCACCTTCTTGTTTCTGTTTGCATGAAATATCTTTTTCCATCCTTTCACTTTCAGTTTGTGTGTGTCTTTAGCTATGTTGTGAGTCCTTACAAGCAGCATTTAGATGGGTCTTTTTTTAATCCAGTCAGCCACCCTGTATCTTTTGATTGGAGCATTTAGAACATTGACATTTAAAGTAATTATTCATAAGTATGTAATTATTGCCATTTTATTACTTGCTTTCTTGTTGTTGTAGTTCTTCCCTGTTCATTTTTTCTTCCTTTTGTTCATTCCCTTGTGGTTTGATGATTTTCTTTAGTGATATGCTTGTGTTCCTTTCTCTCTAGGTTTTGTGTATCTATTATAGGTTTTTGATTTCTGGTTATCATGGGGTTCATATATATTGACCTATTACTATATCTACGTGTTGTAAACTGGTAGTCATTTAAGTTCAAACACATTCTAAAAGATCTATATCTGTTACCACTATCCCCCATACTTTGTGTTTTTGATGTCATATTTCACATCTCCACATTTATCACTTCACTCTTTATTATAATTATAGTTGATTTTACAATTTTATTCTTTTAATCTTTGTACTAGCTTATTTAAGTGGTTGATCCTCAACCTTTACTATTTATTTGCCTTTATTAATGGGATTTTTCCTTTCTTAAAGATTCTTAGTTCTTTATAAGTAAGAATTTTATAAAGAAAAGCCTTTTCTTTTCCACTTAGAGAAGAACTTTAACATTTCTTTCAAGAGTTTAGTATTGATAAAATCTTTTAGTTTTTGCTTGTGTGAGAAATTCTTTATCTCTTCTTCTCTTCTAAATAGTAATCTTGTTAGGTAGAGTATCCTAGGTTACAGGTTTTTCCCTTTCAGTGCTTTGAACATATTGTGCTACTGCCTTCTGACCTGCAAAGTTTCTGCAGAAAAATCAACTGATAGCCTTATGCAGGTTCCCTTCTATATGTCTTTTTGTCTTTCTCCTACTGCCTTTAGGATTCTCTATCTTTAACTTTTGCCATTTTAATTATGATATGTCTTGGTGTGTGTCTGTTTGGGTTCATCTTGTTTGGACCCTCTGTGCTTCCTGTACCTGAATATCTGTTTTCTCCTTCAGGTTTGGGAAGTTTTCAACCATAATTTCTTCAAATACATTTTGACCTCTTTCTATCTTTATTCTCCTTCTAGGACCCCTATAATGAAAATGGTGGTATGCTTCATGTTATCACAGAGATCTCTTAAACTGTTCTCATTTTTTAAATTTGTTTTTCTGATTGAGTGATTTCCATTATTCTGTCTCCTAGATCACCTGTGCATTCTTATGTATCACATAGTCTGCTATAATTACTTCTAGTGTGTTTTTCATTTTAGGTATTGTATTCTTCAACTCTGACTGGTTATTTTTTATGTTTTCTATTTCCTTGTTAAAATTCTCACTCTGTTCATCTATTGTTTTCCCTAATTCTGTTAGCATCCTTTTAACAAATGCTTTTAATTCTATGTCTGGTAAATTGTTTATTTGTTTCATTATTTGTTTTTCAGGTGTCTTCTCTTGCTTTTTCACTTGAGACCAATTCTTCTGTTTTTTCATTTGCTTAACTTTCTCTGTCTCTATGAAACTAGATAAAACAGTTTCCTATTGTGTTCTTGAAAGGTAGTCCTTATGTGGGAGTGTCTCTATACAGTCTGCATGTGCCCAGTCACTTTGGTGGGAGAGCTGGATTTGACATGAACACAGGTCATGTCTTTCCTCAGCTTGCACTGGCAGCTGTCACCTTGGTAGGAGGTGGGACCGGAGAAGGAGGAGCTAGGGCTGGAGCCAGGTGTGAGCCTGGACTTCATTTTTGTTCACTGGCCTCTACCACCCTATTGGAGATGGGAGTATGTCCCTAGTTGCTGGAGCAGAAGCCCTGGGGGTCAGTTCTGAGCTGGCTCTCTTTCCTTTAAGTGTCAGTTCTCTCCCCTTTTAGCTCCAGTACCCTTTCCCTAAAGGGGAGCAGTTTCTGGAGCAAGATGGGCCCGTGCAGGATCTTGCTGCATGATGTCGTGTGTGCTCTGGCAATTTGGCCATAGAGAGAGTTCAGGGTTGCTTCTGATGCACTGCCTGTGTAACTGCTGTTAATGGCTGCCCCTGCCCTGCTCAGATGCCCCTTCAGGGCAGTTTGCCACTGTGTCTCTCAGCCAAGTTCTTTCCTTGGTCCTGCAGCCCTCCCTCCAATGTGGAGCTGCAAGTTGAAGTATGTGAGGCTGAAGTAATTTCTCAGCTCAGGCTGGGCATGCTAGGGCAGTCACAGGAAATCAGTCAGCCACCTGCACAGCTTCAGTCCACCTTGTCCACCCCACTTAAGAGTAAGCAAGCAGAGGCTTCCCTGGTGGCGCAGTGGTTGAGAATCTGCCTGCTAATGCAGGGGACACGGGTACGAGCCCTGGTCTGGGAGGATCCCACATGCCGCAGAGCGACTAGGCCCGTGCGCCACAACTACTGAGCCTGTGCGTCTGGAGCCTGTGCTCCGCAACAAGAGAGGCCGCGATAGTGAGAGGCCCGTGCACCGCGATGAAGAGTGGCCCCCGCTTGCCACAACTAGAGAAAGCCCTTGCACAAAAATGAAGACCCAACACAGCCAAAAATAAATTAATTAATTAAAAAAATATATATATATAAAAACAAAGTAAAATGTTGAGTGGCCTTAGACTTGCCAAATATAAATTTAAAAAAACAAAAAAAAGAGTAAGCAAGCATTCACAAGCTCATCCTGAGTAAGCAAGCATTCACAAGCTCATCCTGAGCTGATGAACCCAAACAGACACACACCAAGACATATCATAATAAAAGAGTCCAGGCTTCCCACAGCCCTTCTGCTGGTCCCACCACCCCTCCAGCCAGCAACGGGTCTCATCTTCCCTGTGTCAGACCTCAGGACTGGGGTAACCAATATGTGGCTTGAACCATTCACTCCTCAGGGAGGGTCTCCATGTAATCTACCTTTATTCTGAGTCACCTCCCTAAGGCACAGGTCTTGACCTGATCACTTCTCTTGCCTTCCTACCTGATTCCATGTGGATCATTCTTCCAAGTCTTGGTTGTACTGGAGTATTTCTACCAGTTTCCAGTTAGTCTGCTGTGAGAATTGTCCCACATGTATATGTATTTTTGTTGTGTTTGTGGGGGAGAGGTGAGTTCCACATCCTCCTACTTCACCATTTTGATTTCCTCCCCAGACATTTTGTTTAATTCTTTAAGTTATATAGACAGAATTGGAATTCTATATTGTGAGATATGTATTAGAAAATATATAACTAATTATCATAAGTACTTTTGCTTAAAAATGTATTTGTTGGGGGCTTCCCTGGTGGCGCAGTGGTTGAGAATCTGCCTGCCAATGCAGGGGACACGGGTTCGAGCCCTGGTCTGGGAAGATCCCACATGCCACGGAGCAACTAGGCCCGTGAGCCACAACTACTGAGCCTGCGCGTCTGGAGCTTGTGCTCTGCAACAAGAGAGGCCGCGATAGTGAGAGGCCCGCGCACCGCGATGAAGAGTGGCCCCCACTTGCCGCAACTAGAGAAAGCCCTCACGCAGAATCGAAGACCCAACACAGCTATAAATGAATAAAATAAATAAATAAAAATAGTGTTAAAAAAATCTGTTCTATTTGCTCTTCCTAAAAAAAAAAAAAAAAAAAAATGTATTTGTTATTTAATAATTTAGGCCTTCATCATAGTCTGAATACCTATATGTACCTGGTTCTGTTTGTGGACTTGTATTTCATTCAATTGGATGAAACTTCTCAAATTCTCCCAAAAATTGAAGAGGGAGGAACACTCCCAAGGTCATTCTACAAGGCCACCATCACCCTGATACCAAAACCAGACAACGATATCACAAAAAAAGAAAATTACAGACCAGTCAGTATCACTGATGAACATAGACTCAAAAATCCTCAACAAAATACTAGCAAATAAAAGCCAACAACACATTAAAAGGATCATACACCATGAACAAGTGCAATTTATCCCAGGGATGCAAGGATTCTTCAATATATGCAAATCAATCAATGTGATACACCATATTAACAAATTGAAGAATAAAAACCATATGATCATCTCAAGAGATGCAGAAAAAGCTTTTGACAAAATTCAACACCCATTTATGATAAAAACTCTCCAAAAAGTGAGCATAGAGGTAACCAATGTCAATATAATAAAGGTCATATACAACAAACCCCCAGCAAACATCATAAGTGTTTTCTTAACAATTTTATCTGTTTATTATTCCAGATTTAATGTAGAGTCTTTATCAAGTTTCCCTGTCCTCATTCACACTGGTCCCTCATCCTTTCCGATTCATTTGGAGTTCTCATGAGACTTTTGAGTTTGTAAATAATTGCTGTCTTTAGAATATTTATTATTTTTCCATATAACTGTATTGTTTCTTCTTATTCTAATATTTTCTTATATTCCTAAGACATATTTTAATTTTCTATATAATTTCTATAAGTTTCTGAGCTCATTTTTATATTTTATATTTTTCTTATCATGTCTTTCATTATAATATTTTCTGGCTGGCTATTCCTCACATAGAAAATTATTCTTGTTTACTTGTATATTTCTTTTTTGTAGAGTGGCTCTGTGGATAATAAATTGTAATTTCTAGTGGTGTTTAAATTAATTTTCTTCATTAGGCATTAATACCACCAAAAATATGTATCTAC
The DNA here is from genome assembly GCF_028023285.1 of Balaenoptera ricei. NCBI lineage: Eukaryota > Metazoa > Chordata > Mammalia > Artiodactyla > Balaenopteridae > Balaenoptera > Balaenoptera ricei. The sequence goes on along the minus strand of NC_082646.1, from coordinate 37,098,758 downwards.
TTCTTTTTAAATTTTTTTTGTCATGTTTCTTTCTTTTCCCCATTGTTATGAGTAGAATTGCTTTATTTTTGTGGAATAGTTCTCAATGTTTATCATTATATAAGTTGATACTATTTTTGCAAGATACAAATCTGTTCAAAATAGAGGCTTCTATTCCTAATTTTTTGAAAGATTTTATTAATTCACTAATTTATTAACTTAATCACTTATTGAATAATACAGAGTACCTAGTATGTACCAGATATTTTACCAGAATCTTAAAATTAATGTACGACTATAGAGATAATTTAATTTTTAAATTAATGTCTTGTAAAAATCATGGGATCAATCTATATAAGCAAAAATATACTTGATCTTTTTTAAAACTTCCTGTGATTTATCTCATTACTGGCTACTATCTATAGAACAAAGGCCAAGAAAAAGTCAGTAGAAACTGTAAATTGTTACTTTGTTCATGATGCATTTTTCCTAAAGTGGTACATTGTATAAATAATAGCATTCTATGTAGAATAATCATATAAAAGACTGAAAAGTTTTGTTATATAATTTGCAAAATAATTACAATTTTATAAGTTGGAAATAAGGTCCTCTAAAGTAAATTGTGTAGGGAAATTATATAGTAATATGTAACATGGAAAATAGAACGCTGCATCTTTGGAAAACTGGATAAATCATATTACACATCTGTCTACATGGGATTATGTATATGGAGCTAACAAAGAGGAACAAGTTGTTAAAAACTTCCCTTGATTCCATGTGGAGGCAAAAATCAATCTCCCCCGCAGAACTGTTTGGCTTAATGTCCTGTAATGGGATCAATCAAATGCTTTAGAAAGGTACTGGGTTCGATAAAAAAAAAAAAAAAAAAAAAAAAAAAGGAACATTTGACTTTGGTTCTCAAATCAGGAGAATTAATTTGCCAGATATAAATTGGAATCTGACTCTACACAATCTCAATTACTAGATTCATTCTTAAACTGTGTCCCAGAAACGTCCACCATTGCTGGGTCTTACACATGAGTTCAGGAACTCTTGAAAGGTTATAATTTAAGAAATCTTTTTTGAAATCAACTTAGTTTGAGAAATTCATTATGGCTTTGTTAAATGAAAATTTTATAACATACAGTTTGGAAACGTTATGATTTTGGAACATTACCTAACTTGGCAAATGAAATAATTTGTGAATAAGAATTATAATTATCTTGGTACTATGCTAATTTTTTTTTAAATTTTTCAGTGTTTTCTGATAAAGAATAGTATGTTTCTTGGAAATGTTATGATTGATTATAAATATATTCTATCTAGATAAAAGTGTATGATCTGTACCTCAAAAAAACTTTATGCAACTTCAAACAAATGTCCTTTAGAATGAGTAAAATGATTAACATAAGAATATGGCAGATAAATTCCTAAATATATAAATCTGTTGATAAGAAAATCATTTATCATTTTCTGATTTTTGTGACTGTAGAAAACTTGGCACATGTAGAAAAGTAATGAGGTAAGTAAAAACTACCTGTAACCCTAACTCCTAGTTATAACTTTTGTTGACTCTATATTTCATTATAGGTTTATGCAGTAATTTATTTCTCTATTCTTCTATACCTCTTCATTTGACTTATTTCCAATTTTTTATTAATAATAAATAACAGCATAAGAAAATTACTGTATAAAAATATTTGGTCATGTAACTGATGAATAAAAATATATAATTTTTAAAATAAAAATACATTTTTCCAGTGAGGTGTGAAACTTCATTAACAAACTAATGGAATTTAAACAGTGTAAAGGTTAGTTCTGATAATATTTTAAGAGGTTAAATTAAATTGAGATTTAATCAGGTTTAATTATTGAATGAAAAAGTGTTAAATTATTTTCTAGTTTCATTGTCTGAGTTTTGAGTGATAATGTTTATGTAAGTTGATTTCATTATGGATCAATGACTTAAAAAGGTTTAGTCCCTAATCCAAGTTAATGGAACATTTTCTGATATAGTCATAATGTCTCCCACATATTAGGTGACCTCCATTTTCCCATATGAATTGCTTTTAAAATTGCTGAGGGATGGAAAATTGGTATGGGAGGGTGATTCTGTAAACCAACTGTGGCTTTTCATATACAGTAGGATACTTGTTCACATCTAATAACCACTCATCTGGAGTAGAAGGAATAAGGAAGCAGGCATTTTCTGATCCTGTAGGCTACTGCTGTCTGTATTCTCCTTGCTCTATCCAAAAGGTATAATAAGGTTCATCAGCTTGCTGTGCCACATCCAAGCTCCTCTTGGACACATAAGAAAACATTTACCTCCTTTCACAACATATGGGATTCTTTCAGGGCTATCTCAGACCTAACTGCCTACTTAGTAAGCAATGAAACAAGTCTCTTCCTCCTTTCCCTCTTCCTCCTTCTCTTCCTATTCCTCCTTCTCTTCTTCCTCATCCTTCTCCTCCTCCTCCTTGTTCTTTACCGTGTTCATCATGGAAAAAATCTTGGATCTTGCAACTTTTGGGTCCCTAAACCTATCTAAGAAGTTTTATCATTCCTTTGGATTCTAATTCTAAACTCTGAACAAGACAACTTATAATAAATGCATTTTTGTAATGGTTATAGCATACTATTAATGACAAAAATGCAAACTGATTATCCATGTGTGTGGACTCCATGCCAAAAAAAAAAAAAAAATTGCCATGAATTCCTGTGGTCAACTGAATTAATCCCCAATCCTAATCTTACAGTTTCTGAAAAAGAGTTGATTCAAACTATGCTGAAAAAAGTGTACTTTACTTAAGTATCTTATAACTTCTTGTTTACCCCTTAAAGGCATTACGTTGCCTTTTTACAATATCAAGTAAAAATAGTAGAGAAAGAAGGAATTGTTCTTCACCAAGTTTCCATTAGCATCTTTAGAAATTCCTAAAAATATGCCATGCATTTTATCCGTGATTCTCTAAGGGTCTAGAAGCATCAGCATGATCTAAGGACTTGATAGAAATTAAAATTTAAAAATGAGAAACTTTCTAAAATTAGAAATTAAAGTTGTCAGGCACTACCCCAGACCTATTGAAACAGAAATTCTGGGGGCAGGGCCCAGAAACTTGTTTAACAATCCAACCAGATGATTCTGATGCAGCTAATGTTTGAGAATCCATTATGTTATATTACCCTTTCTTTCTCTGTATACGTAATTATGCTTTGCTGTTTTTCTCCTATCTGGACAAAAAGAAAAAAAATGTAGTAAAAATAGTTTGTTTATGCATCATTATTAAGAGAAGAGGCATTTAATATCAGTTAATTTAACAGAGATAAAATTCTAATTCATTTTATACCACAGCTTAAAATAGATACTTCCATATCTCCATGCCTTCATTTTCTACCACATTTTTGGATTTTTTTTCATTTGTCAGCTTTTATCCTTTCTCTGGCTTATGATCACATTCCTTGAACGTTTGTTCTTCATTTTTCCTAAATTTTGGCAGCACTCAAAGACTGTATATAAGGAGAGGGTTTCTTTGTTATTTGTCCAGACTTATGAGACTCTAACTTAGTGACCTGGCACCATGGATTTCCCACCAGGAAATAAATGTTTGGACAGTCATAAAAGAGGAAACAGCTTGCAATTTCTTAATATCTAAGGATCACTGTCTTAAGTATTATTTATCTTTGCATCCATAACATTATTTTTTTTGATCCTTAAGGATATTTGTTTTACTTTTTTTTAAAAGAAATTCCTTTATTTTTTATTTATTTACTTATTTATTTTTGGCTGCATTGGGTCTTCGTTTCTGTGCGAGGGCTTTCTCCAGTTGCGGCAAGCAGGGGCCACTCTTCATCGCGGTGCGCGGGCTTCTCACTATCGCGGCCTGTCTTGTTGCGGATCACAGGCTCCAGACGCGCAGGCTCAGTAGCTGTGGCTCACGGGCCCAGCCGCTCCGCGGCATGTGGGATCTTCCCAGACCAGGGCTCGAACCCGTGTCCCCTGCATTGGCAGGCAGATTCTCAACCACTGCGCCACCAGGGAAATCCTTGGCTTTTTTGATCTACTATTTTTTCTCATTAACTATCATTCTGTAATGATTACTTCTCTGTGCTTATGCATGTGTGACACACATGCCCACACACACAAATTTACTATTTTTAAAGTGATAAGATAACCAAATAACTAAATTTGTTATCATTTTATACAGCAAAAATAAACTCTCAGTGGGGTCTGGAGTGACTGAACCATAAATAAATTAACTGAGGTTTAATGCATGTCCACTCTGTCATATTCTTTAGTGGAACAGTTTCACTGAGACAGTGTTTTTTTTGTTTTGTTTTGCTTTTTAAGATTGTTTGATATGGACTATTTTTAAAGTCATTATTGAATATGTTACAATATTGCTTCTGTTTTATGTTTTGGTTCTTTGACGCGAGGCATGTGAGATCTTAGCTCCCCAACCAAGGATTGAACCTGCACCCCCTGCATTGGAAGGTGATGTCTTAACCACTGGACCACCAGGGAGGTCCCAAGAGACAGTGTTTTGAAAGGTGTTGCTAAACTTGCTTTGCTAACTTGACACTGGTGTCCTAATGCAAGAACCAGGTAGTATTGAAAAATGCAAGGAAGTGTGCAATGATACCTAGATGGGCACTTTGAATTGTAACATAGTAGAGGCACAGTAAACATTTAATATTTGTTGAATAAATAAATGAAAGAATAAAACTTTATGAAAACAAGATGCTTTGTGAACTGATGGAACTGAACCCATCTAATGAGAACTACCTGAAGTTTATTACATTTAAGCATAAAACCACATACCATTAAGAATAATAATCATTAAAATTATGACATTGATCCTCTGTTCTGCCACACTGGGTAGATAACAACAAAATAATACAAAACATAAAACAAAATCCTTGACTAGTGTGACTAAGGGGATAACTTCTGTTTGGGTCTAGATTTCTTTTCTGATAGCATCTGGCCTTGAAACCAAACAAAGATTATGTCAGTGTAAGAATTTTATATTTTTCACTACTGAAAAACAAACTGTGCATTACAAAAATTATAAATGTGAAATTTATGACTTAAAATGGTCTTAAATTAGTAATTACTCTCAATCTTTCCTGCAACAAGTCAGTGTATAAATACAAACAATTCCAGATTTAATGGATATTTTTATGGCTCATATATCTTTTTTAATCATAACCTATCAGTAGTGGAATTCTTTTTTTTTCAAGCCTTTATTTTTATTTTAAGATCAATCTCCATCCTTACTAATGTAAGGGTATCAGGGTATCTTTGTGCATGTACTTTTAGCAATTTATTTCCTTGGATTGTGTGCTCCCTCCAGTATATTCTACAAATCCCAGCCAATATTTACAGATTTGCCAACAAAAGATTTGGTGTTCTCTATTCTGACTACTCCTTCCTTTTATTGTGTTTTTTCCTTTGATACTATTGTCCGAATGCTTTGATAATGAAAACTGTGTTTTTCCCTCTTGGGAGAGAAGAGTGACAATGATTAGGGAATAATCTGAAAATTACTTCTTCTTTATGTTGAAATGCAGGCACTAAAATCAGTAAATTTTAACATAAAATAGAAAGGGAGTTGTTCTGATTAACCTTTTCATACCCAATGAGATGCAGGCCACGGAGTTATATAATTACACTTGTTTGTGTGTGTGTTTACCTAAATAGAGAGAGAGTTGTTTTAAATTGGCCTTTCAGCTTAAAAAAAAAAAATCTTTTCCACTTTTCCCTGTGTTCTTAATCACTCTTTCACAGCATTTGGTCCTTTTATAAACTCAGTGAAAAGGAATCTATGATTAAGTTTAGGTAACACTGCTTATTTTGTCTTGTCTTGAAGGATTACAATTCACAATCACATAATAAAAGCTACAAGAAAGTCTGCAGTAAATATATTTAAAAGTTGTATTCTACAGTTTTTCAAGAACTTTTCATTATTTTTGTTTTATTTATTGGAATACTTTTCAAATTCTCCAAATTTAGTGTACTAGATAGTTGAATCAAAAAAAAAAAAAAAAAGGAAACACATAAACACACACATATTATAATTTCTCTGTCATTCAAATCAGAGAACTCCAAAAAACTGTATTTTGTTAGGTAACAAGGTGATAACACCTCATTATACCACACAAAAATATGATTATGAGAATGTATGCAATTTTAACACAGAGGTATAAAGGCAGCCGTAATAAAATTTATTTATAAAATTTATTCTTAAATGGAAACAACATTTAAGAGTGAAATATGGTACTGCTTTGAAGTAAAATATTAGCCCATTAATATGATGTTAATTAACATTTTAAAAACTTGACTGATAGAATTGTGGGTCTATGGAGAGAGATGTGGAGAAGGAACATATTTCAAAGGAAAGAAATTCTTAAATTTATTATTTCATTCAAGAGCTTACTAATAAATCACCCTTAAAATATGTATCTGAAGACAACTATTAATTGTCTCTGCCTGATGTTAGTAATTCATTGTCTGTCTCCTCCCACTGGAATGTAAGCTCCGTCAGGGCAGATTATTTTTCTGTTTTATTCATAACCATATCCCCAGTGCCTAGACTACTCGTGGCAGATAAATGGCTTACAATAAATACTTGCTGAATCAATGAATTACTGTTATAAAATAATAATAATTTATGGTTTACAGTCTTTAAACGTTTTTGACCTGTATAACTCTTCCTATTCTCTTTCTCACAAGTACCTACTTAGAGTTGTACCTAGTGAACTACAGGTTTAAGGCAGAATCTCTGAAACTATGCGTTGAAATCATCAGCATGAAATCCCCAGAATGGTTTGTTTAAAAATGTCTACTTTTGGATCTTACTCTACACCTATTAAATCAGGCTCTTTGGTGCTTAGGCCCAGGAATATGAAAAAAGTGCCCTCAGGTGTTTCTTAGGCAAATAAAAATTTGAGAACTACAGGCTCTGGCAACTTAGCAAGACTTAGAGGAATACCACTCAAGTGCCTTTCTCCTACCTTTTGAGTGAACTAAGTTCCTTTGTACCAATCACAGGCTTTTAGTGTAAAGAAAGGACAGTGTTGTTTGGCACTTAGGTCACATTTAGAAAATACTGATTGAGTGATTAATTGTGACTCTAAAGTCAGACTCCTTAATAACTTTCAATACAATCTCCTTTTTGGCAAAAATATATGTGAAAATTGATTATCAAAAATAGTATTATTTTTGCTATGATTCTAATACAGAGAGGCACATGCAAAAATTATTGGCATCACTGTCAAACTGCCTACACTCAAGTTCTTATTGCTTGAAACTTATGCTTAAATTAAAAATAATTATATTTTTACTGAATGTGTCTATCTACAATTAACTCTAGTGAAAAGGTACTTAAGACTTGTTTCCTGAGATATATACTTATACTCTATATTCATATCCTTTTCTACACTTCTATAGTTTTAAATGCCATCGCATATACATTTATATAGGATATGGGCAGTGGAGACCAGAAAACAGCTTTGCAGTACTCTGACTATATGCCCTGAAGGGCATTATTTGAAGTTCAGATTTTTGTCATTTAAAGTCAGGATTATCACCTGCAGCACTATTAAGATTTTGAGTCAGATAATTGTTTGTTGGAGGGGATGTAAAGGACTGTCCTGTTTGTCACAGGATGTTTAGCAACATTCTCAACCTTTACTGTCTAGGTGCCAGTAACATCCCACACCGCACAAGTTGTGACAATCAATAATGTCTTCAGACATTGCTCAGTGCCCTCTGGAGGGCAAAATCATGCCTGTTGAAACCTACTGATCTAAAAGGATCTGGGGCTGTGTTATTCCCAGGATATCACCTTAAATGACATTAAACGAAATGATAGGCACTTACGTCACCTTGTACTCATAAACCTGATTAGTTGAACCCAAATTATTTGTGCATGAAGTTCTACCAGTTGGGTTAAGTATTAATTTACTTAATTCCACGTATTAAAAAAGATGAGATCTAAGATCATATCTTCATATCACAAATTTAACTGGAGCAGTGGTTGTTATCCAATGAACACATTTTGAGCTGTTAGCCAAAGCAGGTAATGCAACAAGAATGAGAGTTGTTCATCATCATTATGAATGTTGAAGTGATCTGAATTACACTACCCACACATTATTTCTTCTAACTGTGTAATAACTGACAATGGCAATGAGACAATGGCTGTAAGCCAGCAGGTCCTTGGAGAATTGTCATACTGACTGTGTGCTCAAGTTGGCCTCAGTACCAGAGATTTACAGATTAATGGTAGAAGGGCACTTTTTATATGTTCATAGGGCAAGAGCCATTATTAAACAGAATTGCAGTGCAAGTAATACCAGTCACAAGTTCCTGGGATGCAGCCGTGATATCAAAATTGAAGCTACGAATGTCCCTATAAATGCTTCCAAAGGCTATGTGCAGGATGATTATAGTAGTATATTCCGACAGCTGCCAAATAGTAAACTCAAGTGTGAAATCACTGTATTTTAAAAATATCTTTATGAAATGGGGCTTAGCATAGAAATGCTAGGAAAGACAAACCACCCTAATCTGATTTTTTTTTTTATAAACTTGTTCTTCTCTGAGTATAAATAATATTCAGACTATGAGGTTAAGTACCACAAAAACAAAAAAGAATATTTGACAAAAGCAGAAATAATTGCTAATTATGGGCTAGTCTCTTTATGTATATGATACAAAAACAACTGTAAAGCAACAGCTTAGAACAACACAATGTTAATACATATGCCATTGATTTGCAACTTAATTTTCGGCTGAAAAAAATTTAGATGACACCTTACTTGAGAATTTATATTATAATAGAAGGTTATATATTTACTAAAAAGTGAAAAGTCAGAAAGTCAAAATGATATACCTTAATAGTATAATCAGATATTCATATGGAATTTTTTATGTGCCTGCCTCTCCTCTATTATATAAAATAATATTTGAAACTTCTTTGGATAATTTTAAGAAGTTATTAATATTTATTACCATAACAGACGTTAAAAGTAGGGAGAAGACACAGTGTAACAACAACAAAAAAGCAAGAGATTTAGACTTAGAAAATTGAGGTACATGTTTTGACTCCATTCTTAATTTAGCAACACAGTTTTTTTCAATTTTATGGCTTCATTTGTAAAACTGATTTTTGCAAGGAATAAATAACGAGATGAATGCTTGTGAAGAACTTACTCCAAAGTATGATGTATCATAAAAACACAGTTTATGATCATTTCTTTCCTTCCTTCACTTCAAATAAGAGGATCCAGTCCTACTATTTCCTGCTACATTTCACTGACCTGAAGACTGATGTGGCAAGACCTTGCTGAGAGGTATAGGTGTCTAGTACTGTATCTGACATGTGGGAATATAATAGCTGTGATCAGTATATATATATATATTATATATAATATTATATATATTATATATTACATATTACATATTATATATTATATATATTATATATAATAGCTGTGATTATATTATATATATTATCTATAATAGCTGTGATTAGTATATTTTGGCAAAAAAGATAAAATTGAATATTTAGAAGGAGGGCTCACAGATTTAATACATATGATGAGTAGTAACTCACTGAGCACAAACTGTATGCCAGAGATGTTCTGAGTTCTTAAATAGGATTTCAAAATCCAAAATATTCTCTCAGGTAAGGACTTCAATTATTCCCCTTTCACCAGTAAGAAAACTGAGGCAAAAATTTATCTAATATCTTATGTCTAACATGTGAGAACCTGGGATTTAAACCCAGATAGGAGAATTCACACTCTATCTACCATGGTATACTTCCTCTCTATTCACATTTTTACAAAGCTAAAATTCCCTCTAGTGTTTGTAAAAGAACATTGAAAACATATTCGGTATGAACTATATCTCAGTAAATAATAAGTCACAAATAGAGGCCTTTTTTCATCCATTGTCACTACATTTAGACAGATTATAGAAAATATGGCATCCGGAGAAGGGTTATTTCTGAGTTTGTCGTATGACAGGTCAAAACATTAATTTCTACTCTCTACTGTTGGAGAATTTGGAGATGGACCCCACTGGGATTGCTAGTTGGTTCTCAATGAAGACATCCTTAGCACTGTTTTGCATTTTTGTGATAACCTAATTGAATAGACATATTGACATAATCTTGGCATAAATATGGTGATTAGGTGATAAAGCTCTAAGTAGTGATGTCTCCTCTGTTCCAATAATCAGTTAACTTACTTCTGCACTGCCTGCATGGCAAACCTATTGCACTTAGCAGAGATCTCTCTGGACAAAGTCCTTCCTTTAACATTGGAATTGTGTAGTCATTACTTTCCATTATAAATTCATTGGATGTTGATTAATGCCCAATACGCAATGCAATACCAGGAAATACATAAAGGATATTAAATCTTAAAAATGCTTTAGAGTAATAAATTCTTAATTCATTAATAAATTTAAAATAGCTCTGGGAAAGTCACTTGCTATAAGTTTGACAATAATGTCCATTCCAAAGAAACCAGGTATAACTGTATTAAAAATCTACAGAGGACCGTGCTCCAAACACTGCTTTCCAGCACCCAGTCCCCTTTCCCAACAGACGACTCACAATTCAGGCTGCAATGCGCAGAGCTGCAGTGTAGACCATGCATGAAGTTCTTACTTTATCCTGCCTTCCACAGACTGTCTGCTGAATTCCTTTGAGCCCCCAAAGGTCCTTTTCTGTCCCAGCTGATATCCTCACCATGATGGAGTTTTTCTGTATGTGGGGATCTCCCTTCACCTTCAGCTTCCCGCCAAGGTTGCTGGTCCCTTTTTTGATTACTCTTTTCTTTTTTTCTTCTTTCTTTTGTTCTTTTAGGTGTCTAAAGTCTTCTGCTAATGTTCAGCAGGTGTTCTGTGGGAATTGTTCCATTTGTAGATGAATTCTTGTTGTACTTATTAGGAGTGACGAATTCCTCATCCTCCTATTCTGCCATCTTGACTAGATGTGGTACGATGGAATATTACTCAGCCATAAAAAGGAATGAAATTAGTCCATTTGTAGAGATGTGGATGGACCTACAGAGTGTCATACAGACTGAAGTAAGTCAGAAAGAGAAAAACAAATATTGTATATAAATACATATATGTGGAATCTAGAAAAATGGTATAGATGACCTTATTTGCAAAGCAGAAATAGAGACACAGACATAGAGAACAAATGTATGGATACCAAGGGGGAAAGGGGTGGGGTGGGAGGAACTGGGGGATTGGGATTGAGACATATACACTATTGATACTATGTATAAAATAGACAACTGATGGGAACATACTGTATAGCACAGGGAATGCTACTTAGTGCTTTGTGGTGTCCTAAATGGTAGGGAAATCCAAAAAGGAGAGGATATATTTATATGTATGGCTGATTCATTTTGCTGTTCAGTAGAAGCTAACACAACATTGTAAAGCAACTATACTCCAATAAAAATTAATTTAAAAAATAAATGGAAAAAAAAACAAAGATAGTCATAATGAAAAAAAAATCTAAGGAAGTGCAAGATATTTTCCAATTTTTTTTAAGTTCATCTTTTAAAAGCCTGAGATTCTAATATGAACAGTATTGTCTGAAGGAGATAGCAAAGAAGATATTGGAATTTATACATATGGTATAATTTTGAGCATTATAGATTTCCCCAGGGTAAAAGTTTTTCTGGGGAAAAATAACTGTGTATAGCCACTATCTAAAATTAAAATTTTACTCAGATTAGAAATGGTAATAATTTTTCTGATGTCACCCTAACTTAGAAGTCAGATATACCTCTCCAGGAAAGAATAATAAATCACTATACAACTATGTATTGTCCTTTAAAGTTGTCCATATTGTAAATGAATAATGAAAGTCATATAGGAATTTAAAAGAAATGGTTTATTTATATTTTTTATTTTGTTGTCTCAATTTTCTTTCCATCTGTATGATATGTGTTAAAAATGATTTAATATAGAAGAAGCGATATGATCTTTACTCTGTCAGATTAACATGAGATAACAATGCTTCCAGATATACCTGTATGTAGAGGGTATTTGAGGGAAACAAGGTAAACCAATTCAAGCAGAGTTATTTTAAATGCCTACCAAAAAAAGGCAAAAAGGCAACATCAACTAACTAGCTAGTTAGTGATTGAAGTAGTATCTTCTACATCAGTTTTTAAAAAGTGCAGCACTAATACTCAATTTAACAAGTAATTTACATGATAAATGTAAATGGTAATATGTAGAATAAATATATTTCTAAATATAAAAACTTGGTATTCTGGCCTACATTAGTGTCTGTTTGTAAATTGCTAATTATAGGCTACAGCTAACCCAATTGTCAAGTAGGAGTAGTACGTTCTTTATTTTATGTGAAAACATAAATATTTAGCCTAATATTCCAATGTGAAGAACAAAGTAAGAATGTTAAAAGTTAACTAAGAGTTATTTCAAATTATGGTGATAATATTTTCTTTCATAAAATGCAGAAATGTTGGAAAGCTTGCTTACATCCACGGGTATATAAATAAGCTCTTGTGTCTTATCATGAAGAAAACAATGATAAGGATAAATATGGTAGACAAAGGCTTAATATGAACCTAATTGAAAAAAAAGCAAATAATAATTTTCTATATTCAAGTTAATGCAGAGTTCCTTATAAAAAATTGGTTTACATTTCTCTTTCAAATGGCATCTTCAATGGGGACTTTAGGCCTCATCTTTCTTAGAGATTCTTCCTTGGTTTCTGAGACCCATCTGTCACATGATTTTCCATTTTCTCTCTCTTCACTCCTTACTCTTGTTCTCTTTGACCTATTCTTCCACTGATAATTTAATGATACTTATTTTCAGGGGACCATTCATGAATTTTTTGTCTTTTCATATATGTCTTTCTTGTTAATTTGATAATCTTCTCAGGCTTCATTATAACTCGTCTAATTCAAGCCAGATATCATTTTTGAGTTTCACTCCTCCATTTATAATGAATATCTCCAGCAGGTTGTTAATAAAGAGTCACGTCTGAAAGTTATTTTTCAAAAGCTATTTTCCTGCAATTTCTTCCTGAAATTATTCTTTAAATGCCTTATTTCATCAATTAAGTGTCTTTCTTTTGTAAATAACCAAATTCCCAACCCAGACTGGCTTGTGGGGGTGGGGGGCGGTAGGAAGGAAGTTCTATAGTCTCATATAAATGAATGGTACAGATTTACACTCCCATCAACAGTGTGTAAAAGTCCCTCTAGACCTGTCATCTCACAGGCACTTGGTACTAAACTTTTCAACATTTTTCCAATTTGGAGCATGTGAATTATGGTTTACAGTTTACATCTCTGATTACTAATCAGTTTGGTTGTTCTTTCATAGGATTTTGGCTATTCATATTTTTTTCTTTTGTGAAGTACCAGTTAAACTTCTTAGCACATTTTGTACTGAATTTGTACCTCTTTTATAGTCTATGTACTAATCCTTTACAGATGTGTGTGCTGCAGATAATTGCTTCAAATTATAACATATTGAATGTACCAATATTTTCCTTTGTGATTTCCACATTGTGCATCTTATCCATTAATAATTTCCTATCCAGATAAAGTAAAAATGCTTTTTAAAATTTTCTTGTTTTTACTTTCACATTTTCTTAAGTCTCCGTTTATGGGTTCCCTTATATATTCCATTCATTTATATGTCCATTCCTATCAGTACTTATTTAACCTTAATGATTTAAAATTTTGTTTTGTTTTTTTGCACTTCCATGTACCTTTCAATATTAACTTGACAAGTTCGACCTGTTAGGATTTTTTTTTTAATTTAATTTTATTAAATCTATAGGTCAATTTGAGATTGTAACTCTAGGTACCTGAGTCTTCCTATTCCTGAAAATGACTTTTCTCTCTATTTAGATTGTATATTCTCTGATATATATATATTCCTGATGTCTTTATAATTTTTATTATCAAAAATAATATTTTTATATTACTTTTTCATACTCATGTACCTGGTGTTTACAAATTTAACTGATTTTGTGTCTTTACTTTCCATCCAGCAAAGCAACTTTGCTAAAACTCACTAATAATTCATCTTTAGTTTCTACAATATTATCTACATGAAAATTTATTAGCACAAACATTTTATATCTATGCTATAACATGCATAGACTATATGCATTCATGTATATATATGCACACTAATATGTCTTGTGAAGTTATTTTTAAAGAGTAACTTGTTATATCATAAATTCAAAATGATATCTACAGTTTTTCTTAATCTTTTCATTCACTTCTTAACATATTACAATAATGCATAGTGGCATATTCTTAGTTTAAAATAATTTTAATTTAAATAATGCTAAGTTAGATCATTTGGGGGAAGGATTTTGGTGGCCTGGGTTAGATGAAGTTGACTTTATGGCAGAATTTATACAACAGAGGTGAGGTGGATAGGAATGGATAAAATATTCGAGAGTAGGAAAAGCATATAGTCATATTCTTGGAAATACATATATGCACTAATAGCATGAATACTCAGTAACATATCACTTTGGTGGAATGGGTTGAATTCTGTGAGCTTAAGTATAAAGTCCTGCCCAAATATATAATGGGACTCAACTGAGAATTAATTATTATGAGAAATGTAGTGTCTTTCTTTTGTTTTTATCCCATTTGGAAAAATAAATAGTGAGGAAGTTTTTGCAGTGATAAAATCTGTCTTTATTTAAAATGAAGCTACAAAATAAAATAATAATGATTAGCAGTACTTTTATTTTCTGCTAATTTTATTTTCTGCTATTTTTAAAGGCAGTAGAAGTAATAATATGAACTATATTTACTCCACATTCCATATCAACTGAAGTCAAATTGTTAAATTGATACCTTGAGCAGATAATTTTTTCTATTCCTATTTTAGTAATCTTAGCTTCGTAAAAAATAAAATCTCAGTATCACTTATTTCGATATGTATAAGGTACAGTTTAAAGCCTTTTATTTCTATTATAGTGTATGCTATATATTTCTATTATAGTGTATGCTTTATATTCACTCCGTGAATATTACTGACATGATAAATTTTTCTTATGTTGTCCCAATATTAACAAATTGTGAAATGAAGTTAATAAAAGGTAAGCCTAGAAAATAATTATATAAAAATGATGCAGAAGCCTACTATTTTGTTAAAGAAAAATAGAGCATTCAGTTTGTCCAGGAAATCAATTTCCTTTGTGTAATGTCCAGGCACACCTCGTTTTATTGCACTTTATTGCACTTCTCAGATAATGCGTTTTTTTACAAATTGAAGATTTGTGACAATCCTGTGTCAAGCAAGCCTATTGACACCATTTTTTCCAAGAGAATTTGCATACTTCCTGTCTCTATGTCACATTTGGGTAATTCTCACAATATTTCAAACTTTTAAATTATTATTCTATTTGTTATGGTGATCTGTGACGAGTGATCTTTTATGTTACCATTGTAATTGTTTTGGAGCACCACAAACCTGCTCATATAAGATAGCAAACTCAATGGCTAAACATTTTCTGTGTTTTGACTGCTCCACTGACTAGCCCTTCCCGTCTCCCTCCCCTCAAGCCTCCCTAGTCCCTGAGACACAACAATTTTGAAATTAGACCAATGGTTAATAACCCTACAATGGCCTCTAAGTGATCAAGTGAAAGGAAGAGTTGCATGTCTTTCACTTTAAATCAAAAGGTAGGAAAGATTAAGCTTAGTGAGGAAGGCATATAGAAAGCTGATATAGGCCAAAAGCTAGGCTTCTTATACCAAACAATTAATCAAGTAGTGAACACTGTAGAAAAGTTCTTGAAGGAAATTAAAAGTTCTACTCCAGGGAATACGTGAATGATAAGAAAGCAAAACAGCCATGTTGCTGATATGGAGAAAGTCTTAGTGGTCTGGATATAAGGTCAAATTAGCCACAACATTCCCTTAAGCCAAAGCCTAATCCAAAGCAAGCCCCAAACTCTCCTCAATTCTATGAAGGCTAAGAAAGGTGAGGAAACTGAAGAAGAAAAGTTTGAAGCTAGCGGAGATTGGTTCATGAAGTTTAAGGAAAGAAGCCATCTCCATAACAATAGTGCAAGGTGAAGCAGAAAGTGCTGACGTAGAAGTTACAAGAAGTTATCCAGATCTAGCTAAGATAATTAATGAAAGTGGTTCCACTAAACAACTGATTTTTAATGAAGATAAAATGCCTTCTATTTGAAGAAAATACCATTTGGGACTTTCATAGCTAGAGAAGAGAAGTCAATACCTGGCTTCAAAGCTTCAAAGGACAGACTGAGTCTATGTTAGTGGCTAATATATTTTGTGACTTTAAGTTGGCCAATGCTCATTTACCTTTCCAAAAATCCTAGGGCCCTTTAGAATGATGCTAAACCTACTCTGCCTCTGCTCTTTAAATGGAACAACAAAAGACTAAGTGAAGCACATCTGTTGACAACATGGTTTACTGAATATTTTATGCTCACTGTTGAGGCCTATTGCTCAGGAGAAAAAAAAAAAAAAAAGATTCCTTTCAAAATATTGCTGCTCATTGACAATGTACCTGGTTACCCAAGAGCTCTGATGGAGATGTACAGCAAGATTCATGTTGTTTTCATGTCTACTAACAAAACATTCATTCTGTAGACCATGGATCAAGGAATAATTTCAACTTTCAAGCCTTATTATTTTCAGAAATACATTTCATAAGGCTAAAACTGCCATAGATAGTGATTCCTCTGATGGATCTGGGCAAAGTAAATTGGAAACCTTCTGGAACAGGTTCAGCATTTTAGATGCCATTAATAACATTTGTAATTCATGGGAAGAGGTTAACGTCAACATTAACAGGAGTCTGGAAGTAGTTGATTCCAACCCTCATGTATGACTTGGAGAGGTTAAAGGCTTTCAGTGGAGGAATTAACTGCAGGTATGGTGGAACTAGCAAGAAAACTAGAATTAGAAATGGAACCTGAAGATGTGACTTAATTGCTGCAATCTCATGATAAAACCTGAATGGATGAGGAGTTGCTTCTCATGGATGAACAAAGAAAGTAGTGTCTTGAGATGGAATCTGATCCTGTTGGAGAGGCTGTGAAGATGGTTGAAATGACAACAAAAGATTTAGAAAATTGCAGAAATTTAGTTGATGAAGCAGCAACAGGGTTTAAGAGCAGTAACTCCAATTTTGAAAGAAGTTATTCTATGTGTAAAATGCTATCAAACAGCATTGCATGCTACAGAGAAATCATTCATGAAAGGAAGAGTCAACTAATGTGGCAAACTTCATTGTTATCTGATTTTAAGAAATTGCCACAACCATCCCAGCTTTCAGCACTCACCACCCTGATCAGTAAACATCCATCAACATTGAGGCAATACTGTCTGCCAGCCAAAAGATGATGACTTGGTGAAGGCTCAGATGACGGTTTGCATTTTTTAGCAATAAAGTATTTTTAATTAATGTATGTACATTGTATTCTTAGACATAAAGCTATTGCACAGATAGACTATAGTATAATGTAAACATAACTTTTATTTTGCTGGAAAACCAAAAAAATTGTGTGACTCACTTTATTGCAATATTTGCTTTACTGTGGTGGTCTGGAACACAACCTGTAATATCTCCGAGGTGTGCTTGTACTATTTTGAACAAATCAATGTTTTCTTAATGAGGTTTTGCAGTGTTAAACTGTGCAAGAAAAACTAAGATATTGACCCAATTAAAAAAGAAAAGATGGAAGTGGGGAGTGAGGGCAATGTTTTATCAAGAAATTATTTTTAAATATATATTGACTTTAGTGAAGTTTATCAGGAGAATCATTCGTTCATCACTTCAGGGGAATTGAACATTGAACATTTGTTATATGAGTAATACAGTGAATATTAATGCGAGAAGTGAGTCGAACGATTTAGGGAGAATTATTTTTAAAAAAATACATCCAGAAAAATGAAACAGTTGATGAAGAGCAATTGAGCATAAATGATAGTATTGTGGGTGAATAAAAAAAAAAAAATTAAAAAAAAGAAAGTTACTGTATTTGAAATGAATGTTTTACAATGCACAAATTAAAGAAAGTTTATACTCAATATACATTCTGTTTAAAGATTTTACACTGATTAGTAATATTTCACTGATATACTCAAGAAATACATGAATATACTAGAGGCACATGTATTAGATAAAAGTGTATGTGAATTTAAAATAGCTAGCCTTCTGCCACATGAAATTAAAAACTACAACAAAGTTATTCAAGGAAATTAACAGGTCGCAGCAAAAATTCCATCCTTTTGTTAGTCCATGAATAATAAAGAGCTAGTTCCCAACCTGAAGTCTGCATAATAACTATGCATCCAAAGAGTTGTTTATTTATACAAAACAAAAATATGGTCTCTGTAATTTTTTATTCCTGTGTGATATCTGTAGGTGGTTCTTTCATTTCTCCAGTGTGGTTAAGTTAATTGCTGGTCTACTTCAGTAACAGATGTTCCTGAAGCTCAGGGATCTCAAGATTGACATCCATAAATTTTGATTGTGTAAATCTATATAAGTTTTTTGAGGTGAAAAGTAATTGTCAGCCAGCTAGAAATACTTGTATCCATGAATAACAGGAAGAATTTCTTTCACAATTTACTTGAAGAACATTTACAATTAGCAAACATACTCTTTATTTCCTTAGTTTTTGCTAAAAATCAAAAAACAGAAAAAAATATGCAATGAAGAACTAGTTCACTGGAGTTCTAACCAATCTGGATGTTGAGAGACAAATGATCTATGGCTTAGGTGTGTTTATTACACATCTGGACATCTAGACTCTTTATAGTGTATACAGATGTCAAACATTTAGATTTTTATAAATAAAGGCTTTCTCTGCTCTTACTATACAAGTTCTTAGAGAAATGAGTGTTCTTTTGAAATTGAAAGATCCCTGCAGCTATTTTTAATAGAACTGCCAAAAGCCGTCTATGAAGCTATTAAGAGTGAAGAGCTATTATACTCGAGTTCAGCATTGTTTGGGAGAGCAAATTATATATATGGTTTTGTTTCCTTTGACCACCAGTGGCAAGCAGACTGTAAAATTTTTGAGTTATTTTAATTGCAATTATTTCATAAGGTTCAAGGGATGTTAATAGAAGATATTATTGTAATAAAATGCTAGAGAAAATAATACTTAAAAAAAATATGATGGGTGCATAAACAATGGAAAATTTTGTATAATATGTGAAAATATATTTATACCAAAACTTCCTGTAAACAAGTAATTTATTTCAGTAGCTTCTGTTACACTTACAGTAGAACAATTAAAATTATATAAATAATATAAATATAGAATATAAATTAGTGAAACTGATTTCACAAACTAGATACAAACTCATTATTATTATAGAATCACCTTCTGTGCATCTCTGTGGTATTATTACAACATTAAACCTGCAATCACACATGAACTCTCCTTCAAAATGTTTAAGAAACACATAAAGCAAGTGAAAAGTCAATGGCTTCAAAGAATAAATAGTACTTATTCCATGCATGATTAAAAAGCCTTCTAGTATCTAGATGTTTTAAGTATCTTAAGGAAAAAAGGATAATGACATGATAGTGATGAGGATACTCATAAAAATTATAGGTGAACACTTACCAAGTACTTATGTCTACTAGGCAATCTGATGTTTTGCTCATATTATCTAATTTAGTGTCCACAACGGCCCTATGAAGCAGAATATTATTAGCCCTATTACTTTTAAGAAGAAATTTAAACTTTAAAATGTCAAACTATTTGTCCAAAATCACTCAGATACTAAATGGTAGTGTCTGAATTATTCTCTGGGACTGATACACATGTTAAAAAGTTGCACGATGTTTAAAAGTGAAGCAGTAGGAGCAAGATCTGAGAGAACTGGACAAATTTATCTCTATTCTCCCTTTATTAAGTTTTGATATAATAACTCTATTGTTTGCAATATTGTTTTCCACAAATATGTACTCAAAAAAGTATGTCACATGTATAAAGCAAGACAGAAAGAACAGATAGAATTTCCTTTTGCTTATGAAGAAGTGACCTATTACAGGTTAAGAGTGTTGCTCAAGGTTAGACACACTAATTGTACATGAGTGGAGAGTAAAGACTCATGCCCGCAAACTGCATTAAGAATAATGTATTTTTACTGGTTTGCTAAACTACCAGTTCCTAAATATGTATGTTAAAAGAGCTATAATTTCAGGATGAGAACACTATACAGGGATTAATGCAGCCAATTTAAAGAACATTATGGATTTTTATTGATTTTTTAATGAGCCAAAGTCCTAATTCTTCTATATTCTCATTTCTAATATTAAAGTGGTTATACTTTTCTGATTCTGTCTTAGCAAGTTTAGATTTTAAGTAAAGTACAATAATAGAAAAAGTGTACTCATTTCTGAACCTAAAGGAAGTTACATGAAGACCATCTTCTAATTACCATCTTAACTGTATGTGTCTCCATAGGAATAGTATGAATAAGTGACCTGAGGGGCAGAGCTTTACTAGGAGTGTTTTAAAAGGATGGAGAATTCAATTGTTTTGGAAAAATATAAGCACAAGTATGTGAAAATCATAATCATAATTCTCTGTTGTGCTATAATATCTATAAAGTAATAATGAAGTACATCACATTACTTTTTTTTTTAGGAAAAAATAATTTCAATTTATTTGACATATTTGACATATAAATAGTTCCAAAAAATCAGTAAGAAAGGATTAGTAGTCCAGTAGAAAAAAAAGCAATGTACATTGGCAGGAAGCATCAAGAGCCTCATATGAACACAAAATGTATTAGAATCTCTGTTGTTCATAAACAAAATGCAAAAACAGTAAGCAAAAGCATTTATATGGAGATATTTGTTTTTTGTTTTATTTTAATTTTTATTGGAGTATAGTTGATTTACAATAATGTGTTAGTTTTAGGCATATAGCAAAGTGAATCAGTTATACATATACATATATCCACAATTTTTTTAGATTCTTTTCCATATAGGCCATTACAGAGTATTGAGTAGAGTTCCCTGTGCTATACAGTAGGTTCTTGTTAGTTATCTATTTTATATATAGTAGTGTGTATATGTCAATACCAATCTCCCAATTTATCCCTTCCCCTCCTTAGACCCTGGGAACCGTTAAGTTTGTTTTCTACATCTGTGATTCTACTTCTGTTTTGTAAATAGGTACAATTGTACCCTTTTTTTAGATTCCACATATAAGCAATATCACATGATATTTGTCTTCCTGTGTCTGACTTACATCACTCAGTATGACAATCTCTAGGTCCATCCATGTTGCTGCAAATGGCATTATTTCATTCTTTTTTATGGCTGAGTAATATTCCATTGTATATATGTACCATATATTCTTTATCCACTCCTCTGTTGACGGACATTTTGGTTGCTTCCATGTCTTGGCTATTGCAAATAGTGCTGCAGTGAACATTGGGGGGCATGTACATTTTTGAAGTATGGT
Source organism: Balaenoptera ricei (assembly GCF_028023285.1). Classification (NCBI taxonomy): domain Eukaryota; kingdom Metazoa; phylum Chordata; class Mammalia; order Artiodactyla; family Balaenopteridae; genus Balaenoptera; species Balaenoptera ricei. The sequence continues at coordinate 37,077,264 of NC_082646.1, read as the reverse complement.
ATCCTCTGGGTATATACCTAGGAGTGGGATGGCTAGGTCATGTAGTAGTTCTATTTTTAGCTTTTTAAGGAACCTCCATACTGTTCTCCATAGTGGCTGTGCCAATTTACATTCCCACAAACAGCATAGGAGTATGCCTTTTTCTCCACACCTTCTCCAGCATTTACTGTTTGTAGATTTTTTGATGATGGCCGTTCTGACTGGTGTGAGATTATACCTCATTGTAGTTTTGATTTCATTTCTCTAATAATTAGTAATGTTGAGCATCTTTTCAGGCGCTTGTTGGCTTTCTGTGTGTCTTCTTTGGAGAAATGTCTATTTAGGTCTTCTGCCCATTTTTTGACTGCATTGTTTGTTTTTTTGATATTAAGCCGCATGACCTGCTTCTACATTTTGGAGAGTAAGCCCTTGTCAGCTGCTTCATTTGCAAATATTTTCTCCCATTCTGTGGGTTGTCTTTTTGTCTTATTTATGGTTCCCTTTGCTGTGCAAAAGCTTTTAAGTTTAATTAGGTCCCATTTGTTTATTTTGGATTTACTTTCATTATTCTGGGAGATGGGTCAAAAAAGATCTTGCTGCGATTTATGTTAAAGTGTGTTCTGCCAATGTTTTCCTCTAAGAGTTTTATAGTGTCTGGACTTACATTTAGGTCTTTAATCCATTTTGAGTTTATTTTTGTGTATGGTGTTAGGGACTGTTCTAATTTCATTCTTCTTTTTTTTTTTTTTTTTCTAATTTCATTCTTTTACATGTAGCTGTCTTTTACATGTAGCTTTCCCAGCACTACTTATTGAAGACACTGTCTTTTCTCCACTGTGTGTTCTTGCCTCCTTTGTTATAGATTAGGTGACCATAGGTGGATGGGTTTATCTCTGAGCTTTCTATCCTGTTCCATTGATCTATATTTCTGTTTTTGTGCCAGTACCATACTATCTTGATAACTATAGCTTTGTAGTATAGTCTGAAGTCAGGGAGCGTGATTCCTCCAGCTCTGTTTTTCTTTCTCAAAGTTGCTTTGGCTATTCAGGGTCTTGTGTTTCCATACAAATTGTAAAATTTCTGTTCTAATTATGTGAAAAATGTCATTGGTAATTTGATTGATATTGTGTTGAATTTGTAGATTGCTTTGGGTAGTATAGTCATTTCCACAGTATTGATTCTTCCAATCCAAGAGCATGATATATCTTTCCATCTGTTTGTGTCATCTTTGATTTCTTTCATCAGTACCTTGTAGTTTTCTGAATACAGGTCTTTTGCTTCCTTAGGTAGGTTTATTCCTAGGTACTTTACTCTTCTTATTGTGATGGTAAATGGGATTGTTTCCTTAATTTCTCTTCCTTTTTTAATTTTTTTTTACTTTTGGCTGTGTTGGGTCTTCGTTGCTGCATGTGGGCTATCTCTAGTTGTGTCAAAAGGGGGCTACTCTTCATTGCACTGTGCAGACTTCTCATTGCGGTGGCTTCGCTTGTTGTGGAGCACGGGCTCTAGGTGTGCAGACTTCAGTAGTTGTGGCACATGGGCTGTAGAGCGCAGGCTCAGTGGTTGTGGCGCATGGGCTTAGTTGCTCCACGACATGAAGGATCTTCCCGGAGTAGGGCTCAAACCCATGTCCACTGCATTGGTAGGCAGATTCTTAACCACTGCACCACCAGGGAAATTCCTTAACATCTCTTTCTGATCTTTTTTCATTGTCAGTTTATAAGAATGCAATTTTGCATCCTGCAACTCTACCAAATTCATTGATGATCTCCAGTAGTTTTCTGGTAGCATCTTTAGGATTCTATATGTATAGTATCATATCATCTGCAAACAGTGACAGCTTTACTTCTTCTTTTAAAATTTGGATTCATTTTATTTCTTTTTCTTGTCTCATTGCTGTGGCTAGGACTTCCAAAACTATGTTGATTAATAGTGGTGAGAGTGCACATCTTTGTCTTGTTCCTGATTTTAGAGGAAATGCTTTTAGTTTTTCACCATTGAGATTGATGTTTGCTGTGGGTTTGACATATATGGCCTTTATTATGTTTATGTAGGTTGCCTCTATGCCCACTTTATGGAGAGTTTTTATCATAAATGGGTGTTGAATTTTGTGAAAAGCTTTTTCTGCATCTATTGAGATTATCATATGTTTTTTATTCTTCAATTTGTTAATATGGTGTATCACATTGCTTGACTTGCGTATATTGAAGAATCCTTGCATCCCTGGGAGAAATCCCAATCCTGTTGTATGATTCTTTTAATGATCATGGTGTATGATCCTTTTAATGTGCTGTTGGATTCTGTTTGCTAGTATTTTGTTGAGGATTTTTGTATCTAAGTTCATCAGTGATATTAGCCTGTACTTTTCTTTTTTTGTGGCATCTTTTTCTGGTTTTGGTATCAGGGTGATGGTGGCCTTGTAGGATGAGTTTGGGAGTGTTCCTCCCTCTGCTATATTTTGGAAGAGTTTGAGAAGGATAGGTGTTAGCTCTTCTCTAAATGTTGGATAGAATTCGCCCATGAAGCCATCTGGTCCTGGGCTTTTGTTTGCTGGAAGATTTTTAATCACAGTCTCAATTTCAGTGCTTGTGATTGATCTGTTTATATTTTCTATTTATTCCTGGTTCAGTGTCAGAAGGTTGTGCTTTTCTAAGAATTTTTCCATTTCTTCCAGGTTGTCCATTTTATTGGCATATAGTTGCTTGTAATAATCTGTCATGATCTTTTATATTTCTGCAGTGTCAGTTGTTACTTCTTTTTCATTTCTAATTCTACTGATTTGAGTCTTCTCCCTTTATTTCTTGATGAGTCTGGCTAATGGCTTATCAATTTTGTTTATCTTCTCAAAGAACCAGGTTTTAGTTTCATTGATCTTTGCTATTGTTTTATTCGTCTCTATTTCATTTATATCTACTCTGATCTTTATGATTTCTTTTCTTCTACTAACTTTGGGGTTTTTTGTTCTTCTTTCTCTAGATGCTTTAGGTGTAAGGATAAGTTGTTTATTTCAGATTTTTCATGTTTCTGGAGGTAAAATTTTATTGCTATAAACTTCCCTCTTAAAACTGCTTCTGCTGTGCCTCATAGGTTTTGGATTGTTGTGTTTTAGTTGTCATTTGTCTCTAGGTATTTTTTGATTTCTCCTCTGATTTCTTCAGTGATCGCTGGTTTATTTAGTAGTGCACTGTTTAGCTTCCATGTGTTTGTGCTTTTTTTCTTTTCCTGTAACTGATGTCTGATCTCATAGTGTTGTGGTCAGAAAAGTTGCTTGATACGATTTCAACTTTTTAAAATTTTCCAAGGCTTGATTTGTGACCCAAGATGTGATCTATCCTGGACAATGTTCCCTGCGCACTTGAGAAGAGAGTGTATTCTGTCACTTATGTGTGGATTGTCCTATAAATATCAATTAAATCTATCTGGTCTATTGTGTCATTTAAAGCTCGTGTTTCTTTATTTATTTTCTGTCTGGATGATCTGTCCATTGGTGTAAGTGAGGTGTTAAAGTCCTTTACTATTATCGTGTTACTGTTGATTTCTCCTTTTATGGCTCCTAGAATTTGCCTTATGTATTCAGGTGCTCCTATGTTGGGGGTATAAATGTTTATAAAAGTTATATCTTCTCCATGGATTGCTCCGTTGATCATTATGTAGTGTCCTTCCTTATCTCTTATAGCAGTCTTTTTTTTTTAATTAATTAATTAATTTATTTTTTATTAGTCATCCATTTTATACACATCAGTGTATACATGTCAATCCCAATCTCCCAATTCATCACACCACCACCCCCACCCCCTGCCACTTGCCCCCCTTGGTGTCCATACCTTTGTTCTCTACGTCTGTGTCTCAATTTCTGCCCTGCAAACCAGTTCATATGTACTATTTTTCTAGGTTCCACAAATATGTGTTAATATACGATATTTGTTTTTCTCCTTCTGACTTACTTCACTCTGTATGACAGTGTCTAGATCCATCCACGTCTCTACAAATGACCCAATTTCGTTCCATTTTATGGCTGAGTAATATTCCACTGTGTGTATGTACCACATCTTCTTTATCCATTCATCTGTCGATGGGCATTTAGGTTGCTCCCATGACCTGGCTATTGTAAATAGTGCTGCAGTGAACATTGGAGATCATGTGTCTTTTTGAATTATGGTTTTCTCAGGGTACATGCCCAGTAGTGGGATTGCTGGGTCATATGGTAATTCTATTTTTAGTTTTTTAAGGAACCTCCATACTGTTCTCCATAGTGGCTGTATCAATTTACATTCCCACCAACAGTGCAAGAGTGTTCCCTTTTCTTCACACCCTCTCCAGCATTTGTTGTTTGTAGATTTTCTGGTGATGCCCATTCTAACTGGTGTGAGGTGATACCTCATTGTAGTTTTGATTTGCATTTCTCTAATAGTGATTTTGAGGAGCTTTTCATGTGCTTCTTGGCCATCTGTATGTCTTCTTTCGAGAAATGTCTATTTAGGTCTTCTGCCCATTTTTGGATTGGGTTGTTTTTTTTTTTTATATTGAGCTCCATGAGCTGTTCATATAATTTGGAGAGTACTCCTTTTTCCGTTGATTCGTTTGAAAATATTTTCTCCCATTCTGAGGGGTGGCTTTTCGTCTTGTCTGTAGTTTCCTTTGCTGTGCAAAAGCTTTTAAGTTTCATTAGGTCCCATTTGTTTATTTTTGTTTTTATTTCCATTACTCTAAGAGGTGGATCAAAAAAGATCTTGCTGTGATTTATATCAAAGTGTGTTCTTCCTATGTTTTCCTCTAAGAGTTTAATAGTGTCTGATATTACATTTAGGTCTCTAATCCATTTTGAGTTTATTTTTGTGTATGGTGATAGGGAGTGTTCTAATTTCATTCTTTTACATGTAGCTGTCCCGTGTTCCCAGCACCACTTATTGAAGAGACTGTCTTTTCTCCATTGTATATCCTTGCCTCCTTTGTCATAAATTAGGTGACCATAGGTGCATGGGTTTTTCTCTGGACTTTCTATCTTGTTCCACTGATCTATATTTCTGTTTTTGTGCCAGTACCGTATTGTCTTGATTACTGTAGCTTTGTAGTATAATCTGAAGTCAGGGAGTCTGATTCCTCCAGCTCTCCTTTTTTCCCTCAAGGCTGCTTTGGCTATTCTGGGTCTTTTGGGTCTCCATACAAATTTTAAGATTTTTTGTTCTACTTCTGTAAAAAAATGCCATTGGTAATTTGATAGGGATTGAATTGAATCTGTAGATTGCTTTGGGTAGTATAGTCATTTTCACAATGTTGATTCTTCCAATCCAAGAAGATGGTATATCTCTCCATCTGTTTGTGTCATCTTTAATTTCTTTCATCAGTGTCTTATAGTTTTCTGCATACAGGTCTTTTGTCTCCGCAGGTAGGTATTATATTCTTTTTGTTGCAATGGTAAATAGGGGTGTTTCCTTAATTTCTCTTTCAGATTTTTCATCATTAGTATATAGGAATGCAAGAGATTTCTGTGCATTAACTTTGTATCCTGTAACATTACCAAATTCATTGACTAGCTCTAGTAGTTTTCTGGTGGCATCTCTAGGATTCTCTATGTATACTATCATGTCATCTGCAAACAGTGACAGTTTTACTTCTTTTCCAATTTGTATTCCTTTTATTTCTTTTTCTTCTCTGATTGCCATGGCTAGAACTTCCAGAACTATGCTGAATAATAGTGGTGAGAGTGGACATCCTTGTCTTGTTCCTGATCTTAAAGGAAATGCTTTCAATTTTTCACCATTGAGAATGATGTTTGCTGTGGTTTTGTCATATATGGCCTTTTTATGTTGAGGTAGGTTCCCTCTTTGCGCACTTTCTATACAGTTTTTATCATTAATGGGTGTTGAATATTGTCAAAAGCTTTTTCTGCATCTATTGAGATGATCATATGTTTTTATTCTTCAATTTGTTACTATGGTGTATCACATTGCTTGACTTGTGTATACTGAAGAATCCTTGCATCCCTCAGATAAATCCCACTTGATCCTGTTGTATGATTCTTTTAATGATCATGGTGTATGATCCTTTTAATGTGCTGTTGGATTCTGTTTGCTAGTATTTTATTGAGGATTTTTGCATCTGAGTTCATCAGTGATATTAGCCTGTACTTTTCTTTTTTTGTGGCATCGTTTTGTGGTTTTGGTATCAGGGTGATGGTGGCCTTGTAGAATGAGTTAGGCAGTGTTCCTCCCTCTGCTATATTTTGGGAGAGTTTGAGAAGGATAGGTGTTAGCTCTTCTCTAAATGTTTGATAGAATTCACCTGTTAAACCATCTGCTCCTGGGCTTTTGTTGGAAGATTTTTAATCACAGTCTCAATTTCAGTGCTTGTGATTGATCTGTTTATATTTTCTATTTATTCCTGCTTCAGTATTGGAAGGTTATACCTTTCTAAGAATTTGTCCATTTCTTCCAGGTTGTCCATTTTATTGGCATAGAGTTGTTTGTAGTAGTCTCTTACGATGCTTTGTATTTCTGTGGTATCTCTTGTAACTTCTCCTTTTTTCATTTCTAATTTTACTGATTTGAGTCCTCTCCCTGTTTTTCTTGATGAGTCTAGCTAATGGCTTATCAATTTTGTTTATGTTCTTAAAGAACCACCTTTTAGTTTTATTGATCTTTGCTACTGTTTTATTTGATTTCTATTTCATTTATTTCTGCTCTGATCTTTATGATTTCTTTCCTTCTGCTAACTTTGGGTTTTGTTTGTTCTTCTTTCTCTAGTTCCTCTAGGTGCAAGGTTAAATTTTTTATTTGAGATTTTTCTTGTTTCTTTAGGTAGGCTTGTATAGCTATAAACTTCCCTCTTAGAACTGCTTTTGCTGCATCCCATAGGCTTTGGATGGTCATCTTTTCATTATCATTTGTCTCTAGATATTTTTTTTATTTCCTCTTTGATTTCTTCAGTGATCTCTTGGTTATTTAGTAACATATTGCTTAGCCTCCATGTGTTTGTGTTCTTTTACGTTTTTTTCCCTGTAATTCATTTCTAATCTCATAGTATTGTGGTCAGAAAAGATGCTTGATATGATTTCAATTTTCTTAAATTTACTGAGGCTTGATTTGTGACCCAAGGTGTGATCTATCCTGGAGAATTTTCCGGGTGCACTTGTGAAGAAAGTGTAATCTGCTGTTTTTGGATGGAATGTCCTGTAAATATCAGTTACATCTATCTGGTCTATTGTGTCATTTAAAGCTTGTTTTTCCTTGTTAATTTTCTGTTTGGATGATCTGTCCATTGGTGTAAGTGAGGTGTTAAAGTCCACCACTATTATTGTGTTTCTGTCGATTTTCTCTTTTCTAGCTGTTAGCAGTTGCCTTATGTATTAAGGTGCTCCTGTGTTGGGTGCATATACATTTATAATTGTTATGTCTTCTTCTTCAATTGCTCCCTTGATAATTATGTATTGTCCTTCCTTGTCTCTTGTAACATTCTTTATTTTAAAGTCTATTTTTTTTTTTTTTTTTTTTTTTTTTTTTTTTTTTTTTTTTTTTTTTTTTTTTTTTTTTTTTACCTGGCTATTGTAAATAGTGCTGCAATGAACATTCGGGTGCATGTGTCTTTTTGAATTACGGTTTTCTCTGGGTATATGCCCAGTAGTGGGATTGCTGGGTCATATGGTAATTCTATTTTTAGTTTTTTAAGGAACCTCCATATTGTTCTCCATAGTGGCTGTATCAATTTACATTCCCACCAACAGTGCAAGAGGGTTCCCTTTTCACCACACCCTCTCCAGCATTTGTTGTTTGTAGATTTTCTGATGATGCCCATTCTAACAGGAGTGAGGTGATACCTCATTGCAGTTTTGATTTGCATTTCTCTAATAATTAGTGATGTTGAGCATCTTTTCATGTGCTTCGTGGCCATCTGTATGTCTTCTTTGGAGAAATGTCTATTTAGGTCTTCTGCCCATTTTTGGATTGGGGTGTTTGTTTCTTTGATATTGAGCTGAATGAGCTGTTTATATATTTTGGAGATTAATCCTTTGTCCGTTGATTCATTAGCAAATATTTTCTCCCATTCTGAGGGTTGTCTTTTCGTCTTGTTTATGGTTTCCTTTGCTGTGCAAAAGCTTTGAAGTTTCATTAGGTCCCATTTGTTTATTTTTGTTTTTATTTCCATTACTCTAGGAGGTGGATCAAAAAAGATCTTGCTGTGATTTATGTCAAAGAGTGTTCTTCCTATGTTTTCCTCTAAGAGTTTTATAGTGTCCAGTCTTATATTTAGGTCTCTAATCCATTTTGAGTTTATTTTTGTGTATGGTGTTAGGGAGTATTCTAATTTCATTCTTTTACATGTAGCTGTCCAGTTTTCCCAGCACCACTTATTGAAGAGACTGTCTTTTCTCCATTGTATATCTTTGCCTCCTTTGTCATAGATTAGTTGACCATAGGTGCGTGGGTTAATCTCTGGGCTTTCTATCTTGTTCCATTGATCTATGTTTCTGTTTTTGTGCCAGTACCATATTGTCTTGATTACTGTAGCTTTGTAGTATAGTCTGAAGTCAGGGAGTCTGATTCCTCCAGCTCCATTTTTTTGCCTCGAGACTGCTTTGCCTATTCGGGGTCTTTTGTGTCTCCATACAAATTTTAAGATGATTTGTTCTAGCTCCGTAAAAAATGCCATTGGTAATTTGATAGGGATTGCATTGAATCTGTAGATTGCTTTGGGTAGTATACTCATTTTCACAATGTTGATTCTTCCAATCCAAGAACATGGTATATCTCTCCATCTGTTGGTATCATCTTTAATTTCTTTCATCAGTGTCTTATAGTTTTCTGCATACAGGTCTTTTGTCTCCCTAGGTAGGTTTATTCCTAGGTATTTTATTCTTTTTGTTGCAATGGTAAATGGGAGTGTTTCCATAATTTCTCTTTCAGATTTTTCATCATTAGTGTATAGGAATGCAAGAGATTTCTGTGCATTAATTTTGTATCCTGCAACTTTACCATATTCATTCATTAGCTCTAGCAGTTTTCTGGTGGCAGTTTTAGGATTCTCTATGTATAGTATCATGTCATCCGCAAACAGTGACAGTTTTACTTCTTCTTTTCCAATTTGTATTCCTTTTATTTCTTTTTCTTCTCTGATTGCCGTGGCTAGGACTTCCAAAACTATGTTGAATAATAGTGGTGAGAGTGGACATCCTTGTCTCGTTCCTGATCTTAGAGGAAATGCTTTCAGTTTTTCACCATTGAGAATGATGTTTGCTGTGGGTTTGTCATATATGGCCTTTATTATGTTGAGGTAGGTTCCCTCTATGCCCACTTTCTGGAGAGTTTTTATCAGAAATGGGTGTTGAATTTTGTCAAAAGCTTTTTCTGCATCTATTGAGATGATCATATGGTTTTTATTCTTCAATTTGTTAATATGGTGTATCACATTGATTGCTTTGCGTATATTGAAGAATCCTTGCATCCCTGGGATAAATCCCACTTGATCGTGGTGTATGATCCTTTTAATGTGTTGTTGGATTCTGTTTGCTAGTATTTTGTTGAGGATTTTTGCATCTATATTCATCAGTGATATTGGTCTGTAATTTTCTTTTTTTGTAGTGTCTTTGTCTGGTTTTGGTATCAGGGTGATGGTGGCCTCATAGAATGAGTTTGGGAGTGTTCCTTCCTCTGCAATTTTTTGGAAGAGTTTGAGAAGGATGGGTGTTAGCTCTTCTCTAAATGTTTGATAGAATTCACCTGTGAAGCCATCTGGTCCTGGACTTTTGTTTGTTGGAAGATTTTTAATCACAGTTTCAATTTCATTACTTGTGATTGGTCTGTTCATATTTTCTATTTCTTCCTGGTTCAGTCTTGGAAGGTTATACCTTTCTAAGAATTTGTCCATTTCTTCCAGGTTGTCCATTTTATTGGCATAAAGTTGCTTGTAGTAGTCTCTTAGGATGCTTTGTATTTCTGCAGTGTCTGTTGTAACTTCTCCTTTTTCATTTCTGATTTTATTGATTTGAGTCCTCTCCCTCTTTTTCTTGATGAGTCTGGCTAATGGTTTATCAATTTTGTTTATCTTCTCAAAGAACCAACTTTTAGTTTTATTGATCTTTGCTATTGTTTTCTTTGTTTCTATTTCATTTATTTCTGCTCTGATCTTTATGATTTCTTTCCTTCTGCTAACTTTGGGTTTTGTTTGTTCTTCTTTCTCTAGTTTCTTTAAGTGTAAGGTTAGATTGTTTACTTGAGCTTTTTCTTGTTTCTTTAGGTAGGCTTGTATAGCTATAAACTTCCCTCTTAGAACTGCTTTTGCTGCATCCCATAGGTTTTGGGTCGTCGTGTTTTCATTGTCATTTGTCTCTAGGTATTTTTTGATTTCCTCTTTGATTTCTTCAGTGATCTCTTGGTTATTTAGTAACGTATTGTTTAGCGTCCATGTGTTTGTCCTTTTTACGTTTTTTTCCCTGTAATTCATTTCTAATCTCATAGCGTTGTGGTCAGAAAAGATGCTTGATATGATTTCAATTTTCTTAAATTTACTGAGGCTTGATTTGTGACCCAAGATGTGATCTATCTTGGAGAATGTTCCGTGCGCACTTGAGAAGAACGTGTAATCTGCTGTTTTTGGATGGAATGTCCGATATATATCAATTAAATCTATCTGGTCTATTGTGTCATTTAAAGCTTCTGTTTCCTTATTTATTTTCATTTTGGATGATCTGTCCATTGGTGTAAGTGAGGTGTTAAAGTCCCCCACTATTATTGTGTTACTGTCGATTTCCTCTTTTATAGCTGTTAGCAGTTGCCTTATGTATTGAGGTGCTCCTATGTTGGGTGCATATATATTTATAATTGTTATATCTTCTTCTTGGATTGATCCCTGGATCATTATGTAGTGTCCTTCCTTGTCTCTTGTAACATTCTTTAATTTAAAGTCTATTTTATCTGATATGAGTATAGCTACTCCAGCTTTCTTTTGATTTCCATTTGCATGGAATATCTTTTTCCATCCCATCACTTTCAGTCTGTATGTGTCCCTAGGTCTAAAGTGGGTCTCTTGTAGACAGCATATATATGGGTCTTGTTTTTGTATCCATTCAGCCAGTCTATGTCTTTTGGTTGGGGCATTTAATCCATTCACGTTTAAGGTAATTATCGATATGTATGTTCCTATGACCATTTTCTTAATTGTTTTGTGTTTGTTTTTGTAGGTCCTTTTCTTCTCTTGTGTTTCCCACTTAGAGAAGTTCCTTTAGCATTTGTTGTAGAGCTGGTTTGGTGGTGCTGAATTCTCTTAGCTTTTGCTTGTCTGTAAAGCTTTTGATTTCTCCATCAAATCTAAATGAGATCCTTGCCGGGTAGAGTAATCTTGGTTGTAGGTTCTTCCCTTTCATCACTTTAAGTATATCATGCCACTCCCTTCTGGCTTGCAGAGTTTCTGCTGAGAAATCAGCTGTTAACCTTATGGGAGTTCCCTTGTATGTTATTTGTCGTTTTTCCCTTGCTGCTTTCAATAATTTTTCTTTGTCTTTAATTTTTGCCACTTTGATTACCATGTGTCTCGGCGTGTTTCTCCTTGGGTTTATCCTGTATGGGACTCTCTGCGCTTCCTGGACTTGGGTGGCTATTTCCTTTCCCATGTTAGGGAAGTTTTCGACTATAATCTCTTCAAATATTTTCTCTGGTCCTTTCTCTCTCTCTTCTCCTTCTGGGACCCCTATAATGCGAATGTTGTTGCGTTTAATGTTATCCCAGAGGTCTCTTAGGCTGTCTTCATTTCTTTTCATTCTTTTTTCTTTAGTCTGTTCCGCAGCAGTGAATTCCATCATTCTGTCTTCCAGGTCACTTATCCGTTCTTCTGCCTCAGTTATTCTGCTATTGATTCCTTCTAGTGTAGTTTTCATTTCAGTTATTGTATTGGTCATCTCTGTTTGTTTGTTCTTTAATTCTTCTAGGTCTTTGTTAATCATTTCTTGCATCTTCTCAATCTTTGCCTCCATTCTTATTCCAAGGTCCTGGATCATCTTCACTATCATTATTCTGAATTCTTTTTCTGGAAGGTTGCCTATCTCCACTTCATTTAGTTGTTTTTCTGGGGTTTTTTCTTGTTCCTTCATCTGGTACATAGCCCTCTGCCTTTTCATCTTCTCTATCTTTCTGTAACTGTGGTTTTTGGTCCACAGGCTGCAGGATTATAGTTTTTCTTGCTTCTGTTGTCTGCCCTCTGGTGGTTGAGGCTATCTAAGAGGCTTGATGGGAGGCTCTGGTGGTGGGTAGAGCTGACTGTTGCTGTGGCGGTCAGAGCTCAGTCTTAAAGTCTATTTTATCTGATATGATTATCACTATTCCAGCTTTCTTTTGATTTCTGTTTGCATGGAATATCTTTTTCCATCCCCTCACTTCCAGTCTGTATGTGTCCCTACGTCTGAAGTGGGTCTCTTGTTGACAGCATATATATGGGTCTTTTTTTTGTATCCATTCACCAAGCCTGTGTCTTTTGGTTGGAACATTTAATCCATTCACTTCTAAGGTAATTATCAATATGTGTGTTCCTATTACCATTTTCTTAATTGTTTTGGGTTTGTTTTTATAGGTCCTTTTCTTCTCTTGTGTTTCCCACTTAGAGAAGTTCCTTTAGCATTTGCTGTAGAGCTGGTTTTGTGGTGCTGAATTCTCTTAGCTTTTTCTTGTCTCTAAAACTTTTGATTTCTCCATCAAATCTAAATGGTATCCTTGCCGGGTAGAGTAATCTTGGTTGTAGATTCTTCCCTTTCATCACTTTAAGTATATATATATTTTTTTTTTTTTAATTTATTTATTTATTTATTTTTGGCTGTGTTGGGTCGTTTCTGTGCGAGGGCTTTCTCTAGTTGTGGCAAGCGGGGGCCACTCTTCATTGCGGTGCGCAGGCCTCTCACCGTCGCGGCCTCTTTTGTTGTGGAGCACAGGCTCCAGACGCGCAGGCTCAGCAATCGTGGCTCACGGGCCCAGTTGCTCCGCGGCATGTGGGATCTTCCCAGACCAGGGCTCAAACCCGTGTGCCCTGCCTTGGCAGGCAGATTCTCAACCACTGCGCCACCAGGGAAGCCCACTTTAAGTATATTTTGCCACTCCCTTCTGGCTTGTAGAGTTTCTGCTGAGAAATCAGCTGTTAACCTTATGGGAGTTCCTTGTATGTTATTTGTTATTTTTCCTTTGCTGCTTTCAATAATTTTTCTTTGTCTTTAATTTTGCCAATTTGATTACTATGTGTTTTGGCGTGTTTCTCCTTGGGTTTATCCTGTATGGGACTCTCTGTGCTGGACTTGGGTGGCTATTTCGTTTCCCATGTTAGGGAAGTTTTCGACTATAATCTCTTCAAATATTTTCTGGGATCCTTTCTCTCCCACCTCTACTTCTAGGACCCCTATAATGTGAATGTTGTTGTGTTTAATGTTGTCCCAGAAGTCTCTTAGGCTGTCTTCATTTCTTTTCATTCTTGTTTCTTTATTTTGTTCCGCAGCAGTGAATTCCACCATTCTGTCTTCCAGGTCACATATCCGTTCTTCTGCCTCAGTTATTCTGCTATTGATTCCTTCTAGTGCATTTTTCATTTCAGTTATTGTATTGTTCATTTGTTTGCTTGTTCTTTAATTATTCTCGGTCTTTGTTAAACATTTCTTGCATCTTCTCAATCTTTGCCTCCATTATTTTTCCAAGGTCCTGGATCATCTTCACTATCATTATTCTGAATTCTTTTTGTGGAATGTTGCCTATCTCCACTTCATTTGTTTTTGTGGGGTTTTATCTTGTTCCTGCATCTGGTACATAGCCCTCTGCCTTTTCATCTTGTCTACCTTTCTGTGAATGTGGTTTTTTCCCCACGGCTGCAGGATTGTAGTTCTTCTTGCTTCTGCTGTCCGCCCTCCGGTGGATGAGGCTATCTAAGAGGCTTGTGCAAGTTTCCTGATGGGAGGGACTGGTGGTGGGTAGAGTTGGCCGTTGCTTTGGTGGTCAGAGCTCAGTAAAACTTTAATCTGCTTGACTGCTGATGGGTGGGGCTGGGTTCCCTCCCTGTTGGTTGCTTGGCCTGAGGCGACCCAACACTGGAGCCTACCTGGGCTCTTTGTTGGGGCTAATGGTGGAGTCTGGGATGGCTCACGCCAAGGAGTACTTCCCAGAACTTCTGCTGCCAGTGTTCTTGTCCTCACGGTGAGACTGAGCCACCCCCCACCTCTGCAGGAGACCCTCCAACAGTAACATGTAGGTCTGGTTCAGTCTCCCCTGGGGTCACTGCTCTTCCCCTGGGTCCCGATGCACACACTACTTTGGTTGCGCCCGCCAAGAGTGGAGTCTCTGTTTCCCCCTATCCTGTCAAAGTCCTGCAATCATATCCCGCTTGCCTTCAGAATCTGATTCTCTAGGAATTCCTCCTCCCGTTGCCAGACCTCCAGGTTCGGAAACCTGACATGGGGCTCAGAACCTTCACTCCAGTGGGTAGACTTCTGTGGTATAAGTGTTCTCCAGTTTATGAGTCACCCACCCAGCAGTTATGGGATTTGATTTTATTGTGATTGCGCCCGTCCTACTGTCTCATTGTGGCTTTTCTTTTGTCTTTGGATGTGGGGTATCTTTTTTGGTGAGTTCCAGTGTCTTCCTGTTGATGATTGCTCAGTTAGTTGGGATTCTGGTGTTCCCACAAGAGGCAGTGAGAGCACGTCCTTCTACTCCACCATCTTGAACCAGTCTCTCTTGTAGCAGTCTTTATTTTAAAGTCTATTTTATCTGACATGAGTATTACTACTCTGGATTTCTTTTGATTTCCACTAGTGTGGAATATCTTTTTCCATCCCCTCATTTTCAGTCTGTATTTATCCCTAGGTCTGAAGTGGGTCTCTTGTAGACAGCGTATACAGTTCTTGTTTTTGTATGCGTTCATCCAGTCTGTGTCTTTTTCTTGGAGCATTTAATACATTTACATTTGGGGTAATTATCAATATGTATGTAGCTATTGCCATTTTCTTAATTGTTTTGGGTTTGTTTTTTGTGGGTCTTTTTCTTGTCTTGTGTTTCCCACCTAGAGATGTTCCTTTGCGTTTGTTTTAAAGATGGTTTGGTGGTGGTGAATTCTCTTAGCTTTCGCTTGTCTGTAAAACTTTTCATTTTTCTGTTGAATCTGAATGAGAGCCTTGCTGTGTAGAGTATTCTTGGTTGTAGGTTTTTCCCTTTCATCATGATCATAAATATATCATGCCACTCCCTTTTGGACTGCAGAGTTTTTACTGAAAAACCAGCTCCTAACCTTATGGGGACTCCCTTGCATGTTATTTTTTTGCTTTTCCCTTGCTGCTTTTAATATTTTTTCTTTGAATTTAATTTTCATTAGTTTGATTCATTAGTTTCATTAGTATGTGTCTGGTGTGTTCCTCCTAGGGTTTATCCTGTATGGGACTCTCTGTGCTTCCTGTGCTTGGGTGGCTATTTCCTTTCCCATGTTAGGGAAGTTTTCAACTGTAATCTCTTCAAATATTTTCTCTTTCTCTTCTTCTTCTGGGATCCATATACTTTGAATGTTGGTGTGTTTAATGTTGTCCCAGATGTCTCTGAGACTGTCTTCAATTATTTTCATTCTTTTTTCTTTATTCTGCTCCTTGGCAGTTATTTCCACCATTCTATCTTTCAGCTCACTTATTCGTTCTTCTGCCTCAGTTATTCTGCTATTGATTCCTTCTAGTGTATTTTTCAGTTTAGTTATTGTGTTGTTTATCTCTGTTTGTTTCTTCTTTAGTTCTTCTAGGTCTTTGTTAAACATTTCTTGCATTTTTCTCAACCCGTGCCTCCATTCTATTTCTGAGATTTTGGATCATCTTTCATATCATTAGTCTGAATTCTCTTCCAGTTAGGTTGCCTATTTCCTCTTCAAGTATTTGGTCTTGTAGGTTTTACCTTGCTTCTTCATCTGTAACATAATTTTTTGTCGCCTTTCTGTTTTTTTTTTTTTGATGGGTGGGACTGTGTTCCTGTCTTACTGGTTGTTTGACCTGGAGACCTCACTGGATTAATATTCTCTGGGGTGTGAGGTTCTCTGTTAGTCCAGGTGTTTGGACTTGGTGGTCCCACCACAGGAGCTCAGGCCCGACCCCCAGCCTGGGACCCCAGATCCTGCAAGGCACATGGCATGGGAAAAGAAAAACATGGAGCAGAACAATAACAAAGAATAAAAAATAAAATCAAATTAGAAAACTAACATATATATTAGAAAAAAAATAAAAATATAAATGAAACAACAACCACAAGGTAAAATGGAACCACAATAGCAAAAAAAAAAAAAAAAAAAGGCCAGAAAAGGCCTTGGTTGTGAGAGTGCAGGGCTTAGGCAGGGAGTGGGGCTTATGTGAGGGTGGGATTTAAGCAGGATTTATGCTTGACCCATGCAGCCAGGAAAGGCCCTGGTGGGGTGGGGGGGGGGGGGCTTAGGCTCAGCACAGCAGCAGGGGGCCCCAGAGTGCCTCCAGCCTCTGAGTGTAGAGGATCAGGCCTGGGACCTCAGCAGGCTCACTGGGGCCCAAATGGACAGGGGAAACCCTAGCCAAGTTCCCCCCGATTCTCCAATCTCCAAGGGTCCCTCCCGGTTTGCCTCTATTCTTCCTCCCCCTCCCTCCTTCCCACACCCCCAGGACCCACGTGGCCAGAGGGTGCCTCAGAGGGTGGAGGACCAGTCCCAGGACCCCAGCAGGCTCCCTGGGGTCCAAGTGGGTGAGGGAAACTCTAGCTGCATTTTCCTCCACTTCTCTGAACCCCCAAGGGTCTCTCCCTGTTCCTGTTCTTCTCCTTGTGGTGAGTAGGCCCCTCTAGGTGTGAGAACTCCTCCCCTTCCCCAACCAACCCTCAGGGGTGCAGGTCCCGACCTGCCTCCACTTCTCCTCCCTGTTCGCTCCTGCACACATCCTACCCATTCACTCTGGGGTTCCTCCCATCCCCTTGGGTGTCAAGGTCCCCCACCAACGTTTGTCTGGTAGGTGCCCTAGTTGTGAGGAAATGTGAACTCCGCCTCCTCCTACTCCACCATCTTTTTTCTTGTAGGTTTTTAACTTGCTCCTTCATCTGCAATATATTTCTTTGTCACCTCATTTTGTCAGACTCACTGTGTTTGTCGTCTCCTTTCTGCAGGCTACAGGATCATAGTTCCTCTTGCTTCTGGTGTCTGCCTGCTGGTCAGTGAGGTTGCTCAAGAGGCTTGTGCTGTTATATCCCCATGAAAAGGGGTTTGATTTGTGTTGTGGTTACCATAGCCTGCCCTAGATATTGAGCAGGGCCTCACCTTTGCTCTGTGGTTGTCACTGCCCTGTCAGGGGTGGGGTCTGCTCCCTAGTTATTGGAGTAGAGGCCCCCAGATCTGCTTCTTAGCTGTGATTCTGATCTGTGGTACAAGGTAGGTGGTATTGGAGCACTCCCACTGGGAGAGAAGCCACTGAATTTTCCTCATCTTAGCTGTTCACCTGTGAATATGCTCTTTTGTGTCCCCTTTCACCCGTTGCGTGGGCTCACAAAGTACACTGTTGTTGGCACTGTTCTTGGTCCCACCTTAACTGTGGGTATGTCAGCAATTGGCCCTGGTGACTCTCGGTCGTCATTTTCACCAGGCCACGGGTGCAGATCCACTGAGGTCAGGTGCCAGGACTGCAGTAGTCATGCGCCTGGACCTGCTGTGGGAGCAGTGTAGGCAGCTCAGACTCTGGCCTGGCCCAACCCCTGCATATACATGCCCACAAAGTCCACAGATGCTAAAGCCAGACCCGTCCTAGCTGCAGGAGCACTTGTTGTCCTTTTGGATATTTTGCAGGTGTTGAATTTAGGAAGCTGTCAGTGGAGGTGTAATTCCACTGTTTGCACAGCCGCAAGGAGAGATTTCAGCTCTTCTTCCTTAGTCACGTGGCCCCTGTGGCTCAACTATGATTTCAGCCCCTCCTCTGGGTGGATTTCCTAGTGTGGGGAGTTATCCATGTGCTCCTGGAAGCAGGATTGGTTCTGGCACCTGCTGACAGATTTCCTAGTAGGGGGAGCTATTCATGCCCTCCTGGGACAGCGCATGCAGGTCCCAGCACCCACTGACTGATTTCCTAGTAGCGAGAGCTTTCTGCACACTCTTGGGACAACTGGGCAGGTCCTGGCATCTGCTGACGGACTTCCTAGTGGGGGAAGCTATCTACGCCCTCCTGGGACAGTGGGGTGGATGCCAGCACCCGCTGGTGGATTTCTAGTAGTGAGAGCTATCCATACGATCCCAGGATAGTAGGGCAGGTCCTGGCACTTGTTGATGGACTTCCTAATCGGGGGGAGGTATCTGCATGCTCCCAGGACAGCAGGGTAGGTTCCAGCACCCACTGATGGATTTCCTAATTGCAGAAGCTATTCGTGCCTTCCCCTTATGGAGGGGGGGTGGACGCTGTGGCCCACTAGCAGAATTTCTAGTGGCAGGAGCTGTCCGCGACCTTCTGGGTCAATGGGGGCAGAGCCTGGCGTCTGCCCACTGGTCTGGAAGAGATGGCAGTGCCTGCCTCTGGAGCCCAAGATGGCGGCAGTGACTCGTGCCCGCCCTGGAGCTCCTTTAGGCAATGTCCTGTTGCCTGGTAGTACTCACAGGGAAAGAAGCTCTTATGGTGTCTGCCCCTCTCCTCATAAGCCTACCAGTAATGGTGCCTTGCCTCTTTTGTGGGCCCAGGTTTCTTCCTAGTACATCCTCAGTTGCCACAGCCCAACCTCTTCAGGCTGTTTCTGCACCTAACCCTGGTCCTCTTCCTGGGACTGAGCTCCTGAGTCTCTAAACTGCAAGAGTAGTGATGCTGGCAATTTGGATCTTCTTTTACTGTGTCTAATTTATAAATTAGACTTTATCATAGCTGTGTATGTATTGGAACAATATATAGTAT
Source organism: Balaenoptera ricei (assembly GCF_028023285.1). NCBI lineage: Eukaryota > Metazoa > Chordata > Mammalia > Artiodactyla > Balaenopteridae > Balaenoptera > Balaenoptera ricei. The sequence goes on along the minus strand of NC_082646.1, from coordinate 37,058,414 downwards.
ATATAGGGTTCTTGACACTTAATTATTTATGTATGTGAGCATTTAATTCAAATGGATTGGGTTGGCCAAAAAGTTCTTTCGGATATTCTGTAATACTTTGCGGAGAAACCCAAACAAATTTTTTGGCCAACCTAAGATATATGGGGTGTGTGTGTGAGAGTGTGTGTGTGTGTGTGTGTGTGTGTGTGTGTGTGTGAATTGCTATATATATATATATATATATATATACACACACACACACATATATGTATAAAACTTTTGGAGGGATCTTTTTCTTAATGTCTCAGGTATTTTTAACCAAGAATCTGAGAATATGGAATGGATTTCCTTTTATTCATACCTTGTTTTTTTGTCCCTCAGTTTAATTTATACAGTAGTCTTTGTGCATGTCCAGTACCTTTCTTGTTAAAGCTTTAGAGCTTTGTGTCTGTGGGGAATAGAATCCTTTTCATATTTCTATTCCTGTGTGCTTCTCTCTAAGATATAAAAAAAGATAAATTAAACATCATAATAATAATTTTTGTATGTAACAGATCTTTGAATTTTCTGTGTTTACAATCATGGAATCAAAACTAAATTTTCTTATCTCCTCTTTTAAATGCTAGTAAATATAACTAGGCTTTGTCTCAAAACTTGGCCCAAGTGATTATTTTCTAAAAGTATATGTACGGCTAAAATTAGCATTAAAAATCTTATTTCATATGTTTAATTTTCTTATCTTTAGGGAATCAGTGTGTAGAAAGGAATATGGTACTACTGGATGGTAATGAGGGTCCTATTTACATAGGCATAATTACTAACTGTATGTCCTTGAGCAAACTAAACCAGTTTCATTGTCTGTAAAATGAGAATAATAAATCTCAATATGTTTTCTAAGTATCAATGAGACCTGTGATGACATTTGGGATACTACAAATACTATGCAAATATAAAATCACTGTCTAGAAATTTCAAACTCTTCAAAAGTAGGAATGAGTTATTTCTTTTACTCTTAATTGTATTATGCAGGCATTTACAGTTAGGACCCAAAACAATAAAATCAGAAATGAAAACAGAGAAGGTACAACTGATGCCACAGAAATACAAAGGATCATAAAAGATTATTATGAAAATCTATATGCCAATAAAATGGACAGTGTAGAAGAAATGGACAAATTTGTTCCATGACTAAACCAGGAAGAAATAGAAAATATGAAACAACCAATTGCTAATAATAAAATTGAATCAGTAATTTAAAAAAGCTCCCAACTCACAAAAGTCCAAGACCAGATTGCTTCAGAGGCAAGTTCTATGAAAAATTTAGAGAAGATTTAACACCTATCCTCTTCAAACTATTCCAGAAATTTTCAGTGGAAAGAATGTTTCTGAAAGCATTTAATGAGGCCAGCATCACTTGATATCAAAACCAGACAAAGATACCACAAAAAAAGAAAATTACAAGCCAATATTACTGATGAACATAGATGCAAAAATCCTCAGCAAAATATTAGAAAACCAAGTCAAGCAATACATTAAAAGGATCATACACCATGGTAACATGGGACTTATCCCAGGGGTGCAGAGATGGTTCATTATCCATAAATCAATGTGATGCACCACATTAACAAATTGAAGAATAAAAGTCATATGATCATCTCAAAAATGGAGAAAAATCTTTTGACAAAATTCAACATAAAATAAAAACTCTCCAGAAAGTGTGTATAGAGGGAACATACCTCAACATAATGAAGACCATATATGATAAGCCCACAGCTAACATCATACTCAGCAATAAAAAGCTGAAAGCATTTCCTCTAAGATCAAGAACAAGACAAGATTGCCCACTCTCACCAATTTTATTCAACATAAAATTGGAAGTCCTAGCCACAACAATCAGATAAGAAAAAAAAAAAAAAAAGATATCCAAATTGCAAAGAAGGAAGTAAAATTGTTACTGCTTGCAGATAATACTATACTATGCATAGAAAGTCCTAAAGACACCACCAAAAATTACTCATAAATGAATTTGATAAAGTTGCAGGGTGCAAAAATTAATATATATGTCCATTGCATTTCTATACATTAACAATAAACTATCAGAAAGATAATTAAGGAAACAATCCCATTTACAATTGCATCAAAAATAATAAAATAACTAGGAATAAACCTACCTAAAGGGGTAAAAGACTTTTACTCATAAAACTATGAGACACTGATGAAAGAAATTTAAGAAGACACAAACAGATGGAAAGTTAGAACCTGTTCATTGACTAGAAGAATTAATGTTGTTGAAATGACCACAGTACCCAAGGCGATCTACAGATTCAATGCAATCCCTATGAAAATACCAAGGACATTTTTCAAAGAAGTAGAACAAATAATTTTAACATTTGAATGGAAAGACAATATAGCCTGAATATCCAAAACAATCTTGAGAAAGAAGAACAGAGCTGGAGGTATCATGCTCCCTGACCTCAGACTATAATACAAAGCTAGAGTAATCAAAAGAGTATAGTACTGACACAAAAACAGACATATAGGTCAATGAAGCAGAATAAAGAGCCCAGAAATAAACCCATGCATCTATGGTCAATTAATATACTGCAAAGGAGGCAAGAATATACACTGTAGAAAAGACAGTCTCTTCAATATGCAGTGCTGGGAAAACTAAACAGCTATATATAAAGAATGAAATTAAAACATTTTCTCACACCATATACAAAAATATACTCAAAATATATTAGAGACCGAATATAAGACTGGAAACCATAAAAACCTAGAGTGGAACAGAGGTATAACACTCTTTGACATAAATTATAGCAACATTTTTTTTTTGGATTTGTCTCCTAAGTCAAAGGAAATAAAAGCAAAAATAAACAAATGGCACCTAATTAAACTTAAAAGCTTTTAGACAACAAAGGAAACCATCAACAAAACAAAAAGACAACCTACTGAATGGGCAGAAATATCTGCAAATGATATGACTAATGAGGGGTTAATATCCAAAATGCCTACAACTCAATATCAAAAAATAAGCAATGATTAAAAAAATTTGGAGAAGACCCCAATAGACATTTTTCCAAAGAAGATATACAGATGGCCAACAGGCACATGAAAAGATGCTCAACATTGCTAATCATCAGAGAAATGCAAGTCAAAGCCACAATGATACATCATTTCACACTTGTCAGAATGGTTATCATCAAAAAGACCACAAATAACAAATGCTGGTGAGGATATGGAGAAAAGGGAACCCTTGTATACTGTTGGTGGGAATGTAAATTGATGCAGCCGTTCTCGGAAACAGTATGCATCTTGTATTTAGATAAATAGATAGATGATAGATAGTTGGATAGATAGATAGATGATAGATAGATAGATAGATAGATAGATAGATAGATAGATAGATAGATAGATGTTACAGGGAGAGAAAAGCCAGTTATAGAAGGTTATCTGGCAATGAATAGTAAACAAGGGTATGGTTGTTGTGCAAATTTAAGTCAGTTACCTTCTCTATTGATAAAAGTTTCTAGAGATTTAGTCATTCCCTTCTTCCTGGTACAGAGAAGGAGACATCCTTACAAATAAATGTAAATGTCTCTTTCAGAGTAGTAACTTCTAAATTTTCAGAGATTCTCCTATGTTTGCTGTTTCTTAAAAAATAACCAGCTCAAGAGCAAACCTTATGCCAAAGAGGCATACTTGGGGGAGTGACATATTCTACTCCCCATCATAGGTAAGGTGGCAAGTATATTTGAATTTGACATTGTTCTTTGCTAGCTACATCTAGCGTGGTCTCTCTGAAGTATATAATTTTATCATGACGTTATTTGTGACAGAAATCTCTAAGTACTATCTGTCTGAGTTAGGACTCTAAAACTCTGTAAATTTTCATGTAATAGAGCCTTCCTAGCACAGGTCATAAGTACACAAATTTTATGTTCAACATCCCTCCATCAATTACAGGGCATTCCATAAACCCAAGCCTTCTCTGGGGATATTCTTGGGTAATTCTCTTGGTCTGAAATCTGGTGTATCTTATAAAACTAAGATTTGTTTTCCAATGTGAACCATATGCTTAAAACACACATGATTGTATGGTCCCTGAGATTCACCATGACATTTCTGCCTCTCAATATTTTCTTTTAAGCCGGGAAGTAAATAGTGATATTTGAAAGCATGGCCTTTGGAGACAAAGCACCTAGATATGACTTTTGCCTCTGACACTTCTTAACTCTATGGTCTTAGGAAAGGTGCTGAATCTCCAAGCCTGTTTCCTCCTTTTTAAAATAGAGATAAAATAGAACCTACTGAGAAAGATTTAGTGATGAATAAATAAAACAATATGTATGAAACCTTTAATATAAAACTTGCAATAAACTTTAAAAATTGGTTTTCCTGTTGTGATCGTTGCAATAATTACAATGATAACAGTTAAAATAATGATTATTGAGTTATCGTCTTCTAGGAATACTTCTTCCTATTATTTCTTCTTTAATTTTCACTTATTTTTCAAGGCTCAGCTTAAATTCAACCCACACTATAAGATTCTTCCAAAATTTTGGCATAACTGACCTCCTTATCTTCTGGACTAAAAAAGCATTTGTTGCTTATAATTTTCTTCTTTTCTCTTTTGCAGTTCATCATATCTTGTATATACATATGAACTGACAGTACCATGAATGAATAACAAGTGGAGTTTATAGCAATTATTGGAAATTGTGTTAATACACATCCGTTCATTACTCTGCTGTGTTTTTGGGAGACCCTTTTAATTTAAAAACATTAAATTGAATTCTATTGTTTAAAATTATTTATGCATTTCTTCATACAGAGTTGAGGTAGTTGAGGTTGACAGTAATGGCTTACACTTCTCTTCTTGCCCCTGCAACACCTAGCACAGAATTACATTGCTGTTAGTTTTTAATAAATACTTCTTAAGGTAAAATTCATTAAGAAAGGAAAGAAGGATGAATGGATTCATGTATTATAACTCCTTTTTTTCTACCCACCCCAGAATGAATTTTATTGGATGATGTGGGCTTGACTACATAAAATACACCAGCCCGTATGATCCCTAACTAATATTAAATCATTAATGTTAAACCCCAAACTAACATTAAATCAGTGAAAAATCCTGTTATCTTAAGAAGCCCTTTGAAAACTGATGTTAGTAATTTGGATTTCTAAAAATTGGGAAGTAATTTTGGAACAGGCTAATATATCATGTTTTTATGTATCTGCCATTTTCTTTCCCATTTAAGATTTTTCCATGTAATGCATCACTAATGAGCATATTTCTGCCCCTACCTTGTTTCTCAGTTCCTTATCTTTATCATGAGGAACAGAGGAATATCTTTCTAAATAGTTGCATGATGTCTAATTATCAACGATTATGCATGCCAATTGAACTTTACTGTCTACAAATCTTTCTTATCATCAAAAACAAAATTTAAAAATCTTACACTAATATACACACTATTTTATATAAATATGTTGTATGTGGTATACCCCTATGTTCTGAGATTAAATTTATCAAATTAATATTCCAGGAAGTTAATTCTGATAATGACATATACTCATTATACTCTGACCATCTAGGACAATTTTACAAAGATAAAAATGGTTTAAAGATCTTGCTTTAGGGGGAAAAGGAGAAAAAGGAAAACTATTTTATTTTGCTTATGAAAAGTGGCCAAATGCTACTTCAGCTGTTATCCAAAGCAAAAATCCTGTACACATTTGAAGTTAACAGAATAAACTAAATCACTTATTCAATATATATTTATCCCTTATTTGATATTATGTTTATAGTTCTGATAGTAATTTGCTGGTAGATTTATTGAGCTTTCTCCTTAATAATGCAATGATTGTAAGGTAAAAATATCAGTTATTTATTTAAATAAAAATATACCCTAAGTACAATCGCCAATTGTAAAATAGTGTGGTTTTTGCTCAGATGAAACCTATTTCTCTAAGTATGAACAATAAAGAACAATGATTATTCTAAATTTTACACAAGGTGACATTATTTAATTATTCCTGCTTATCTTCCTAAGTATGTTAAGTTAGAATTTATGGGCTAAATAATTTACAAAATTTGCAAATTTGCAAAATTTGTTTGGACATTGTTCAACCTTTTAAATATTTTGTTTTACACTTCCATATTTTCTCATTTTATTGAAATTACTTAAAGGTAATTTTAAGATTAAAAACATCATCTATAGTATATGAATCCACAAATATAGGTATGAAAAACATGGAATTAGATAAGTTTGGCCACTATTTGATAGATAATTGTGAGGTGCTGTATTTTGGGGGTGATGATGAGAATTCACTGGGCAGAGGAACAAAGGAAATTCTAAAAGCAATAGCAGAAGTAAAGGAAGACAGACTTGGCCTACTTCATGGTACTACAACTTGAAGATGACAGATTTAATGATACCATGTAGTTTGGGGAAACCTACCTTTAGAAAGTACTCAATAGTTTAGAAGTTTTTTAAAGAATTTATGCCTAAAGTAAAGCTTTAGAAACCCTCTCTCAGCATTAATTTTTTTTTCATATTTCATAAACTGCTTCTTAAGCTAAAAAATTATTTGTGTGTGTGTAATATAACATATTGTCCAAAGACAATTTCTACTGTAAAATGAAATTTGCCATTCTTATTTCTTTTCCCAGAAAATGAATAGTAATTTATCTTCATTTTGGGAATGTTAAATTTTAACATGACAAGGTAGGCAATATCATTTTTTGAAAAATTTATCATCAATTAACTTTATGTTTCTATAAAGTCTTAAGTGTGGTGAAGGTTCTTAGGAGGCTTTTATTGCAAAGATTATTAATGTTAACTACTAAAGTAGACAAAGGAAGTAAAATTCCCTGAATGAATGTATTTAATGAGCTTAAATGAATTGAGGTAAAGACTTACTTAAAACTTAGAGTGTTTTCAATGAATTAAAATGGGGGCTTCCCTGGTGGCGCGGTGGTTAAGGGTCTGCCTGCCAATGCAGAGGACACGGGTTCGAGCCCTGGTCTGGGAGGATCCCACATGCCGTGGAGCGACTGGGCCCGTGAGCCACAATTGCTGAGCCTGCGCGTCTGGAGCCTGTGCTCTGCAGCCAGAGAGGCTGCGATAGTGAGAGGCCCGCGCACCGCGATGAAGAGTGGCCCCCACTTGCCGCAACTAGAGAAAGCCCTCGCACAGAAACGAAGACCCAACACAGCCATAAATAAATAAATAAGTAAATAAATAAATAAATATTTAAATTAAAAAAAAATAAAAAAAAATAAAATGATACACTGACTTTGCTATTTCCAAAGAAATTAAGAACAAAATAAAAATTTTAACTTGAAAGGTATTTGGAAGAGTAAGGTTTATAGAGAAAACTATTTAGAAATTTGGAGCGAGAGTAATATTGGAGAAAGAAATGTTCTTTCATGCAACTCTCTAAAACAGGGAAAAATGGTGCATGTTATAGAACGGAACCCAAATATGATTTTTACTGAATCATTTATTTTAATAGGTGTTTAGCAAGGAGCAGTGTAGATTTATCCTTGTTATCATTGCTTTTGCCACTGGCAACAGGACAATAATATTGAAAGTTAATTTGGAACTGTTGCCCTATTATTTGCCACTCTAATTAGTTGGCTTAGTGCATAATGTAGACTCTAAGGACAACAAAACTAGGAACGGACAACATGTCAGAAAATTAGAATGATTGAAGCTCTAGGCAAAATGATAAGAGGTGTTGCAGTTTGCAGAAAGAAGGTTGAAATATTGGGTATCTTGTTTGAAGGGGTCTTCTTCCCTAATGTTGAAAGTAAACTGCTGCTTGACTTTGTGTTGTGATTTTTAGCAATTTAAGTGGAACTTTGCTATCTTGGTCCACTCCCACTCCACTCACATTTGAATCCAAAGGTTTATGTCTTGCAAAATAAATTATCTATTAGTAGGACAGCGGTAGTTTCTGCTTTTTCCTTCCATAAAATTGTTTACTACCTTACTGAATAAAGTAGGCTTTTAAAATATAATAAAATCTCATTTGTGCAGTAAGTAGCTGTTGAGTGCCTACTACATTCTAAGCTCTGCGTTTGGCATTAGTGGTATAAAGATGACTACAAGGCTATTGTTGAATAGCCTTGTACATTACTGAATTTGAATTTCGGTGGGGAAACTAATGCATAAACAGATTATGACAATATAGCATAATGTGTTTTATGATATGAATATGTAGTACGCAAGGAGAACAGAGGATTAGTGACTAACTTTGGACAGAGGAAGGTGGAAGTAGGGCAAGAATGGAAGTAGGGGAAGGAAACAAGTTGAGAAAAGAGATGGTATTTGCACTGTTTCCTGATAAACAAAATATTTTGCCAGACAAATCTGGTACCATTTCAGCAGACAGAGGAATATGGGCAACCGCGAATAACAACAAAAACAGGAGTCACACAGTATTTTCGTAGAACTGAAGTTAGTTCAGTGTGGAACATCTAGGACGTGGGACAAAAGGCAGATTTGAAAGGGTCTTTTATTTAATACTAAGAAAAACTGAGGTGCATTCTGTAAGTAGTGGAGAATAATAGGAGGCTTAAAAAGGGGATGGGGAGTAATGGTTAAGATTTGAATCCTAGGACTTCTCATTTGGTAGCATTATGGAGAAGAATGGAGAGAATTTGACACTGATAACAAGAAGCCAACTAATAAGCACTGAAATAGTCTCTGGGATGATCTAGACCTGAAGTAAGGCATTACTATTGACAACAGTATTCCCACTGATAAGGTTATTCATAGGTTAGCCAAATTTCCAACTAGTTCTAATGTACAACCAGTAACCACTTGAATTTACTAGTTGTTTTTAAGATAAAGCAGAAGTAAATAGTGGAAATATTTTTACAAATATGTAGAATAAGAAATAGAAAATATCCTTTTTTTTTTTTTTTCATTTTGTCCTAATGTAAAATTCAGTCTTTCTAAAGACTTCTATTTTTGGTTTTTAAGTTACAATCCATGTGCAGTTCAAAAATATAACAAATGCTGATCCTTTTCCCTCATTATGAGGGCTAGAGAATGAAATTTAATTAAACCCCTTCCTTCATTTTATAGTAGAAGTCTTGTCAGTTTAATTGCCACTTGGTCAAAGCAATATTGATCTGATAAAAGCGAATCTATTTCTAACCCCAACAATTAAAGTATTTAAGTAGCCTCCATCTTCTTTTAATGAAAGGACAAAAAATTACTATCAGCTGCCCATAAAATCAATGGAAAACATTAATAAATGAATTAGCATCCATTTTGCTGGTTCCCATTTGTTTAACTTTCTAATGTACTAATACATAAAGGTGTATGGATTCCACTGTGAGCTCCAGATACTCATTCTCACTCATTCTCTCTCTCTCTCACACACACACACACACACACACACACGCACACTACTCCAATGCTATTATATTTCATAGAAGTCACAAGTCCCATATTCTAAAATTTATATTTGCATTTTCAACAGGAACTCCTTAAGAAGTGTACTTCTGTACAACTAAAAGGCACTCTCCTCTTACTCAGAGCAAGGATTCATATGTGGTTGCTTTTACTCTAAATTCTAGCATTTTTAATATCTAAAGCATGGGTGCAATATGGGTCCAGTATGTGTGCAAATTGAACCAAGAGCGTGGGTACATACACAGGGGCATTATTTTTCATTTAGCTAAGCTGTCTGACAATCCCAAGTTTAAATCTTCACTCTGCTGTTTTCTAGCTATTTTGTCTTAGGCAAGTTCTTTAATCTCTCTGACCTTCAGTTTCCTTAACTAAGAGTTTTTACAGGATTAAAAGATGTAATGCATATAATGTGTTTAGGAGGTGCATAGAAGCTAATATCTGGGGCTGGAAAGTAGAATCAAGGAGTTAAAAAATCTAGAAAAACAGAGCCTGGAATAAGCAAATCAAAATCTGCCAAAATATTTTGACCATTTTCAAGGATCACAATCAGTTTTATGAGACTATTTTCAAGATGACTGAAAATTATTAAAGTAGGCCATTGAAAAGATACTGGAAGAATACCATCGTTATTGCCTGCAGTTTGCGTAAAAACAAGTGCTCTTGCAGTGAGTTTACTTCTTGTATTTTATGTAAAGAAGAGAGAAGTCATAGTATCTTTAATGCAAAAACCAAAATATTTTGTCTTGTATTGAGTATAATCAATGGGGAATGACTGGCTCAACACACATCAATACTTCTTAAGGATAAATGGGTAGATCTTACCCTATATTTGTTTGAAAATACCCTTACGGAAAAAGTATATGGATAAAAAAGGCTTTTAGTGTAGTTGGCTAATTCCTTTTACAGCACTGGTCTCATGCTTGTCTGATTCCTTTTAAAGCATGTGTTTAGACAGGCTGTGGCATTTATGTGTACCTACATTTAACCTGGATAGAATTTAAGAGAAAATTCTGTTGTAAAAAGGACGCTAGACTCCAATGACCCTAAAATCAGAGTAGAGTCTTGCTCTGCAAAATCATTCTCTTGATGTAAGCATTTGGCCTGTTTTATGCTGAAAAGTGGGATCTCAGCAATTACTGGCTTGTATTTCCTGGCAGAGAGACAAGCAAGGATGGATTTCCTCTGTTTTATGTTTGTGTTAATTTAGCCTGTCAAAGTTAATCATCCTGTCGAAGTGCCAAAGCACTGCAATGTTGAGCAGCAGTGAGCTGCCCGTTCTGTCCTCTTATTTCCATCTCTGCTAGAGACTTGCTGAGTGTCCTTTGTTAAACCCATTTGTCTGTCTTATTTTCTTTGTTTTTAAAATAGAATAAGTAATAATCATCTCCTGTCTTAATTTATGTGTGTTTGATCACTGTAAGTAATAATTTTTAATGATGTAAATCTGAATTTTTTTTTTCTGTTCCCTGACTTTTTTTCAATTGTGGTGGAAAAGAAAAACAAACTTTGAATACAAAGGTTACTTGCTCAACAGTGTACTTAACAGAGTTGATATGTTTGTTGATTAGCATTTAACACTGAACTGCTTATAGAATGCAGTTTTTCTTCTAATCTTACATACTTACAAAGAAGTAAAGAATCTTGCACTGCGTGTGCGGCAGGGAAGGCAGTTCTTAAACCCATTTTAATTTCCTCACAGTAAGAGTAGGAGTAGGAGTCTCCCTTCACGTCCAGAAATATCCTTATGCTAACATTGACTGAACTTCCATTGGACATAATTCCTTTTGATACTGAAACCTATTTGTCTATCTAGGAGAGCGTACTACTTGAAATATAAATACATCTATGTTATAAATGTAGATTTATCAGAGAACTAATATAAGCCAACACTTATGGGACGATTATTTTGCATGAACATAAATGTCTCTTAGAGCAAAACAGTCCTACAAGAATTAGATACAAAATGAGCAAATTGATTCTCATAGAAGACTTCATTTTATAAATGACAACATATGATTGTCTAAGTCAGGTAGTTGCTATATCTTTCTTTTGAAATACCCAGCTATTTATCTGGCAAGAAATGCAAAGGAAAATGTTGAATTGATAAATAAATGTTTGAAAGTTGTACATCAGCATAGAACTGTTTAAGGTTGGTCTGAATCTTTCTCAATCTCTTCATTTACTTGCCAATCTCTTACTTTAGCTCTCTGCACTAATTCCACCCCTGCTCTTTCAGGCCTCCAAATAACCTATCCTGTATTTTTATATTATGATTTAAAATGTGTTTATTTAGTAATACATGTATGTAAGTAGTGTTAATAACACTTCAGAGTAGGTATTTAAAATATTTTATCAATAAGAGTATGTGTTCAAAAAATTCTTTCCAAATTAATCTGTACAGTCTTTCTGTGTAAGCACAACTCTCCTCATTTTGCTATGATTCTGAAAAATTGTCAATAAAATAATTTTTTTCAGCACCTTCTTACCCAGGGATGATCAGTGGGGACCTACCCCTGAGCCCTTCTGTAACTCAGTGTCCTTGATCTATCTCCTCCCTCGCTCCTTCCATCACAGTTAGTGCTCTAAATGTATCAGAGTCAGTCTTTTCTCTTGAGTATAAGTTTACATGAGACCTTTTCCCACACCTGTCATCTTAATTTTTAGACCACAGATATTTTTCTGTTAATAGAATTTCATGAATTAAGGTGGAAATGCAATAAGGATTTAAGAGCAGAAGTTCTCTCCCAGCATTTCTAACACTGTGCCTATAAGCTGCCTCTCATAATTAAAAAAAAAAAAAGAATGCTAAATTCACATTCAGTCTGAAATGTGGTACCAATACAACCATTATAGTTCTGTTCTAGCCAATGTATGAATTATCTCTCTGAGACAGGGACTTTGCACAGAGTGCATTTTCATATGCAATATAATGGCAGTGATCTAAGAAAAGCTTTTGTATATCATTAAGATGACAGAGTTGTTACCAACATACTTTTCCAGACTATAAGCTCCCTGAGGTAAGGGATCATGTTTGTCTTCTTCACATCTTCTTTACATCTTCAGTGTGTAGAACTATGTTTGTAACATGATAAATATTTGCTAGATGAATGGGTGAATGAGTGCATAAACTGGTAGAATTTACCCGGTATTGTATTTTCCATTTCTAAAATGAGTTAAGTTGTCATATAACAAAAATCATATTATGTTACAATAAAGTTAATTTGTATCTTATGATATAACAAAATTAATTTAATTAGATGTATGAATTCTGAACTGAAAGCAATTAAGTACTTGCTAAAGTGATGTAAAATATTAATGGAAAAAAGTGCCTTTTCTATTTGTTTTAAATATTTTGGTAAAAACACAGCTGGTAAACAAAATAGTATACTTAAATCAGTATTATATTAATGTCTTCACCCTAAAAAATGTTAGTGCTACTTTGTTATAAAACATCAGAAACAGTTTTATCTATGGAATAGGAAAATAAACATTAACATAATTTATTCACTTTCAGAATAATGTTCTAAATGCAGTATAGACACAATAATAATACCTAACACTTGTATTGGTTACCTAATTTGCGTTAACAATTACCCCAAAACTTAGGAGGCTGAGAAAGCATATATTTATTATCCCACAGTTCTGAGAGTTTTTAGTTTCTAGTGAAGTTGTCAAAGTGTTGGCTGGGACTACAGTGATCCAGAGGCTTGACTGGAGCTGAAGATTCGCCTCCAAGACGGCTCACTCACATGGCTGTCAGCAAGTGACCTCAGGTCCTTATAGACTATTGTCAGGAGGACTCCAGGACCTTTTCTTAGGCTTGCTTTAGTGTCCAAATGATGTCACAGCATTTTTCCCCAGAGTAAGTGATACAAGAGAGAAAAACAATAACTCAATGTCTTTTATAACCTACCCTTGGAAGTCACACTCAGCCATTTCTACCACATTTTGTTGTTAGTAGCAAGTTATTAAGTAACAGCTCACTCAAGTGGAGGAGAGGTAAGCTCCATTGAATATAGATGTATCAAAGACTCTGTGGTCATATTTTAAAATTACCACAAAACATATATTACTTATGTTACTGTCCATCCACCAGGGTTTATACATGAAAACTTATTTAATTGTCACTTAAACTTTATGACATAGGTGTTATTATTAGTCCATTTACACAGAAGAAACTGAGGCACAGAGAACCTAAGTGTACTTCCCAAGGTCACAAAACTAAGTTGCTGTGTCACAGTTCAAGCTTGGATTAGTCGGTTCTGGAAAGTATGGAAAGTATGCTTTTAAACACTGCCTTATGTTGCCTCTATAATTGTGTTTGGCATAATCAACAGAGACTGATTTATACAAACAGTAATTTTACTTCTTAAACTGCAAATCACAATTCATTGATTTGTCAACTTACTTTGAAATTTTGCCATTAAGGGCTTGTAGAAAAATAATTAATGCAAACTTCTCTTTTAACCTCCAAGATATACTATTTTTCACTTCGTTATATTTCACCTAAATTAAATATGATTTCAATCATTTCTTTCCTCTCTTTCAGGTATATTCTATTACATAACATGGAAACCATGATGAAATGCACACAATCTTAGAAATTAATCTGTACTATGTGACTTACATTAAAGGATGTATTGATGTCATTCAAATAAAATGAACACTTATTCCATTTCAATGTGACTGCTGAAAGAAATAGTTGCATTAATTCCTAAATTGTGCTATTTATATTTATATATGTATATATATTCAATAATACAAAAATGTATTTTTCAACCTAAACCAGTTAAAATTCAGATTAATATCAACAGAAATATACCCTAGTGTATCCTTGTCAGTGATTATGTCCTTATTGATTTTTTAAGAGGAAGAAATTTAAAACAACATTTAAAGAAGATAGTCCGTGTAAGATTTCCTGTTGAATTCAAATTAGGAAATTTACATTGAGAGAGTCAAGCATATGTTAGATATACATATAGTATATGTACATACATAGTATATGTTAGATTTCCAAAGGAGACATTGAAAGTGTGTCTAAATGGTTTTAAATTTGCACAATATAAACAGAAGTGATTAATGCCATGAGGGTGCCCTTGCCTTTATAGTTAAGAGTACCCTAGAAAGAAAAGTGACTCCAGAGGTAAGAGGAACTAGCAGGCAGATCTGGGAGTGCCGGAGTTCTGAGGCAGGTGGTCCTAGCTAGACTGAGGGGAAATCCCAAAGCAGAAGCAGCTTCCACACCGATTCTTTTTTGGAGCTCATGAAGGCTATCACCTATTTGATTTTATCCTCCAAACTCATTCATGTACATTAATGTTGAGAGAAAAGAGGAAACAAAATTAATTTTCTTTACCACCTTGTAGATGATTCTCAACACAAAATGCCAGTTCACTTAAACAAAAGTTAAATGTCATTGAACGCAAGACCTGCTTCCCTACTGTATCCTAAATGGAGGAGTCAGATTTATTTGTACAGAACCATTTTTCTAGGGAAATGAAAATTATTTATTTATACATCTTCCTGGTGTTTGTCTCTCTCCTGCTTCCTACTGAAGTGAGAGAGATCTGAATGAGAAAAGAAATTCTGTCCTTTCTTAGCTAAGATGTCACACATTCATGTTATAGAAATAAATTGTTCCCAAACGTCTTTATCTTTTCTGGCTTGAAATTTGATTTTGATACTTTTTTTGAGGAAATTTAATGTAATTGAGACATTTCTAATTTTTCTGTGTATTATTTCATTCACTGTAATTTATTAATGATTGATTGAATTTGAAAAATAACCACACTTTATTAAAAATCTAATTTTACTTATGCTTTATGATTTTTTGAATAGTCAAATCACCTTCAAAGCATAAAAGGTATACAACTATTTATTATTTTTGATTGGTTTTTTCATTGATTAGTATAAAATATACTTTGCTTCTTGGAAACTTTTGGGGAAGAGAAAGTCTCTGCCTTTCAGAATCCATCCTCTATAACTGTGTTCACCACTAGCCACATATAGTCTTTTATAATTACATTTAATCTAATTGAAATAAAATAAAAAATGTACAGCTTTAGTAACACTAACCACATTTCATCTCTTCAATAGCCCTTGTGGCTAGTAACTACCATATTGGACAGTACAGTTATTGAACATTTCCATCATCATAGAAAGTTCTATTGGACTTTTATTCAATACATGTGAATGCGTTTGGAGAATAAAATCAAATAGGTGATAACCTTCACAAGCTCCAAACAAGAATCAGTGTAGAAGCTTCTTCTGCCATTTTAACCATTTACATCTGATGTCTTAATAATTTAGAAACAGTAATTCTAGCTTTCTTATGAATTATTTTACTTATTTTGAGCTATTTTTCTCTCTTGTTAAAACACATCTCTAGTTTGAATTTATGATCTCATGGTGACAAAAGTTAATCTCAAAATCTCATGTAAGTTTTTTCTGACTTATCTGAAATAGTTGTTAAAATTCTTAAATGTTGAATTACTTATTTCTTTTTAACAGAGGAGAGAATTTTGAATTACTAGGTGTTGAATTTAGAAGGTATAATTTGTTTTGCCTCATTTCTTAATTCAGTAGCTTAATTCTTGTAGACTGTCTATAATAATGTAAATGGGCAGAGACACTAAGATTCTGTATTGTTTTTACAAATTTTTTTGGGATGCCCCATTTAAGTGCAACAAATCACAAGCTTATGCAGTTCAACAAACAGTAAGTGTCCACCACATAGTAAATATTCAATTAATAATTAGTATCTTTTGAATTAATTAATTCAAATATTATGGAGATAAAAATCATTGTGGCTTACTTTTTTATGGTTTCGTGTTCGTGAGACTGGGAGCAATCCTCATCTAGAGATTAGTATATAAATAAAAACTACTGTATACATAATACTTTTGAATATATAATGTGTGTGTGTGTGTTTGTGTTTGTTTGTGTGTGAGAGTATTTTAATGCCAGCTCACTGCTTTATATCTGTGAGACCTGGAAAAAGTTATTCATGTCTTCAAACCCCATTTTCCGAATAAGCAAATGGAGAAAATACCATCTTTCAAGTAACATGTAAAAATGCCTTCAAAACACTTAGCACAGTGTCAGCAATACTCAATAAATACTATGTATTATTATTATTCATCATCAATAGTAGTAGTATTATCACAATCACAAATAAATTATAGTACATTATAATATGAATATTTTCTAATATGGAAGTACAAATTATGCAGACATCCAGGGTTTTATATATTTTCTTAAGACATATACTTGGAAATTAATGTATATATCTACAGATTTATCTATATACCATAGTTACAAAATATTTACTAATATGGTATGAATGGGAAAATGGTTAATAATACTATCCTCATGAAATTCTATTCCTTCTCATAGACCCAGTAGAAAAGCCAAGTTAGTTGACAACCAAAAACTCAACACACACATCTTTCATTTTCATGCTTTTACCCTTTTGGTCCTTGTCTTCCTTCTTTAAATATATCTTCACCTCTTAAATTAACCGTTCCTCTTCTGTGTGTTTAAAACACTATGCATTTTACTTCATGTTGTGTAAATAAATTATGTGTTCATATTTAATCATTCTGTCTATGCAGTACTTAGTACAGTTCATCTAACATGACTAACAAATACTTTTCGAATGAGTAAACCCATTAATGAGAATATTGCATTAATTAGTTATTGCTCCATAATAAACCAGCCCAAAACTAAGTAACTTAAATCAGCAACCATTTATTATTGCTCATGAGTTTACAGGTGAGCTGGATTCCTCAGGCAACCATGAGTAGCTGTGAGTTGGGTGGGTAGATTTGCTGCTCTTGGTTGGCCTGGCATTACTTGGGCCTTCACTGGACCAACTAAACTTACCCTGCTTTGACCACTGGTCCCTTATCACCCAGCAGGTTAGCATGTGCTTGCATGCATGGTGGCTGAGCAGAGTGTTAAAAGAACAAGTGTGGAAAACCTCTTGAGGCTTAGGCTCAGAACTGGCTCATGCATACACTTGTTCTATACTCTATTTGACCAAAATAAGAAAATTACAAGGTTCATTCTCTTGAAAGGAGATGAAGCAAAGTCACATTGAAAAGTCATAGATACAGGAAAGGGAATAATTGAAACCATTTTTGCAAATAATTTACCAAAGGCTGATCCACTCTGCTCTGGCCTGTTCTTGCCCTAGGAAGCAGGCATTATGAATACCATCAAGGGAATTCTTTGGGCCACTGGATTTCCTGTTGTGTTCACATGCGAGGTATCAGCAGGGAAAAGAGGACAAGAAGTGTGAATTTGTGGGTATCTATTTTTCTACTTCTGTCTCCACTGAGCTGCTGCAGATTGGTTTTGTTCCTTTACCAAGGGACACTGATTCTTTCAGTGCTCACTTAAAGCTGTATCTCTTCTCTCTGGACTCTGGTAATTGCTTCCTCCCCTTGCTCTTCAATCCTTTGAGTGCAAAAGGCTCTCTGGCTCCCAACTTTTGCTAGCCCCTGGATTCTTTCTCAACCTTATCTGTTTCCTGATTCTCTTAAAAACAAAACAAAACAAAACAAAAAACAGCTGCTCACACCTTCCTAAATATTCCATGATTTAACTTTCCTGAGTTATCTCACTATGTTATTTGATTCCTGCTGAAATCCTAACACAGGTACAAAGTTTATTTTGTTTTAATCTTAAAATAATTTTTGTATTCAGTTGAGGTATCTTTACTTTAAGAAATTAACACATAGTCAAAAAATTAAATATGCCCAGATTTTTAAATGCTATTTCCATTTCACGAGTCTCGAAATCATAAAAGCACATAGCAAAACATATTTATGTATCTGAATAATCAAACGTTTAATGATAAAATAATCAATGATACCTAACATTACAGGCCATCCATTTGAATTTTGGCTAGTGTCTCCATCTTTCCAGAAATAATTGAAAAAAAAAATTTTTTTTTAAACAACTGATATTTACTTTTCACAATCCTAGAGGCTGGGAAGTCCAAAATCAGTGTGTCAGCATGGTTGAGTTCTGGTGAGAGCTTTATTCCTGGCTTGCAGATGACTGCCTTCTGGCTGTATTCTAACATGGCAGAGAGAACTGTGCTGTCTCTTCCTCTTCTTATAAGGGCACTAATCCCATCAGGAGGGCTCCACTCTCATGATCTCATCCAAACCTAGTAACTGCAATTTAAAATAATTTAATTCTGTAGATTTAAGTCTCAGATCTACTGTTTCTTTGTAACTGTTGGGCAAGTTACTTTTTCTTATCTGTGAAATGGGACTTACCTTTTAAGGTTATAATGAGAATTATATGCAATATTAAATATAAATTGTTTTGAAGAATGTCTGAGAAATTTTAGCTGCTTAATAAATAGTATCTAGTAGTATACCAATAGCAGTAGCATTAATTGAGTGGTGGTAAAAATAAAAGTACTTGTTAAGAAGTTTTTATTTGAGTATATATACACATGTATACTCTTCATAAATATTATTTTAAGGACTATGACATGTATCAGGTTTTATGACATAAGTTAATCATTCTGTTTTTATAAAATATTTTAGGTATTTCTAAATATCTTCCTATAAAGAAATAGCACTATAATCAAGATCTTTGCACATAATTATTTTATAATTAAGATTATTACAAAAAAAGAGAGCCAAAGAATTGTAATTGTTAGAACAAATGATACAAACTTAAAAAAATATCTTACACATATATTCCTATTGCTGTCCAGTTTCATTTAACTGCTTAAACCATTATGACTAAAGTATGAAGGACCTTTTTTACTATAGCAACATACATGCCATCATTTTGAAAGTCTTTATTAATCTCATAGATGGAATAACATGCTGTGTGTTGTCCTAGGTGCTACAGGGAGATGATTTGTATTAGACGCAACCCCTGTTCCCTATGAGAAGTTTAATTTTTAAAAAATTTTAAGCCAGACATTTTTCCATATGCTTATTAACCAGTAGTATTTTTTCTAATCTGAAATAACCACTTGCATTATTTGACTCTTTATGTACTGCACCCATAACATTTGAATACTATTACTTTAGCTTCGTATTATTTCTCACCTTAATGTCTATATTTTATATAGTCATTTCCTGGACTTTGATGCTAGATCTAACCTCTGTAGTGCAGGCACTCACACCGTTGAGGCTCGCTGTGCCTGGAATGGTCCTTTCAGAAGTGTTGCTCCCTATGTCATTACCACATTGCTATGTAAAGACCAGTGACAGCCTGTTGTTTTATTTCTTGAATTGTGCTGACACTGTTGTTTTCTTTCTGGGACATTGTGTTTATAGTTCATGACAAGAGAAGACATGCTTCCTTTTTTACCCTCTCATTTCAAATAGCAAAATAGCATTTTGCTATTTGCAGTACAGAGCTATATTTATAATGCCTCCAGTCATAGAGGAAGGACTGATGTATAACTAAAGGGAAGTTTGGCTTCTTTGATTCCAATTTTAAATATAGGCCCCTGAAAACCAACGTGTATCACAGGTGAAAAAAATATGTTAAAAAATAAAGCAGTGTTAGGAACTGTGATGGATACAAAGCTGAAAGCTGACTAGTTCTCTCTACTGAAGTATTTATAAAACCAAGAAAGGGTTTGCAAAAAGTCTCTGGATCACTGCAACAGAATGCAGTCAGGTAAATCCACAAATGATTTATAAAGAAAGAAAGTAAAAATTATTGAGGTTAGTTTTTCATAGAAACAGGTGTGGACTTGAGCATAGTGTGTGATATTTCATGTAAGTTGTTTATATACTAAGACAAAAAGCAAAGATTTGTGTTGAGAGTCAGGAATCTGGTTGGCTCCAATATTCACTCACAAATTGTCGCTTCATGTAGTGCCAGTCTTTCCTTTGCAGAATGAGAATCTATTGTTATAAGATGAAAATATTTAGAAGGTTTAAGGGTACCATTGAATACAGTATTTATTATGTGCTCACTGTGTACTAGCCCTGGGCACAGGCTTTCAGTTAGCGTAATTCATTTACAACCCTGTGAGTTACACGTGTGTTTAACAGATACAGTGATGAAGATGATGTAGGGAATTAAATAGTTGGAAAATAATGAATATGGAAATCAGTTCATCCTATGCTAAAATCCTTTTTTTTTTTTTGTCACTATGGCACATTTTCTAGGAATAGAGGTATCTCTCTTCATAGAAATTTAAGAGATTTTTATAATGAACTATTTCAAAATCTTGTGTTCTTGAGAGCAAATCTAGTATAGAGTAATAGAGATGATGGTGATGAGGATGAAGAGCTACCATATTGAATACCTCTTATGTCATAGGCACTTTAATATATGCTTTATATACCTTACCCTCATTGATATTCAGAAGAGCCATTATCACAGAAGCAAAGTTATGCCCACTTTACAAGATGAAGAGACAAGAGCTTACATACCTTACCCATGATCATCTAGCTAATAAATACCTCAGCCAAAGTTAAGGCGTGTGACTTATTTGCTCATGACCATTAATTATTATAATTCTACATAGCAATCTGTTTTAAATATATATTACTCAAGTGTACCAGAAAGACGTATCACAGACCAAAAAGCATGTCACACATGTCACTTTCACTATATTCTTGGGGTTAATGAGTTCCTGACAATATAATGGACCACTCCCTTACAACTTGGATACCACCACATACTTGTCTCACATGTTTTAAAGAAAAATCAGGGCTTTAGGTACAATGACAAGTGAAAATATCAATATATTATAGTGAAGAATCCAGGGGATTAAATATCACTCTTAAAACACACACTTCCCAAAATACTGTATTCTTGCCACTCCAACATTCAGCAATTTGGGGTTTTGTTACTTCAGTATTTCCTCTTAATGCTTTTTTTGCCTTAGTAACATTTAATTTTTCTGTTGAATTAACTGCCTCCTTCTTTGCATACCTCAACAAAGTTTGTCTGTTGTCACTAAAACCAGGAGTGGAAGACTCACAGAAGTACATGTGTGCATCAGCTCGTAAACCTCTGTTTGCTGATTGGCCGAGACACATTCTGGCTCTCATTAGAAACTTAGATTGCTGGAAATGTTTCACTCTTATCTACCTGAGGAAAAACAGTTGGAGCTTGCTGTGCTGCACTGAATTCTAAGGCAGAGTGATCAATCTAATTCCGTCTAAACCTATTTACCCTGTCCAGGAGATCTGCTAATAAGGAATGCCAGTAACTCCCTAGTTCTTGACACTGTGCTCCAAAAGTGAGTTAATGAACCAATTTAAAGGGACATGCTTGACATTTGCAAATTAGTTTAACTTGCTTGTTGGGGCAGCTCTGTATTGCATTGAACTGACATGGTTGTCAATTAAACCATTCCTTCATGTGAGATTTTTATACTTCAGTAAACTTTAAAAGATATCTTAATAATTGAATATGTTCATGTTATCCGCTAGTATTTTTAAAGTTTCTTGATTATTTATGATACTGAAGTTTAGAATTTTAAAAATGTTATTCCTTCAATCTCTACCATAATATTGCTCAGTTTTGTGATGATACCTGTTCCCAACTGAAAGTAGCAGCATTTTCACAAAAGTGCGTATTGTCAGTAATTACAGGTAGTTCAGTGCTTCCACCAGAAGGTACAGATGGTGGGTTTGATGGCTTAAATATCTGCCTTATAGAAAAAAAAAGAGGAGACACAGTCTTATGTTTCCAGGCAGCAATGCATAGTATGTCTGCTCTTTAAGATTTACTCAAAAAGAGGAAAACACAAAAGAAAAAATACCATCAGTTATTTGTAAAAGGTAATGTAGTTTTAATTATAAAAGAAATATGTTAATTTAAAAAAATAGAGAACATTTATGCAAGTATTCATTAATCTATTTACAAATCATATCTGTGTGCTTACTCTATTTCAGGCCCTGAGCTAAGCACTAGGGATATAAATCTGGAAGATAGAAGGATATCTTTCCTCATGGGGTTTAAATCACAATGGAGAAGATGGACTAGCAAAAATCAAATGAATAATTAAAATTTTATGTATTAACACATACATGAAACAAACCATTAGCCATTGAAAAAATTAATGAGAGATAATGGAGAACTTATTCTGTCTGAATTAAAATGATGTTTAATAATATCAAAAGCATTAAATCAAGAGATCATAGGAGATGGTTGCGGTTCTGCCTAAGGTACAGAGTTGCAACTGAACCCCACATAAAGGTAAGAAAGTTATTAAAATGATATTCATTCAATGAAAAGTTTGACTAGAAAAATTCAGTTGCCAACAAGGAAGACACTATGGAAAGGTGTCTTTCTTAACCTGAGATCTAGGTAGAAAAAAACAAATGAACAAACAAAATGAAACGTTGTACCTTGAAATGTTGTAAACATAGATCCAATCTTTTATATGTTTCAGTTTCTCTGATTTTTGTACATTCTTTCTAGTCTAAGAAATTCCAATATGCTAGATTAAAGTGATTTGGGATTAGCGATCTTCTCTGAAGGAATATACCCTCAACCCAGGCCCCACAGGTTTGTTGCAGATATGAGCCATTAATGAGTTAGCTATGGGTCCACAATCTAAAATTAAGAATAATAAAAAAAGCTGGGACTTCACTCGTGGCACAGTGGTTTGGAATCCGCCTGCCAATGCAGGTGACACGGGTTCGATCCCTGGTCCAGGAAGATCCCACATGCTGCAGAGCAACTAAGCCCCCGTGCCACAACTACTGAGCCTGCGCTCTAGACCCCATGTTCCACAATAAGAGAAGCCACCGCAATGAGAAGCCCGCGCACCGCAACGAAGAGTAGCCCCTAGCTCGCCGCAACTAGAGAAAGGCCGTGCACAGCAACAAAGACCCAACGCAGCCAAAAATAAATAAATAAAAAATAAATTTATTTTAAAAAAAAGAATAATAAAAAAGCACCGTGAATCTGGTGACTATTTTGAAATAGTAATAACGTATGAACCAATTCCATCTCCAAGTAATACATAATTATTAGTTAATAATTAATATATCAAATATAATATGTTTAAAAAATAAGTAGTCAAGAAAATGAACAAAGGAAAAGAGACAGCAGATTGGAGAAAAGAAACACATAGAATTTCTAGTTAATCACTAAAATTTAAAAACCAGTTTATGGAACTAACATTAGATTAACAACCCAGGAATACAATTAATAAAATTGAAGATGAATTTGAAGATATTAATCAGAATAAGCACAGATAAGGAGAAAATCTCAAAGATAGGTTAGGAGACATAGTAAATATAATTAATAAAAAGGTCTAATTAGGATTCAAAAAGAAAAGAGAGATTGAGGGAGAGAGAGAATAATCAGTCATTATTTAAAGTGATGGTGACTAGAAATTATCTAGAAAGAGTCAAAGGGATTTTCAGTTTTCGAAAGCACAAACCCCAGCAAGAAGAATTAAAAGAATTCTCAGACAGAAAAGATGTCAGATCATGTGGAGCCTTGAAAACCATTAGAAAATGAATTCTAAATCATATGTAATGCCAGGCATTTAGGCAAGTAACATGTTCTGTTACATAACCATACAACACATTGTGTGTGTGTACTGGTGTTTCTGTACACACACATAAATCATTCCAACTGCTTGGTGGAGAACAGATTGCCGGCTGACAATTGTAGAAAGAAAGGAGGTCAACTAGGATGCTATTATTATTACATAAGGTAAGGTAAAGTTAATTATAATCTTGACTGGGGTGGTGGCCCCAGAGACAAAGCTTAAGTTGTTATGTTTAGTTTTTAGTGTATTTATATTTGCCCCTCTGAGACTCCTGTAGTAAATGACTGTTGGAATGTGGTTGGGCATCACAGGGAAAGTTAAATGAGAAACATTTGGAAACACAAATAAATGATGTAGGGAAAATACAGTGCAACCTTAAAAAGTGTATTTTTCAAAAAGTAGATAAATGCTTTCCACATGCTTCTCCTGGGCTTTCTTTCTAACTTGCTTAGTGTTTGTGTTTGCAGTGGATTTTCACATATTCATAATGTGGCTAAAAGGCATGCTGATCTATTCTGCCTTAAGCTTTCTTCATTGATATGAAAAACAAATAATGAATACAATTATTTACTGTTCATGCTTAGTTCAGGATCATTACATTTAGACTTTCCTTTCTAATAAGGTTAAAAAAAAGTTGCCAAGTGAGCCATAGTTCAAATTGAGTTCCTAAGTATACAATAAAATTCTACTGAATTTTGCTAGTATATAAATAATGTTAATGTCAACTTTACACTTCCATATGATAAAGATAATAGGTTTTCTATAAAATTCTAAGTTGTCAGTATTCTCTGTGAAAATCATCTGCATTTATGGTCAAAGATCTTAAATTTAGATGTCAAGCTTTTAAATAAAAATAGTGCATGAAGACTCAAGTTAAAAATCTATGCAAAATTATGATGAGGATATCTTTGTTCATTTAAAGTATGTATCTACTATCTAATGTCATAGAATTATTTTTGTCAAGTTAGTAAACATTACAGATTCATTAAAATAACTATGTCTGTAACTGAGTGTTAGCTGGTTATACCACTATATGTTGCACTGTTTCAGTTTTATAGTTGTGTGATCATTAGCATCGTTGCTAATATCCATTTGGTGCATCAGTGTTCTAAGTGCCTGCAGACACCAACAAATCCTACAGGATATCCATGCTCTTCATAATTTTGCATATAATTAAATCCAAAGTCAGTCTAAATCCTATATTCTGTCATGTCATATAGTCCCATCTTTCAGCTGATTTTTCTTTCACCCACCCTCTCTTTCTGGCACCTTATGCTTTGGAAGTAAGGGGAAAAAAAGGAATGAACAACAACAATGACAACAAATATATATATATTTATGTATTTATGCATATATTATTTATATGTATAAATGACTTTTAATGCTTTCATTAATTGTTTTATAAATATTGTTCCTTCTGAAGATTCTTTTGGTGAACTCTTATTAATCCTTATCAAGGCAGCTCAGACATTACCTTTGAGAGTGCATTCCCCAGTGCTTCTTCCTTGTCTCATCTCTAGATCTAACATAATCATTTTACAGGTTTTGGTCTTTTGCAAGGCCTTGTAATTTTTTTGTTTGCTTGCTTCTCTATTTTATTGTGCCTTCATTAAGGACAGAGATTTTTCTTAGATTTTAGCTAACTCTCGGACACTTAAAGGACATATTTTTCTCAGATTTTAGCTAACTCTTGGACACATAATGTGAAATAAATATGTATTAAAATAAATTATTCTACACAGAATATTATTTTAGGTATTAGAGTGTATGTGTCTAAAATTATATAGCCCATATCTTGCTTTCACAGTGAAATTTTTCTAAGGAAGTATATTTTTAAATGGGCTACTAAAATAAGTGGAACATGTTTTATCACATGGAAATTTTCTTTTCTATTGCAATGAAAGGTATAAATTCAGTCAGAAAACGTATTCACAGGTTTTGCAAATTTTGCAAAATTTTGATATTCCATTTTATTTTGAATTAGAATTAATTTTGGAACATAAGTTTCAGTGAATTATTTTGATAGAAATTCCCTATCACTTATTTTGGGTAAATGGCAACTTCTTTTTATAATTTTAGTCATATTATAAAATCAAGTGAAATAATAGATTAAAAAAACAAAAGTGACACCTTTATCCCTTAAGGTCAGGGACTGGATCCTGGAACAAATCTGGAGTGATTGTGTGGGAAGCAAACACATAGAAAAGTTACCACTCTGACTATTTGTTCAGTTAGGAATGATTTCAGCTACAACTAAAGTGAAATCTAGCTAATAGTAACTTAAATAGGAAGGTGTCACTTTTCCTTATATGAAGTAATACCATAAAGATGGTTGGGTACTCTTTAAGTTCTCAGTAAGGCCAGGGCTTTGGGAAGACAATTCTGGAATTTGTAGGAGCATTCACAAATGGCTGCAAGGCAGCTGCAGTCTTGGGCATCACATCTTCAATCAAATAGGGGGAAGGTGTAATTTTTCCATTTTAGTTAAAAAAATTAAAATAAAGTCTTTCTGATTTTTACAACAGACATATCTATGTCTTGTTGGCCAGGAATATATCACATGGCTAACGAAGGCAAGAAAAACATTTTGGAAATAGTCATTTGGTTTGTCATCCTACAGTGTCTGCCATAACTATCTCCTCTAAGTTCTCATGAACTGACCACTGCCATTGGAAAGAATGATTCAACTCTCTCACTCCTTGCTTTAAAAAACATCATAGTTTCAACAATTATCATATCAATTTATTACCTTTAAAGGGAAAAAAATAAACGCTTATGGAAAATATTAGCTAACTTATGCCTTGAAATGTACTAATGTACTGTTCTCTCCTTATCTCTTCCCCCCTTTCATACAGCTGCTTTTGTTCCCCCATTTATTTATTTATTCCTTTTCAGGAGCGGTAGGAAAATGGTGTGAATCATTTTAGGGAGAGAGAGAAAAAAGAAAACCATTTAGTCCCTTTTATTTTATTTTTTTTAGTTTTTTCAGCTTTAATGAGGTATAATTAACAAATAAAATGCAGATATTTAAAGTGTACAATGTGATGATTTGACATAGGCATACTTTATGAAGTGATTGCCGCAATCAGGTTAATTAACACAACTATCATTTCACAAAGTTACCTTTGTGTGGGTATGTCTGTGTGTGGAAAGAGTGCTTAAGGTCTTCTCTCTCAGCAAATTTCAAGTACACAGCTCAGTATTATTAATTGTAGTCACCATGATGTACATTAGATCCTCAGAGCTTATTCATCTTATAACTGAAGGCTTGTGCCCTTTGACTAGCATCACCTCATCTTCCCTAACTCCCAGCCCCTGGTAACCACTATTTAACTCTCTGTTTCTATGAGTTTGATTTTTTTTTAATTCCACTTATAAGTGAGATCATACAGTATTTGTCTTTCTCTGTCTTACTAATTTCACTTAGCATGATGCCCTCTAGATTCATCCATGTTGTTGCAAATGGCAGGATTTCCTTCTTTCTCATGGCTGAATAATATTCCGTTATACACACACACACACACACACACACACACATCTTTGTCTTCTTTATTCATTTATCCATTGATGAACATTTAGGGTATTTCCATATCTTGGTTATTGCGAATAATACTGAAATGAAGAACAATGAAGATGGAAGTACAGATATCCCTTCAAGATTCTGATTTTGTTTTCTTCAGATGTATATCTCGAAGCTGGGTCATAGGGTAGTTCTATTTTCACTTTTTTATGAACCCCAATAGTGTTTTCCATAGTGGCTGTACCAATTTACATTTCCATCAATAGGTCCCTTATACTCATATCCTCATGGACACTTCTTATCTGTTGTATTTTTGATAAAGCCATCCTAATATTTGTGAGGTGATATCTCACTATGGTTTTGATTTGCATTTCCCTGATGATTAGTGGTGTAGAGCACCTTTTCATGTACTTTTTGGCCCTTTGTATGTTTTCTTGGGAAAAATATCTATTCAGGATTTTTACCCATTTTTGAGTGGATTATTTTATTTTATACAGGTTTTATAGGTTCTTTAATATTTTGGTTATTAACCCCTTTTTAGATACGAGGTTTGCAAATATTTTCTCCCATTCTGTAGGTTGCCTTTTCAGTTTTGTTGATGGTTTCTTTTGCTGTGCCAAAGCTTTTTAGTTTGATAGAGTCCCACTTGTTTATTTTTGCTTTTGTTGCCTGTACTTTTGATATCATATCCAAAAAAATCTATGCCAAGATCAAAGGCAAGGAACTTTTTTTCTATTCTCCTAGGAGTTTTAAAGTTGTCAGCTAACTTTTTTTGTGAGTGGTCCAATATTATTCTTTAACATGTGGATATCCAGTTTTATCAACACCATTTATTAAAGAGACTATATTTTCCCCACTGTGTGTTCTTGGTTAAAAGTATTGTGTGAGTTTGTATCTGGGCTGTCTAATTTGTTTCATTGTTCTATGTGTCTGTTTTTATACCAGTACCATACTGTTTTGATTACCATAACTTTGTATTATAGTTTGAAATCAGGAGGCATGATGCTTTCATATTTGTTATTCTTTCTCAAGGTTGCTTTGGATCTTAGGGAGATTTTGTGGTTCCATATGAATTTTAGGACGTTTTTTCTATTTCTATAAAAATGCCTTTGCAATTTTGATAGGTTTTACATTGAATCTGTACATTGCTTTTGGTACTATGGACAGCTTAACTGTATTAATTCTTCCAGTCTATGAATTATGGGATATACCAAGTCATCCCTTGGTATCTACAGGGAATTGGTTCCAGGAGCCCCACTTACACCAAAATTTGTGGATGCTCAGCTCCCTTATATAAAATGGTGTAGTACAATGAATTCAGTTGGTCCTATATATCCATGGGTTTCACATCTAAGGATTCAACCAGCCAGATGGAAATTTTAATCAGTGGTTTGTTGAATCTGCATATGCAAAACCCACAAACATGGAGGGCTTACTGTATATTTACTAAAAAAATAATCCACAGGTGGATTTTTTAGGTGGAGCCATGCAGTTCAAACCTGTGTTACTCAAGCGTCAACTGTATTTCCATTTATTAGTGTCTTCCTCAATTTCTCTCATCAAATTCTTAATCATTTTTAGTGTAAAAGTCTTTCACCTCCTTGACTAAATTTATTCCTATTTTATTGTTTATGACATTGTTGTAAATGGGATTGTTTTCTTAATTTCTCTTCCCATTATTTCAGTGTTGCCATATAGAAATGCAACTGATTTTTGTACATTTTTTTATCCTACGATTTTACTGAGTTTTTTATTAGTACTAATTTTTTTTTTGGTGGAATTGTTAAGGTTTTCTCCATATATACATATGATAATATCATCTGTACAAGCAATTTTACTTCTTCTTTTCTTATTTGGGTACATTTTATTTCTTTTTCTTGCCTAATTGCCCTGGCTAGGTTTTTTTCTAGTATTATGTTGAATAGAAGTGGTGAGAGTGGGCATCCTTATCTTGTTTCTGATCTTAGAGGAAAATCTTTCAGCTTTTCACTGTTGAGTATGATGTTAGCTATAGGCTTTTCGTATAGGCCTTGATTATGTTGAGGTACATTCCTTCTATACCTGATTAATTGAGAGTTTTTTTATCATGAAAGGATGTTGAGCTTTTCAAATTCTTTTTCTGCATGAATTGAGATTATTATGTGATTTTTATCCTTCATTCTGTTAATGTGTTGTATCACATTGATTTGTGTATAATGAACTGCATTTTCAACCCAGGATTAAATCCAGCTTGACCATGGTGG
Organism: Balaenoptera ricei; assembly: GCF_028023285.1. Taxonomy (NCBI): domain Eukaryota; kingdom Metazoa; phylum Chordata; class Mammalia; order Artiodactyla; family Balaenopteridae; genus Balaenoptera; species Balaenoptera ricei. The sequence goes on along the minus strand of NC_082646.1, from coordinate 37,028,723 downwards.
ATGATCCTTTTGATGTGCTTTTCAATTCTGTTTGCTAGTATTTTGTTGAGGATTTTACATATGTATTAATCAAGAAAACTCGCCTGGAATTGTCTTTTCTTACAGTGTCCTTCTCTAGCTTTGATATCAGGGTAATTGTGACCTGGTAAGTGAGTTTAGGAATGTTCCCTCCTCTTCTAACTTTTAGAAGAGTTTAAGAAGGATTGTATTAATTCATCTATACATGTTTGTTGGAATTCACCAGTAAAGCCAGCTAGACCTGTACCTTTTTTATGTTTGTAAAGGTTTTTTTTTTTTTTTGAGATTTCTAATTGAATCTTTTTACTCAGTATTAGTCTGTTCAGATTGTCTGTTTTTTCATGATTCAGTCTTGGTAGGTTATATGTTTCTAGGAATTTGTTCACTTCTTATAGGTCATCCAATTGGTTGGCATACAATTGTTCATAGTAATCTCTTATGATCATTTGGTATTTTGTGGTATCAGTTCTAATTTCTCCTGATTCATTTCTGATTTTATTTATTTAAGTTTACTGTCTTTTTCCTTAGTCTATATAAAAGTTTGTCAATTTTGTTTATCTTTTCAAGAAACCAGTTCTTACTTTCTCTGATCTTTTCTGTTGTCTTTCTGGTCTCTATTTTATTTATTTTTTCTTGAATCTTTGTTTTTTGCTAACTTTGGACTTAGTCTGTTTTTTTTTTTTTTAATTGAAGTATAGTTCATTTACAATATTGTGTTAGCTTCAGGTGTACAGGAAAGTGATTCAGTCTTATATACACACACACATATATATTTCAGGTTATTTTCCATTATAGGTCATACCAAGATATTGAATATAGTTCCCTGTGCTATACATTAAATCCCACTGCTTATCTATTTTACATATAGTAGTTTGTATTTGTTAATCCTATACTCCTAATTTATCCAACCTCCCCTTCCGCTTCAGTAACCATACATTTGTTTTCTGTGTCTGTGAGTCAGTTTCTGTTTTGTTTACAGATTCATTTCTATTATTTTTAGATTACATACATAAGTGATATCGTATAATATTTGTCTTTCTCTGTCTGACTTACTAATATAAATTATCATATTATTGGGTTGGCCAAAAAGTTCATTCAGGTTTTTTCCATAAGATGTTATGGAAAAATTCAAACGAACGTTTTGGCCAACCCAATATTAATATGATAATTTCTAGGTCCATCCATGTTGCTGCAAATGGCATTATTTCATTCTTTTCATAGTTGAATAATATTCCATTGCATATATATACCATACCACATCTTCTTTATGCATTCATCTGTTGATGCACACTTAGGTTGCTTCCATGTCTTGGCTATTGTAAATAGTGCTGCTGTGAACATTGGAGTGCATGTATCTTTTCAAAGTAGTGTTTTTGGTTTTTTTTCTGGATATATACGCAGGAGTGTATTTGCTGGATCATATGGTAGCTCTACTTTTAGTTTTTTAAAGAACCTCCATACTGTTCTCCATAGTGGCTGCATGAATTACATTTTCACCAACAGTGTAGGAGGGTTTCCTTTTCTCCACATCCTCTCCAGCATCTATTATTTGTAGACTTCTTGATGATAGCCATTCTGACTGATGTGATGTGATACTTCATTGTAGTTTTGAATTGTATTTCTCTAATAAATAGCAATGTTGAACATCTTTCTAAGTGCCTGTTGGCCATCTGTATGTCTTTGGAGATACGTCTATTTACATCTTCTGCCTATTTTTGATTTTTTTTAAATATTGAGTTGTATTAGCTATTTGTGTATTTTGGATATTAACCGCTTGTCATTCACATCATTTGCAAATATTTTCTCCTATTCATTAGGTTGTCTTTTTGTTTTCTTGATGGTTTCCTTTGCTGTGCAAAAGCTTTTAAGTTTGATTAGGTCCCATTTGGTTTTTTTTTTTTTTTTGGTGTGTTTTTTTGCTTTTATTTCTTTTGTCTTGGGAGGGGCTTAGTCTGTTCTTAGTTTTCTAGTTCCTTGAAATGTAAAGTTAGATCATTTATTTGAGATCTTTCTTTCTTTCTTTCTTTCTTAATGTAAGAAAGAAGGAAAGAATATATCACTATAAACTTCCCTCTTAGAACTGCTTTTGCTTTATCTGACAAATTTTGCTATGTTGGGTTTCCATTTTTGTTTGTTTCAAGATATTTTTTGATTTCCCTTTTGATTTCTTTTTGACTCATTTGTTTTTCAGGAGTGTGTTTGATTTCCACATACTTGAATTTTCCAGTTTTCCTCCTATTATTGATTTCTAGATTCATACCAGTGTGTGTCAGAAAAGATACATGGTATGATTTTGATATTCTTAAATTTGTGAAGACATGTTTTGTGACCTAACATAGGCTCTATCCTGAGAATGTTCCATGTATGCTTAAGAAGAATGTGTATTCTGCTGCTGTTGGGTGGAATGTTTTTATATGTCTATTAGGTCAGTTTGGTCTGGCATATAGTTTAAGTCCAATGTTTACTTATTGATTTTCTGTCTGAGTGATCTATCCTTTAGTGCAGATAGTACAATATTGAATTTCCCTACTGTTATTGTGTTGTTGTCTTTTTCTCCCTTCAGATCTGTTAGTATTTGCTTAATGTATCTAGGTGCTCAAAATTTTGGTTCATATCTATTTACAATTGTTATGTACTGTTCATGAATTGACCCTTTTATTGTTATATAATTACCTTCTTCATCTCTTGTTACAGACTTTGGCTTAAAGTCTTTTTGCCAGATATAAGTATAGCTACCCCTGTTTTCTTTTGGATTTCATTTGCATAGGATATCTTTTTCCATTGCGTCACTTTCAGTCTATGTGTGTCCTTAAAGCTGAAGTGATTGTCTTGTAGGCAGCATGTAGTTGGATATTGTTTATTTATCCATCCAACCACTCTGTGCCTTTTGATTGGCAAATTTATTTCATTTACATTTAAAGTAATTATTCACCAGTAAAGATTTACTAAGGCCATATTATTAATTGTTTTCTGACTAATTTTGTAGTTCCACTATTCCTTTCTTCCTCTCTTGTCATCTTCCTTTGTGAATTGATGATTTTCCATAGTGGTATGCTTTAATTTCCTTCTCTTTATCTTTTGTGCATCTATTGTAGGTATTTGTTTTATGGTTACCATAGGACTTATATAAAGTATCTTATAGTTATTTTAACCTGATAACAACTAACTTCAATTGCATACAAAACCTCTCCCTTTATACCCCCCCACATTTTATGTTTTTTATGTTAAAATTTATATTTTTACAGAGTATCCATTAAATATTATTGTAACTATAGTTATTTTTAATACTCTTGTTCTTTAATCTATATATTAGAGTTAAGTGATTAACACACCACCATATTACAGTATTAGAATATTCTGAATTTAACTGTATACTTACTTTTACAATGTGTTTTTAATTTTCATATGTTTTCATGTTACTAATTAGAGTCCTTTCATTTCAACTTAATCAACTCCTTTCAACATATCTTACAAGGCAAGTGTAGTGGTAATGAATTCCCTCACCTTCTTTTTTTTTTTTTTGTATAGGAAAGTCTTTATTTCTCTTCATTTCTGAATGGCAGGTTTGATGGGTAAATATTCTTGGTTGAAAGATAATTTTTCTTTCAGCACTTTGAATATTTCATTCCTCTCTCTCTCCTGGCCTACAAGATTTCTTCTAAGAAATTTGCTGATAGCCTTGTAGTTTTCCTTGTATGTGAAGATATTTTTTTCTCATGCTGTTTTTAAAACTTTGTCTTTGATTTTATTATTTTATTATAATGTGCCTTGGAGATTTCTTTTTGGAGGGAGGGTGATCTTTTGGAGGACATATGAGCTTCATGATGTCCAAATCTCTCCCTAGATTTAGGACTTTCTCAGCCATTATTTCTTTAAATAGACTTTCTGCCCCTTTCTCACTGTCTTATTCTTCAACTTCAGTAATGTGTATATTTTTTCATTTAATCGTTTCTCATAATCACATAAACCTCTTCACTTTTTTTTTTTTTTCTTCTTTCTCCTCTGACTGGATAATTTCAAATGACCTGTCTTTGACTTTACAGATTCTTTCTCCTGCCTGATCAAGTCTGCTTTTAATGGTCTCTATTACATTTTTCAGTTTTCTTTTCTTCACTGTATTCTTCAGTTCCAGGCAGCAAAAACAAAACTAAGCAAATGGGACTACAACAAACCAAAAGCTTTCTCCCAATCTCACAGAGCCACACCTCACTACCCATCTGCAAACGTTTGCACTTGCTGCACTTGGGGATACACACTGGGATCTGGCTGTGGGATGGGAGTGTGTGTGGGTGAGTTACAGAGTGTTGGGGGTGCCCACTGACCAGTTGTGGGAGTACAAAGATGATGCATCCCTAGTGGTAACCTGGGCAGGCTTCCTGATGGAATCTGCCAAGTGGTCAATAGGATCCATGTCCTTTTGATGTCCTCTGAGAGCCCAGACTGCTCTTCTCCCAGCCCCTCTCCACTCCTAGTTGTGTAGCACACCTCATTATTCTGTATGGGGCAAGAAAGAAGTGGGCCTCTTTGGCAGGGTCCCACTCACCTGGGGAATCTGGGCACTCTCGAACTCTCACTTTTCCCCATGGGAGAAATCAGAGGCCAGTAAAGTTTTTATTGGCACTGAGATGTGCTGCCTTGAAGGAGGGGTGGCACAGGTAAAGTGAAACAGCTCCTCTTCAATGTGTGTAATCTCAGATTTTTTGTTGTTGTTGTTCCGACAGTGTGCTAAAACTTCTCTACTGAACTCTTTGACTTCCACGTAGGCACTGTTATCTGTGCATGATTGTTAAAATTGCTGTTCTTTGGGGGGCAAAATGTTAGAAAACTATTCCATCATTTTTCTGATGTTACTCTCATCAAGCCTGAATTCAATGTCTCAAGGAATTTATGAATAATAATCATGTTCAATGATTAAAATTTTATTTTGTCCATAGCGTTGTACACATAGCATTGCACAAATTATTGCTGGTTTGCGACTAGCAGTGTGCTAAGTAGTGCAAGTATCACATTCATGGCGTTACTCTAGGACATAAAATGTTATTGTATAGAAAATTGTAGCTTTTTTTCTTTTTTTTAGGATTTTCTTACTGCCTTAAGAAGAAAAAACAAATGATTTAGGTTCAACTGTGTGTGTGATTGGGGGGAGGGAAAGATATTAAGCTTTGGAATTGATTACTAAGGAATCTTTAAAAAGGATAACAGACATGCTTATCTGGGATGATTTAAGAGAAGCATGTCTTATAGCAATACAGGGGAGTAGATTAACTTTCCAAGGCTGCTTTAGGCATATATTTCATATTTGTGTGTGTGTATTTGCACATGCATTTCTCTCTCACACATATGCATCTGATGTTCAAAATGAAGTTTAGGATAATAACATTACTGAGATAATATAACTAATATAATGTGTGTCTACATGCTTGCAATTCGCTGTATGTGTACTCCAAGATTTAAAGTGAATCAGAGTTCTCTTATCAAATGATTTCCTAGTCTTTGTCAGTCTAGCACTTACCACCAAATTACTCATATATTACAGACATAACTGTTTATTGAACTTATCAAGATTTGAGTCCCCCTGCCAAATTCTAGAGCAATATTACCAACAAATGATGAACATAACATAATTCACACACACACACACACACACACACACTCACACGCACATACACAGAGCAGGGCATATTTTAACAGTTATAGAGTTTTATCTTAACAAAGATTTATTTTCCATAATTATAAATAAAATATTTAAACTCTTTTTTTTGTCCATAATAATTACATAGGTAGTACCAGGTCTTTGGCTTCAATTTTGAAAAATTTTCTTATTTACTTTGCATTCTAGTAGTCTAGTTAGGATCTTGATTTCAGCTACCTTTCCATAAATATTTTTAGATTGTTTTTATACCATACATAATTATTGAATATGGCATGAATATGCATATATTATCACTAATTATTATCTATGTAGATATACTGAATATGTATATATATATACACATATACATATATGTGGTATATGGAACTATAAGATATTACCCTAGTAAATTCTAGTTACTTATTTATATGCCTGTCTTCCCCACAAGATTAAGCTAATTGAGAAAGGGACTGTAGTTTATTAATCTTTGCATCCCCAAGGCTTAGTACAGTGTCAGGTTCATAATATGCCCTAGATACATGGTTGTTGTCGCTCTCCAAAGGGCAGTACAAACAATTTAAGTTTGAAAATCTGTATTGCCTGTAGATAATGCCACAATAAGGTAAAATTACTAAATAAAATGTCACTTTTTCATAAGACATTTGGTAATGATCACATTTCCAGCAATCTTTTACTCTAAACACAGGATGCTGGAGATTAGATAGATACATAATAGATGGTTGGATAGATAGATAGATGGATATCAAAGTGGAAAGCATTAACATTTCTTAAAATTGCTTCTTGTCTTGTTTTTTTTTTTTTTAATAATCCCAGTAAGTTAAAATTATTTCTAATACCTCTTTTTTTTTTTTTTTTTTTTTTAAAGATTTATTTATTGATTGATTGATTTATTGCTATGTTGGGTCTTCGTTTCTGTGCAAGGGCCTTCTCCAGTTGCGGCAAGCGGGGGCCACCCCTCATCGCGGTGCGCGGGCCTCTCACCGTCGCGGCCTCTCCCGTTGCGGAGCACAGGCTCCAGACGCACAGGCTCAGCAGCTGTGGCTCACGGGCCCAGCCGCTCCGCGGCATGTGGGATCCTCCCAGACCAGGGCTCGAACCCGTGTCCCCTGCATTAGCAGGCAGACTCCCAACCACTGCGCCACCAGGGAAGCCCCTCTAATACCTCTTACATGAATTCCTTTTTGCTTTTTTAAACTTTTGTAAAATATATATTTTATAGTTACTTTGAAAATCTAGAAAAATCATAACAAATAATAATCAATGTGAATGTGAAAAATAAATATAAATGTCTTTTTGTACTTTTTTTTAGTCTACCAGGAAGGCATATAATAGATTCTCAGAATTTCACTGTGAACTCAGATATAACAGATGAGCTATTTTCTTTATTTTCTATAACTAACATAACCTTGTTATTGCACCTCTATCCTACTAAGTGGAGAGGTTTAGGGGAATTAAAAATTGCCAATTATTAATAAATTACTTTATTTCTTTCAGGTTTAAAAATCTCTGTTTAAAAACAATGATTATTGGTTAAATTATGATTCTTTCAGAGTTATTTCCTTCTCATCTCATTCTTTCCATCATCCAAGAGGTATCTTGGTATAGCAGACAGCTTTTGGGATGTCGTGGAGAATGGTCTCATACTTGCATGTATGCCCTTGCTTTGAAGTCTGCCAAGGGAGGGAGCCATTAATTTCAAGTGTGAGATTCAGTAAAGAAAGAGCCAGTTACCAGGTCTGGAAGAGTTAAATAAGCAGAGAATGGAGTAGAGATGTGTATTCAAGGTAAAGAAAAAAAAAAACAGAGTTGAGGATGACTTTGGATTGTGGTCTAGTAGAGAATTAGAATTCAGGAAATGGCAGTGGTCAGCCTGAATGATCTACTGTAGTAGCAGGCTGTGGAGAGACAGTGGGGGCTCATGGTGATCTAAGATAGATACAGAAAGCAGAGAAAATAGGGTACCAGAATCTTCATATTTTTCCGTTTACTTTTAATGTGATCACCATTCCTTCTCACTTTCTATTATTACTGTCTGAGAGGAGCAGATTCGGCAAAATCTTCTGTTATAAAAATGAGGGGTGAGCTTGTTTTGTTTCAGTTCTGCTCTCTTAAATCTGTACAGCACATACAACTTTTCTACACCCAATCTGCTCTCTGGCTCTATTACTCAAGATTCCTGTTCTCTCATCCAGTTCCAATTCATCTGTTATGCTGAGTTGTTTAGGGGGTAAACCTATAGAAATAGAAATGCTGGGAGAGAGGTAAAATCTGATTCAGCAGGATTTTGAACTTAACAGACTATAGTGTAGCTGACAGTTGTCTTATATTTTCAAAATAGATGAAGAGGATTTGAGTGACATATTAGTCTACCTCATGGGTACTATAAAAGACTTAAGGTTAAAAATGTTATTTAATTGATCTAGTCCTGTAGGAAATACTTTAAACCTGATGAGCTATCAATGTTCTTAAAATCCCTGAAAGGTTAGTCGATATATATGATCAAATTTGATAACAAAATAAGCCTAATATTTACAAAACTTTGCTACAAAAACACTTTGGTAATTCCTGAAACTAAATAAAACACTTCATAAAAATAAAATTTATTTCACAGTACACCTTGATTCATATGTTCAAGCAAACAAAATGATAAACCCTTTTAAGAATCTTCTAGAACCTGTGCTAAACTTGGTTGCACTGAATTTAGAATATGCCAAAGGCATCTCTTCCAATAATAATTTTAAATTTTTGAAGAATTTATGTATAGCTTGGAAAGAGAAGCTTTGGAAAGACATAACTGTCTTTAAATATTTAAAAAGCTATCATTTGAGACAGCAAAGTTTATTGGCTTTCTTTCATTGGAAACATTTAAAGCAGAAGCTATGTAAAAACTCAGGATACTGTAAGCAGAACACTTAGGTAGGTGATTGAACTTGTTGACACTTATTTTTCATTCTATTTCATGCACTCAATTAGGGATTACATTGTAATTTTTAAAGATATTGCTAGTGTTTTACTGAACATTAAGCGGAAGAGATAGAGATGGCTAAGTGAGGTTTTTATGGAATGTTTTAAGAAATGTTAAAAGAAATATGTGTGACTTTATCCAGGAAAAATAGTGCCTTCTAGGTTAAGTTCTATTTACAAAACTGCCTCCCATTACTCAAATGGCCTTCCGACACATTCTCCAAAAAGACCAACATCTTACAGTTAAGCTGAGAAACTGCAATCTTAGAGCTATTGCTTATCCAAATTATACTGTTCAATTAATTCCTTCCCATTATAAGTAGGTTATATATGACTAGGGAGGACCAATGCATTAAAATAGAGTTACACTTACATGATTCAGTGTTCAAAAATTACTTTGAAGAATTTAATAGTTTACTTTGAAAGAATGATGATGAATAGATTACATCATTATGTGTTTCTGTCCTTTGAAGATGTATACTCACTGCAAACTAATGAAAATATATCTCTGTAATATTACATTAGAAAATCATCATTCTTTTAAGAACTATGTTAATGTCACCAACTCACACCTCTTTGACACCTCTTTATAATTATTAATTATAATTAATATTAATAATATTAATTATAAATGTGAAGAAGAAAGGAGAAAGGGAAGAAGGGGGAGGAGAAGAAAAAGGAGGGGAGAGGAAAAAAAAAGAAGAAAATGAGGAGAAAGAAGAGGAGGAAAAGGAAGAGGAGGAGAATTGTTGTTCCAATACTCTCTTCTCATTTAATTCTACCTTTTCTAGGCCCTTTATCCTCCTCTTCACTTTAGTATGTTCAGTGTGTTTTGTCAGCACTATGCTGCAGATGTCTATGTTTACATGGTAAAATGAACAAGAAAAATTTGTTTTCTTTGTATTTTTCCTTGCTGACATCCAAGCATAAGCAAAAATGTATGTAAGCAAAAGAGTCAAATGATTATGGGTAATTAGCTGGTGGAATATATGAAAGCAAATTGTTTGCTATATAGCAGTTTTTTGTTTTGTTTTTTTTTAAATTATATTATCATTAAAGTATATCTGGAGCAGCCAATTAGGACTGTCACTGAAATTCAGCCAATTAGAAATCAACTCTGAGCATTTCTGTAAGAAGTTTTCTAGAATGTTCAAATGGTTTTGTAGTTTTGAAAATGATGTAATTTCATCATGATGTTCATCTATTGATATTAAAAGAAGCAGTAATTTAATCTGTTTTAAATGATAACCTTTAGATTAGGCCCTTATCACAGTATTTGGTATCATTTTGAACTCTATAATGAGGTAATTGATCTCATTGTTATTGTGTGCCAATTTCAAGATACATAATTTGCTTGACTGTCATTTATCACACTTTATAATCACCATGGGTGATGACTACAACTTTAATGTAGTTCTGTTTTGATTAGTGTAATATCATTTCCAAGTTTCATTATCTTCAAAGGATAGAATTGTGTCTCTATGCTTGTAAAGTCTTACACTTTACATGAACACTAAATTCAGTTTAAAGGGTCTGTTAAAACAAGTTTTATTAAATCACCCTTGCTTAAATAAAATGAGCTGTTATTTTGAAAATTTACATATGTAATAATAAGAATCTTTGAGTAGTTTTAAGAGCTAACATATCTAGGTCAGAATTTCACTATTTGGTGAATACAAAGTCAGGAAAAACAAACTAAATGTATATCACTTATTCTTATCTATATTCTCAGAGCACAGAAATATCTTTACTGGGATTTGGAGTTCTTTATTTGGTTCCCAGATTCTTATGGAGGCATCATGAAAGAGTAGCATTTACATAGTCAGATCTAGATTGTATTCCTAGTTCTACCACTTAATACAATTTTTTTTCTTAGAAAACTTACTTATTTTCTGATTCTGAACCCCTGATCTGTATAATGGAGATAATGACATCAAGTTCTTAAAGTTACTGTGAGGTGATAATATATAGGAAAACACCTAACATATTGTCTGGCCTAATAGAGATTCAACATATGTTAAGTCTCTTCCCTCCTCTATAATTTTATAAATATATTTCTTTTCCATTAATTATGATTATTAGTATTTTTGTGTCTTTATTTTCTATTGAAGCTGTTTAAATTTTCACAAAATTTCTATTAATTAAGATAAACCACGAGTAGATTATTTGGCTAGGGAAGAAATAGTCCCCCCAACCTTTTTTTTTTTTTTTTTTTTTTTAACCCTGCTGATATTCCTGGGATACATACACACATTGCATATTGAAACAGTCTCAGATCATCTCAGAAGGAAGATTACATTATTGGAAGATCAGGTGGTAGACATTGCTAGCTACCTACTTAATATCCTTTTCCTGTTCTTCCTCACTGACACACATTTATTCATTTGGATAAGCACCAATGTAATCGACTAAAAATGTTTAGTTTTCCTAACCTTCTTTTTTGAAACTTTTGAAGTATTCTTGTCTCCTCCTATACACTCAGTCTTCACCAAATTATGACCATTATGCTTCAGTTATCTGAGACTTATTCCCTTTTAATGCTTCCTATACCTAGTCATACCTTTCCTTGATTCACTGAAGAGCCCTTCTCTTTCCTTTCCTTTTAATCTGACATCTTTTCTTTTAATCTGACATGTGCCCCAATTTTCAAGAACATTTCTCAACAAGTATCAATCATTGTTACAGATCTAATTTTTACATGATCATGAAAGAATTTTTCAAAACTACATTTTGAAATGAATGTGCTTCTCATAGTTAGCTTTCACAAAACTGTGCTCCATGGTTATGAATGGTATAGCTTTTTTGCTATAGTAATCTTGGCTAAGCATGTATGTTTTCTCATATGCGTGACTGTAGTTTCCTTGTGCAGTTACACTATGAAGTACTTTTAAAATATAGATGCATTTCAGATCACTTTTTTGATGCTATTACTCCTTTCTTTAGAATTGTATGCTGCAATTCTGTTACAGTCAATAAAAATAAACTGGATATTTTTCAATACTCCCACAGTTATTTTCCTTCATATTTAAAACATAAACCCTCATTTACTGGGTACTTATTGAGTGCTAGGCGCCTTAATTAGTTTATTTAATCATCACAAAATTCCAGGAGAAATAGCTATTATTATCCTTGTTTTAAAGCTAAAGACACAGAGGCTTGCACAATTTAGGAAACATGTCTTGTAAATAGTAGAGATTGAATATAAGTGCTTGTCCTTGCAACTCTAAAGCAGGTGATCATCATTCCTCTACTTTTTACTAAAATTTATGTGTATATATGACCAGAAAAGTGAAGCCTCACATGATTAGATAAACACCAGGACTCTCCAAAACAATTCAAAGTTACCAGAAACTTACCATGGGTAGCCTCCCCAAAGAGCTCTGAAAGTAATGCAATAAACAATACAGAGTTGACTTGTTTTTTTTTAATTCCACTTTCACTACAGGAAGAGGAATTACATCATTCATATGTTGGGATTGGAGATTGGGTAGAGAAGAAATGGATTCCTTTTTTAGCTGCTGGATGTCTGTTTTATGTAGGAGATAATGAGACTCTGTTTCCATAAAGGTCACAAAGTATTTTCTCAGTCAATGGAACTGAAAGATACAACCCCAACAAGCGTTCCAAAGACTATCTCTCCTCTACTAGATACATCCTTCTTATATTTAGTAATTAATTTCTGCATTTAACTGCTTCTTACAGTAATCACTGATGAAATGGTGAAAGTTCTCTAACTTTTGCTAGTTTCATTAAAGTTCATTATACATTTTGTAATTTTGATAATTTGACATAATTTCATATGATAGTGTTATCATAGCATAACTATTCTGTGCTTGGCATTTAATCCAAGATATTCTATGCCATTAAGTGTGTTTTATAACCCATACCTGCTGATTTGTGTATACAGCTAAAAACAGTTCTCCTTTCAAATGTGTTACTAATTCTTACCTATTGAACATTTCAAAAATAATAGGTCTAAAAATGTGTCTCTATAACTTATTTAATAAGTGGAGTGAAAATATTATAAAAATGTGAGAGATTATTTTATTAAAGCTAGGATGTTTTCCAGTAAAAAATATTTGGATAAATCCACTACATTTCTGGTAATCATTTCCTTCATTATTTAATGAGTTTAGAGTAGACGTTTTCAAAGGTCACTTCTTGCTTAATATTTATCAAGGATGATACTTTTACAATAATGGGATGCAAACTATATTTTTAAGACAGTAGAATAATGACATCTATAAATAAACATACTTTCTTGGTTTGTTCATGCTGCCATAACAAAATAGCCTTCTTACAGGTCTGGAGGCTGGGAAGTCCAAGATCAAGGTGTTGGCTGATTCAGTTCCTGGTGAGAGCTCTCGTCTGAGCTTGCAGATGGTCCCTTCTCACCATGTTCTCACAGGGCCTTCCTTTGGTGTGGGCATCTCTCTTTCTCTATTTCCTTTCTTAGAACACCATTAATCCCATTATGAGGACCTCACCTCATGACCTCATCTAGCCCTAATTATCTCTCAAAGACCCCAACTCTAGATATCATCACATTGAGCGTTATGGCTTCAACTTAAAAATTTGGGAGGCGGGGACACAAACATTCAGCCTATAACACATACAGTTAAATAGTTAATACATTGCATATAAAATATTATATCTTATAGTAACTGAATCTCTTCTAGCTACTTTTGGCCCAGTTTTTGTTATGTATTAGTTAGAAATTAAGATCTGATTTAACTTCTCAAAAGTTTACTCTCTAAAACCATAAATCTTCAACATAAGAAATTTAAATAACATGAGTCATTAAAATAAGTGTCATTAAGTTAAAAGTGAACAATTATATAAATTATAGCTACATATTATATAATGTATGGCTACATATTATATTGTGAAAGTGCTATTAGAAAAGTGAATATTTTCTCTGTTCTTTAATCCATAAGGGAAAAAATAATAATAATTAGCTGTCCTCCCAGAAAGTGCCTAAAACAGAAGAGTTGTCTTAATGTGATAAATGAGCAGGTGGCTAAGCAATGCATTTTAACTGAGCATAGTGGATTCACACTGAGGCTAACAACACTTTTTTATTGATAATCTTCCACCATCTGTTCTGAAGATTTATTCATATAAAGAAAAAGGCAGGTGAGAAGAAAGAATGCAAATAAGTGGCAGTACTTAAATTCTGAATCATGCTGTGATTTTGCAAAATGGATCAATGCTACTGTTGCTTTTAAAACCATTACAATGTTTGAACCAGGAGATCTGATGGTTAACTTCCATTGTTGATACATTTACTATTATGGAGAGAAAAGTACTTCCAGAAATGTCAGACTCATAAAGTTAAAAGGTTGGTGAAAACAGTCCTAATGTAATGTAACTTTTCTATGGGGCTGACACTTTCAGCCTGGCAAAAAGAAAATAATAATTTACATAGTCATGAGCATCTCAATTGATAGAAGTGAACAGGCAAGTGATAATATAAACAACAGAAAAATTTATGAAAGCTTGCAAGGTTAAAAACAGAGTTGCCATGTTAACAGATACTTGTTGGGCAAAGCCCTTAAGGGGTAGTAATCAGTGAAAGGTGAAAATGTAGTCAGTCAAGGTAAGACTAAATCTGGAAAACAAAAGGAAGAGAGACTTACCAGTGAAATCAAAGAAAAATAGAGCACCCATGTGTAAGGAATTAAAGAAGAGGACTGAAGATGGGGGCAAGGGGATGGAAATAAAGATAAGTAAAGAGATAAACTACTTATCCAGAAGTAGGAGCAGGAATACCAAGGTGTGTCAAGAGGTGCCAAATAAGTTGAAGCCCCAAAAGAAAAAGAAAACACCCTAAGATGATTATTATTAGGATAAGAGCTACTGACTTTAGAATGACAGTTCAAAAGAGAGGTGTTGACATTGTATTTTGGATTGGTAGACTGTGGACTTTAGTGACTCATCTCAACAAAGCAGAGAAAATATTGGGGGAAATCAATCATTTCACAATTCTGGCAACCAGTCAAAACTACAGAACTAACTGAAAACTCTATCCAAGAAAAACTACAGAATCTCAGTAACACAGTGAGGTCTGTGATGTTTCAAACTGGGGCTATCCCATCTCTCCTCCCTTCCCAGCTGAATGGTACAGTAACCAAAAGCCAGCAGCGTTGCAAATGATGGGTAGATGTAACCATGTTTAGAGGTCTGTGAAAAACCCTATCCACAGAGCATAGTCAATATTTTTGCAAACTTGCATTTCCCTGGGAAATCTCCAGTCTCAAAGAATGGTGACTATTTGTTTTAACTCAGTTCAGCTATTATAGGAGAAACCTACTCCAAGCACATTACTGAAACATAGCAAACTGCTGGTAACATCTCCAGTGCCTAAGGCTGTGATCTGGTCAAGACCAGGGCTCCAACTCCTCCCAGCAAGTCTGAAGCAGCCCAGGCCACAGCCCACCCGCCTTCAGAAGCCAGTTTGTCAGTGGAGTGTTGACAAACCAGGAGTAACAGTCAGTGATGG
Organism: Balaenoptera ricei; assembly: GCF_028023285.1. Classification (NCBI taxonomy): domain Eukaryota; kingdom Metazoa; phylum Chordata; class Mammalia; order Artiodactyla; family Balaenopteridae; genus Balaenoptera; species Balaenoptera ricei. The sequence goes on along the minus strand of NC_082646.1, from coordinate 37,013,586 downwards.
TCCCTCCCCCTGAAATCCCAGGGGTGCCATAGCAAAGCCCGGAGGAACCATTCTCACAGCCCAAGACCCTGGAGAATGCCCACCTCACCAGGGAGAAGCTCTTCCTCCGGGGACACTTAACCACCTAAAGGGCCCTGCAGATCATTACTGGCTTGTTTCATGTCAGCTGTGGGGATATTCAGCTGTTGCCCCGAACTTTGTAGAGTTTCCCACCACTTACTGGTAACCCCTGGCCAGAGGAGTGCTTTTTCTTCATTGCAGGAACAGCCAACCTGATTGTCAAGACAAATTGCACAATTCCAGGATGAAGGTCAGCATAGGGCTGAACCTGGTCAGCTCCCTGTGTGATGGCCTTGCGGTATGTGCTCTGGCAGTGGATCTGGCTGCCAGCAGCAGGTATACCCCAGGGCCCCAGACGAATCTTTTGGAGCTTCTGCTGTTCTTCTCCATCCTGGAGCTGGGAATCACTTCCTTGTCCACCTTCCTGGGCTTCCATGTCACCTTCTGCTGTACTTGGATGTACCTGAATCCAGCTGAGGTTGTGCCCATGATTACAGCAGCCCCTCCGGAAAGTCCACCACAGCAGGTGCACCTGCCTGAACCTAAAGCACCACTGTTCCTGGGAGCTAAGCTCAACATGGCCTCTGAGGACTCTCCTCCAGCACCTGGCCTCTCTGAGGCTCTGCTCTCTCCCCTCCAATATGACTCCAGGGGGATGGCCCACCCTTCATCACACCCAGTTCCTTAGATTACTACCTCACTCCTTACACACACATGTGTACACACATACACACTCTTGCATGCCCTTGGTGTCTGGGAAACTTCCCTTAATGTTGCTGCTTTGCTATCATTGAAATGTTGCCAATTGGCTGGAGTCAATTTTTTTTTTTTTTTTTCAGTTAGTGCAAACCAAAGCCCTTCTAGGAATTTAAAATTAATCTCAGAGAATTAGACTACCACAGGAAAATTTGAAAAGCTCCAACATATTCCCATGTTTATAAAAGGCTTCATGCATGCTCAAAGCTGTGTATATGCCCAGGAAATACCTGGGAAGGAGAAGGCACAAGTCCCTAACCTTTGGTAGACCTTAGAGGTCCTGAGCAAGCAAGAGGTAAAAACATAAGGCAGTCTTATAAACTGATGACCCTCACAAAGAGTGGAAGACATACACATAAGGCATTTAAGGAAATCTTCTGACTAATCATTGCTTAACAAATTATACTGACTCAAGAGTGGACCCTATAAAGTCAGTTTTAAAAATAAAACACAGAGGCTTCCCTGGCGGTCCAGTGGATAAGACTTCACCTTCCAATGCAGGGGGTGTGGGTTCAATCCCTGGTTGGGGAGCTAAGATGCCACATGCCTCATAGCCAAAAAACCAAAACTTAAAACAGAAGCAATATTGTAACAAATTCAATAAAGGCTTTAAAAAATGGTCCACATCAAAAAAATAAAAAAATCTAAAAAAAATAAAAATAAGAAAAAATAATAAAACACGGGGAATTCCCTGTTGGTCCAGTGGTTAGGACTCCGTGCTTTCACTGCCAAGGACCCAGGTTCGATCCCTCGTCAGGGAACTAAAAATCCCACAAGCCTCACAGTTGGAAAACACACACACACACACACAATAACTTTAAAAAATAGAGTAGCAGAGAACTCAATGGTTATACACTACAGGCAACAGAATCCACAGAATTATTCCAGGAAAGTGCTAAATAAGCAGTACAAATAAAAACAACAGTCACACCCCTCCCCCCCGGAAAACAAACAAAAAAACCAAAACATCACAGCAGTAAACCTTGGGAGGAGGCGGTGGAGGCACCTGATACCAAAGTTGTTACAATATATTATCTAAAATGTCTAGTTTTCAACAATAACAACAACAAAAATACATAAGGCATTCAAAGAAAGAGGAAAGTTTGTCACAATGCACAGGAAAAAAAGTGCAGCCAATAGAAAATGTACCTGAGAAGGCAGAGATTTGAGGTTTAATAGACAAAAGACTTTAAAAATTAATCAGCCAGCCCTAACACTTAGCACTCCCTGCTTTCCTCCTTCTAGCAGACCCTTAGTAAGTGGTTGTTGAACTAAACTGAATGATAAACATTTTATTGTATTTTACAGCTTTATTGAGGTAGAATTGATATGTAAAAAAAGGCACATATTTAAGGTGTACAATTTGATGAATTTGGACATATGCATATACCTGTGATGACATCGCTACAATCAAGGTAGTAAACATATTCATCAAGCTCAAAAGTTACCTGAAAAGCAATATTTTTAAGTGAATATGCTCTACTCTAAGAAAACTCAAAGAACTTTAAAATTTGTGAAACAGATCCATAATATGGTGGTGGCATTTGGGAGGTAGGGGAAGTTACAATTACACTACAAATGATTTCTTATTTTACATAGTAAAAATGTCTTTAAAGAGAAAGTGTCTTTATTAAGTAAAAATTAAGATTCAACTTTGGGAAATTCATTTTTGCATCACTTTTTGGGGACATATTTGTTTCATGAACTAAGAAACATAGATACTTCTTTTTCTACTAAGGTCATTTAAAAAAGAAATATATATTTGACACAAAAGGAAACAAGAATCAAAGAACAGAGGAACAGAAGGACATAAAACATATAGAAAACAAATGGCATGTGTCAAATTCAAACCCAACCTTATTAGTAATTAAATGTAAGTGGATTAAATACTCCAATCAAAGAGCAGAAATTGACAGAATGGATTTTTAAAAAAAAGAAAACCAAGGTCCAACAATATGCTATTTATGAGACATACTTTATTTAGATTTAAAGACACAAGTGGGTTGAAAATAAAATGATGGATAAAGATATACCATGTAGATAAAATCAAAAGAGAGTTGGAACACCTATAATAATACCAGACTAATATCAGGACAAAAACTTTTACTGGAGACAAAGGGGGACATTTAATAATAAAAATAGTGCCAATCCATTGGGAAAATATGATTACAAACATTTTTGCAACTAATGAAAGAGCCCCAAAACACATGAAACAAAAATTAGAACTAAAGGGAGTAATAGACAATTTAACAGTAATAGTTAGAGACTTTAAACCCCACTCTCAATAATATATAGAACATCTAGGCAGAAGAAAACCAAAAAGTGGAAAACTTGAACAATACTATAAACCAGCTAAACTAGACAAACTTCTACAGATACTCTACCCAACAACAGAAAAAGTATATTTTTCTTCAGTGCACCTGGAACATTCTCATGGATGAACCAAAAACCAAGCCACAAAATAATCCTCAATAAATTAAAAAGGATTGGAACCATACAAAGTATGATTTCAAATACAATGTAATTAAGTTAGGAATCAATAGGAGAAGAAAAATTTAAGAAATTGACAAATATGTGGAAAATAAACAGCACACTCCTAAAAAAACCTATGGGCCAAATGGAGGTGGGGAAAGATAATGGTATTTAGAAAATACTTTGAAATGAATGAAGAGAAAATCACAACATATCGAAACTTATAAGATACAATCATAGCAGTCATCCCAGTGAAATTTATAGCTATAAATGCCTATATTAAAAAGATGCAACATCTGAAATTACTAATCCAATCTTCTACCTTAAGAGACTAGAAAAAGAAAAAAAAAGCTAAATTCAAAGCAAGCAGAAGGAAATAAATAATAATTATTAGAGATTAAAAAATTAAGTGGGGATTATAAAAGCAATAAAGTCAATGACACCAAAAGTCAGATCTTCGAAAAGGTCATCATAATAGCCAAACTAACCTAGAACCAAGACAAAAATAGAGGACTCAATTTAATGAAATCATAATGAAAGGAGAGGAAGCATTTCTGATCTTACAGAAATAAAAAGAAAATAAGAGAATACTATTAACAGTTGTAAACCAATTAATTAGATAACTTAGAGGAAGGAATGGGGAGTGAAGGCTAAAGGATACAGGGTTTCTTTCTGAAGCAGTGGAAATTCTCTAAAATTAGTTTTTGTTGCAAAACTCAGTGAATATACTAAAAATGGCTGAACTATACACTTTAAGTGGATGGATATTATGGTATGTGAAATATATTTCAATGACTATTAAAAAAAAAAAAACCTAATAATCCTATGTTCAAGAAATGTACCAAAAAATGTTGAAAAAACCCTTTTTGGCTTTCAGAAGTTTCTCAAAATGGAATGGAGCCCCAGAGTGCATTGTGATTTTCAAATAAGAATATTCATAGCTGTAAAGTTGAGAATGAATTTTCTTGTGAATGCTATTATAATTCAAATAAATACATGTATCTTATTTAATATTTGCTATAATATAGGTTATATTTGATTTATACATGTTGAAGTAGGTATGTAATGCTGCATACAGGTATTCCCCGCTTCTTGAAAGTTCCCTTTACCTCACTTCACTATTACGAAAGATCTACATTAGTACTTGTTCTCACTAACTGAAAGAAATGCAAAGAGGATTTTAGCTTTAAAAAAAAAAAAAAAAAGGAGAAAAGTGAAAATAGTGTTCAGCCATTATAGAGGCAGCATCCACCTGAGCAGCAAGAGTGGCACTGCCAAGCTTCTTCCCCGGCAGCCACGCTCAGCATCTCCGAACTGCATCTATAAGCATCTGTGCTTTATCTCCATTTACTTTGTGCATCCCTCAGGAAGATGTGTCCTAAGGTAATTGCCTCCTTGCTTTATGCCATTTCGGCTTACAAAGGTTTCATAGGAATGCTTTCAGACAGGGGGAACCTGTAAATACCTATATGTGTATACAGGTACATATATATAAAATAAAGATACATACAATATACTAAATATACCCATGTATATGCGTATATATTAAGATACATAAATAGCAGTTGTCAGGATGTTTCATAGCTCTTAAGCAATAAAACAAAATTTGTATAAACAGATTTTAATATTTATTAATTATGCTAATTTTTGCAGTGACAAGAACCTACCCTTTATGCATCTACTATTATTTATTTGTTCACCAGCACCATATTGACATTATGTTAGAGTCCCTATGCTTACTGATTTTAGAAGAGTGTTAATCTTAAATGTTAAGTTTTTTGGGTTTTTTATTTATTTATTTATGGCTGTGTTGGGTCTTCATTTCTGTGCGAGGGCTTTCTCTAATTGCAGCAAGTGGGGGCCACTCTTCATCACGGTATGCGGGCCTCTCACTATCGCGACCTCTCTTGCTGTGTAGCACAGGCTCCAGACGCGCAGGCTCAGTCATTGTGGCTCACGGGCCTAGTTGCTTCATGGCATGTGGGATCTTCCCAGACCAGGGCTCGAACCCGTGTCCCCTGCATTGGCAGGCAGATTCTCAACCACTGCACCACCAGGGAAGCCCTTAAATGTTAAGTTTTAAAATGTGTTACACTCTATATGTACGTTGAAATAGGCTGGTATGCTCATAAGTTTTGTAAGCAGTGGACTATATTTATAAAATGTCCTGAATAGACAGTGTTACAAAATAAAATACTAAACTTAGAATACATGACAAATAATGGGTAACTGTACAAACATTAATTAGGATGACAAATTTGAAACACATTTATCTTCAAAGCAATTTAATGCAAATTAGAAGAAATGATTAAATAACAGCATAATTGTGTCTACCTGTGACCTATCAAAGAGTGGCAATGACACATGAGATTAAAATGGGAGGAAAGAATAGAAAATCTTGACCCAAACTGCCATCTCTGTAGTTCAATTACATGCTACTAAATGCCAGCTGTACCCTCCACTTTCTTTAGCTGGAAAACTTTTGGGCTATACTCCCTCCAGTTATCTATGTGCAAATTGCTTGAGCAAGTACTTATCAGCACTAGTGTTAACATTCTGGGAACGGGACACATCTCCTAAATGACTGTATCAGAATTTCTACTGATGATACTTAAAAGTTTGAAAAAGACAGCAAGGTGACTGATGATGTGTATGTTTAGGACACCAACTCATCTCCATCTGAATACTTTACTTTTGAAATTTAACCTTGCTGTATAGTAGCACCATACTAATAAGTGGCGTATTTGTGCATACCTATAAATGGCTTAAAATAGCCCCTCCTTCTAAACACAGCCTTCAGAAGTTACTCTGCCCAGAAACTTCTTTCAGTTCAATGCCTGTGTCAAGACAGATAAAGTCCCCTTTCTCCAAGTACCTTATACTTTGGAAATCACAACATCTAAAATGATTTAGAGCTAAATCAATGTCTTTATCTGAGGTAAGGGATAAGAGAGCAAAGCTGAGCCTAAGAAGTTTGTGATATAAATTAAATTTGTCTTTGAAGTGCCTGAACTTCCTTCACCCAGGACCTCTCTCACTGTCTGCCCTACCCTCAGTAATCTAATGTGTCTATCAAGCATTGTATGAATTGATCTTCCCAGACCAAGTCTACCTTAAATAGTCTAATATTCCAGAGTTACCTCTTCTAACCTCCAACTCTTCCATCAAAAACCATTCTCCTAGTACATTTTGTATAAGGAAAAGAATCTGATTAAAATCATTCCTGTATAAATCAGTTTACCTTACTTTACCAGTTTAGGGTACAAAGAAGTTCACATTTCTTTAAATAAACAATTTAGGTCTAATTCCAAGCTCCCTGCAAAAATGTCCTCTATTCTGAAAATAATTTAAGAACTATTCTATGAATAATTCATATTTTCAAGGTACTGGCACAAATCCTGGCTGCAGCTGACTCACAATACAATTTTTTTTAATTAATTAATTAATTTTATTTATTTATTTTTGGCTGCGTTGGGTCTTCCTTGCTGCACACGTGCTTTCTCTAGTTGCAGCGAGCGGGGGCTACTCTTCATTGCCGTGCGCAGGCTTCTCATTGCGGTGGATTCTCTTGTTGCGGAGCACGGGCTCTAGTCACGCGGGCTTCAGTAGCTGTGGCTCGCGAGCTCTAGAGCTCAGGCTCAGTAGTTGTGGCGCCCGGGCTTCGTTGCTCCATGGCATGTGGGAACTTCCCGGACCAGGGCTTGAACCCATGTCCCCTGAATTGGCAGGCGGATTCTTAACCACTGCACCACCAGGGAAGCCCTCACAATACGATTTTTAAACTCAGACTCACTACCTTGGGTTTAGAAAATAGCTCAGCTAACATCAGAGCAGGATGCTATAGAGTAGGTTTCAGTGTTGTACCTTTGGATGACAGATTCTTCACTGTCCACTGAGAATAGATCAACTGTTGGCCACAAGTCTTGCTGTCAAAGAATCAGTAACTTTGCTACTGAAGCATTGTACTGTTCATAGGCCTTTGCTCAGAGATAGCTGAAAAATCAGTGTTGACTGCCTATTCCTGGAATCATGCCTCTACTTGACCAAGGCTAGTATCTTGGTACGGAAGATAAAGAAGATGTAATGCTCAGCGATGTTTGCTATTCGATTAGCCCATTGATGGGTTAATAATGTTTTAGATATTATTTTATTTCCCCATGTCCAGCCAGTAACCCTAAAGAATAGACACTAAAGTATAGTGCTGGGATCTGGTTCAGGAGATGATTCCAACCATAACCATTTCAGAATGAAAGAAGTACATGACTCTAAGAGAAATGAAACTGTTACCTTCAGACAAAAGCAAAATAAAGCACAGCGACCAGAACATTGCCTTAACAAGGCTTTGTCTCTCTGAATGGGTTATGAGGTAGAAACAAATGAATATGTAAATAAATCTCTCAGTATTACAGTATTCTAAGAAAGCAGGTAGTCTCTATTCCTAATATGCTTTCCTAACACAGGAGACACTTAATAACATCTGTTAGGTTTTCACACACAGCAAAAAGTTGGCAGTCTGTGAAGTTCTAATTAAATGAAACCAGAAGAATTTGAGACTTGGTAAGGTTTCTTGATTATCAAAGCCTAAAATTTATGGAACAAGGAAATAATTCTAGGCCAATTTTTCATTGATGTGACATATTAAAAATGTCCTACTTTTAGACCTATTATATATAGTCTTCCAAATAACTTAGAAAAGCATTTTCCGTTCTGTAAAATGAAGTGGTAAATTTAAAATCCATACCAGTGTTCACAGCAGTCAGCATTGCCATTTTAACTTTCTAAATAGGAAATGGAAATTTGTGTAGTTCTTGGTTTTTGTTTGAAGGGTTTTTATCTTTGATAGAAGGAAGACATTTTTAAAAAAACTGAAATTTGTTGAAAACTGAAGTTTGTTGAAATTTTATCCAAAGATACCACGTTTTTCTAGGAAACTATATAACTTAAGTTATAGGGAAAAACTATAACATACATTTTTAAAATAAGCAGCATGATATTAATTTGTATCACAGTAGAAAAATTGAATTTAACTGTCAGATGAATGATTTTAAATCCAAGCTATGGAGACTGTTATCTCTGGACACTGAGGAATTTACTCATCAAATATTAGTTTCATTTTCCTTATATGTAGAGTAATACCTTTTATGGTTGATGTGCATCCATACAATAAATGAGGCAATGGATATAAAAGCAAGGTAAATATATGAAGCATATAAATATAAGATAAATTAAAATGTATATATGAGCTATGTAAATGAAGTAAAGGAAGTAAAATACTTACCATAGTGCCCAATAAATTATATACACTCATTGAGCTATCATTGTTACTCTAGTAATTAGCAATTTAAAAAATGTTTCCAAGTTATTGTTGTTAAACCCAAGTTCCTGTGCCCAACTCACAGTGCAGCCAAATAAACTGAAATGTCAGAGTTTGGACAGAGAAAGGTTTATTTATTGCAGGGCCAAGCAAGGAGAATGGGTGGCTCATGCTCAAAAGACATGAACTTCGTGATGGGTTTCAGGGAAGAAGTTTTTATAGGCAAAATTTGGGGGGAGAGCTGCAGGGTGTGTAACCTTCCTCTGATTGGTTGGTGGTGAGGTACAGGGTGGTGTTCTAGGAATCTCAGTCATCAGCCTTCTGGTTCCAACCAGTTTGGGGTCCACTGCTTGTGCTCAACCTGAAGTTACCATCCTCCACCTGGGTGGGAGCCTTAATTCTGGTAGAAGAACTCAGAGATATGTATCAAATTGTCTCCCCCAACCCCCAAGGAACCAAGACCAGGACCCTATTGTTTCTCCCTGCATTTTCTCACTCTCCTAAATAGTAACTGAATCTGGCCTTTGGAACTCAGAGAAAGTCTAGGAGGCTAAGAGCCTTTTTCCTACAAACAAGAAAATGGGACACAGAAAGGTTTTTATGTCTGGGAGGGCACCCCAGGGTCCTGCTTAGTCTCATTATTCTAAACTATGAATAGTTTATATATACTTCTCTATCTTTTAGTATAAACTAAACTAAAACCTTTTAAAAAGTTTTCTATATTAAAAAAAAAAAGTGTTAATTGTGGTAAAATACACATAACATAGAATTTACCATCTTAACCATTTTTAAGTATATGATTCAGTAGTGTTAAATACAAACTCCTTAAACTTTTGAAAGTATTAGGAAATCACAAACTCTTGTTTCTGAATTTTTTTTTTTGTATTTGTTTGTAGTGAAATGAAATATCCTCATGCGTGTGCTTTTAATTTCTCCTTCCGCATTGTTGTGACCAGCATTCAAACCTTCTGTTAGCATTCAAATTTGGAATGAAAATAAAATAACTATACAGACTTATTTTAATTACTGGTGAAATATGAAGTTAACATAGACTGTTATGTGTGTTTTTTTCCTCAGTTTTAAAATAATACTTAGATTCTATCTTCTTAGTCTTTCATATGACAGAGTAGGAAATCAAAACCTGTATAAGTTAAATGACTTGTGTAACAATATAATTATCCAGAACTAGAATTGAAGAAAACTGGCTTCTAGTTAAATATTCTTTCTAAAACTTAAGCACATTTTTATTTAAATAAAAAGTTGTTCAAGTGAAAACAACAAATTATTTTTCTTCTCATGGTAATTTTTCTTCTTTTCTTTTCATGTTGATTCCCCTTCTACTCTTTGGTAATGCTAAGATGACTCTTCAGTGTTTTGTTTTGTTTTTATTTTGTTTTGTTTTATTTCTGATAAGACCAAGGTAACACTTTTGTTACTTTGTTCACTTACTGAAAAATCTAAAGAAGTGTATTCTAAGTATATATATATGTGTGTGTGTGTGTATATATATACACATATATATGTATGTATATATATATATATATATATATATATATATACACACACATACATATATATATGTGTATATATATATATTTCCCTCTGAAAACATTCAGCTTTATCTAACTACAGTAGTTGGATAATTATATTATGCTTGTGTCATTTATCACAGATTCATCTGCCTATACTGAAATTAGTGTAAGAGGCTTCTCTTTTTGGATCAGAGCTCTAACATTACTATTCAATCTGTGAGCTGCTACCCATTTAAATCAATAAAAGGCTGAGAGGTCCTGACAAGCTATATTTTTTCTAATATTGATCTTGATGACCAAACTGGTGCCCTAGAGTCTAACCATTGATTTTAAAGGGGAAGCCTGTCAAGTTGGAGGCCAATTTTGTGCTGTTAAACAGATCAGGTCTTGTAATTAAACAAAATGTCAGGCTGTCATATTTTACAAGAGGGCCATGGGAATATTTTCATGCAGTTTTCAAACAAATTAGAAAGTATGCAGACCTGCTGGAGCCAAACACATACACCAAACCCAGCATAAGGTTGTGCAGAAACTAAATCGATGTTCAAATGGTATGTGATTTGTTGGCTTTCTATTTTCCCAAGACTCAGTGATTTAAGGAATAATTTATGATTCCTGGCTTTAATAACATGCACTACTGCATCAACTTAAAATGCATCAAACTCTTCTGAAAGAAAGTAACATCCAAATGAAAAGCTAATTTACTGTCAGGATAATGGAGAATATCCTAACCATACTTTGTAGCCTTTGCTTCCTTTCTGTTTCCCTTTAGAACCAACTGTAAATCATAACTTCTTACTCTAGTTTTATTATATATTTCCTTTATTCTTCTATCAATTCAAGAAAGGTTTACAGAGAACCTACAAATAAGAAGAATTGAAGAACTCATATTAGACTAGAAAAAAACAGACCAATAAACAAAAATGACATCACATTTGTTGTAATACATGTATAGTACAAGTGCTTTCAAAAGGTAAGAAGTGAGTGACTAACCTACAGGGACATTTAGGGAAATGTTCACAAACCACATTGAAATGAGTTTGGGTTTACCATATGAAAAATTGAGAATCTTTACATATTTTATAAGAAAATATAAGGGCTTAGTAATGATTCAGATTTGATTTCTGAAGGATAATCTAAAATTGATAATAATAAAATATAGAGCTTTTACAAATGGAAAAGAAAATATTAAAATACCAAGAAGAAAGTGAACCAAGAACACAAATGAACAAATGTCCAAGGAGGAAATACAAATGAGTATAAGCAATAAGAAAAATTTCCATCCATTATTTCTTCAAATGATGGTTTTGTCCCAATCTCTCTCCTTTCTTTCTGGAATTCTTACTATATTTATGTTAGGACTTTTGCTCATGTAACTACATGGTATCATTTATGCTCTATTTATCTCATTTTTATTATTCTCTCCCAGCTTAAGTTTGCATATTTACTATTGACCAGTCCTTAAATTTACCAATATTATCTTTGACTTTGTTGAGTATGCTGTTAAGTCCATTCAATGAGTTAGTAATTCTTGATATTGTATGTTACCACTAGAAAATATAAATTTGAATTTTTATATATTATAATTCTCTGTTAAGATACTTTGTCTTTCATCTATTTTCCATATTTTCTCTTTATTTAATGTAAATCGTAGTTATTTTGAAATTATTTTCTGCTAACTCCAAAATCTGGATCATGTATGGGTCTGTGTCTACTATTTTATAACATTTCATCAATCAATTTTTTCTATTTCTTTAAATACCTAGTTCGTTGTTGCCGTTGTAACCCAGCAAGTAGTTTCATTGCCCACTAGGCAATGGAAAGACCAAATACTAAGGCAACTGTCTTCAGCAGAGAGAAGAGGATTTATTGAAGGGCAGCCAAGCAAGGAAACAGGAGGCAAAGCTCAGATGTGTCTCTCCATTGGATTTTTGAGCAAGATATTTATTGTGGGAGTAGGAGGGTGTCTGGGCTAAGAAATGATTGGTGAAAGGGTAAAGGGATGTTTCAAGGTCCTCTGTGCAGGAGCGACTGTCTTTCACATCTCTTCATGGGTCACATGTGCAAATTCAGGGAAGGGGGGAAGGGTTTCCGTGTGTTGCATATGGTGGATTTTTGGCCAATGATGGGTCACTCTAGTCCCTCAATGCACTGTGCAGCACTGGCTTGGAGGAAGTTGTTGGCAGGCTTCTTCCACATCTGCGTTTTTCTGCTGTTCTGTAAGTTAAGCTCAAAAGTTTTATTTAGTCATTTACCCAGTGAGCGTGAGGCACAGTTTCACTGTTTTATTTTGTTTCATATGCTGGATATTGTGATGCATACTGCTGAGATCCTGGTTACTGTATTCTTCCTCTAAAAAATGGTGTACTTTGTTCTGGTGGGCACCTTGATTCTGAAGAGCCCTAGATTTTGCTTTGTTAAGAAGGGTCTGTATTAGTTATTTGTCCCTAGTCTTAATGCATAGCTCTAATTCTTATGTCATGGTTCTTACTCCAAGTTGCATGCCCTTTGTGGGGTTCCAATGGAGAGAACAGGGTGTCCACTACAATCTGTGCATTCTGGCTGAGCCAGAAGACTAGTGTCTTCTCCGTACTAGGAGATCCCAGATTCTTCACTTGCTCTCAGCTTCCTAGAAGCTGTTGCCTCTAAGAACTTCCATAGTTTTTCCCTGTTCTTTTTGTAGTTCAGAAATTGACCAAGGATCCAAGAAGTATTTCCATACAAATATATGGGGTACTCTATATACAACTCCCCTTTATTCAGGACCCTGATCTTCCAATCACCATCTTGTAGGTTGTGGCAGCCCCAACCGATAAGATGTATCTTCTCTACTTATCAAGACCATTGCTTCTTGTTTGGGCTCTACCTCCCTACACTAAATCCCAGAAATATCTCAAGATATAGGTGAAGGTGGTACTCGTTTTGTGCACTCACACTCACCTCTCTAAAAAATCCTACATTGGTTATTGTCAAATGCCAGGAATCCATTGTTTTATATAATAATACTCAGCAAACAATTGTTTTATATAATTATATTCAGAAATAAATACACAGATCAATCTCAAAATCATTGTGCTGAGTGAAAGACAGACAAAAAAAGATCATAGCAAATGATTCTATTATAGAAAAAGCTATAAAATACAAAGTAATCTATAATATCAGAAAGTAGACCAGCAGTTACCTGGTAATGACATTAGAGGGAAGGATTACAAAGAGACATAAGGAAACTTTTAAGGGCATTGAAACTGTTCATTATCTGGTTGAGGTTATGGCCTCAGGGATGTATACATATAACACAACTCATAAAATTCTATAATTTAAATGTGTACAGTTTAGTGTATATCAATTATACCTCAAATGTGAATACACATCTATGTATTTGTATATTATATGTATAATTTTAGATCTATAGATCTAGAGAGAGAAATATATAGCAAAATTATAAATCAGTATAGTAATTAATATAGTAATATAGCAAATCAATATAGTAATTTCCTAAAGCAATTTGGTAATATGCATGAAGAGATTTAAAAATTTTCAACTTCTGTGTTCCCATACAAATTTTAAAATTATTTGTTCTAGTTCTGTGAAAGATCCCACTGTGGAAAATAGTATGGAGGTTTCTCAAGAAATTAAAAATAGAACTACCATATGACCCACCCATCCCACTCCTTGGTATATATCTGAAAAAAACAAAAATACTTAATTCGAAAAGATGCATGCACTTCAAAGTTCATAGAAACATTATTTACAATTCCCAAGGTATGGAAACAAACTAAATGCCCATCAACATATGAATGGATAAAGAAGATGTGAGATATATATATATATATATATATATATATATATATATATATACACACACACACACACACACACACACACACACACATATACACACAATGGAATACTACTCAGCCATAAAAAAAAAGAATGAAATTTTTCTGTTTGAAGCAACAGCATGGGTGGATTTGAAGGGCATTATATTAAGTGAAATAAGTCAGACAGAGAAAGACAAATATTGCATGATATTACTTATATGTGGAATCTAAAAAATACAACAAACTAGTGAATATAACAAAAAAGAAGAAGACTCACAGATAAAGAGAACAAACTAGTGGTTACCATAGTGGGGAGCAAAACAGGGATACGGAAGTGGGAGGTACAAACTATTGTGTGTAAGATAGGCTACAAGGATGTATTATACAACACAGAGAATATAGCCAATATGTAATAACTTTAAATGGAAAGTAACCTTTAAAAGTTGTATAAAAATAAAAAATAAATAAAATATAAAATTTTTCAACTTCTTAGGCACTGACTCCCAAGGAAATGTTATAAATTGTAAACAAATGTGTTTTCAGAAAGACATTTATAACAGCATAATTTAAAAATCTCAAAAAACTGGGTGTGAGATACATGTCCAACAACAGGACACTCCTAAATAGTGATATAGCCATGGAACAAAATTATGATATTGTTATATTAGAAAATGTTTTCATAATACAATTTATCTTTTTTTGCCCCTCTTTACCCTTTTATTTGTGTTGAGTTACATTACATACAATTAAATTCATTTGTCATAAGTGTATGTTTTAATGAATTTTGAAAAACATATACACCTATGTAACTACCATCCCAATCAAAATATAGGATATTTCCATAACCTGAGAAGTACACTTGTTATACTTTTATTCAATTTTCACTATAAGTAGGTAACCACTTCCTGATTTATATCACCATATATGAGTTTTCCCTGTTCTTGATATTAATAAAAATGATATCATGGAGTATATACTTTTGCATCTTGTAATTTTCCTTACAATAACATTTGACATTTGTTCATTCCATTGTATATATCAGAAGTTTTTATTGTTATTTATGAAAATATGTCACAATTTGTTAATTCTCCATTGATTGAATTTCATCAGACATTTTTCCTTGTCTATTAAGATGAGCATATGCCTTTTTCCCTCCTTTATTCTATTAATGTAATTAATTAGTTTGATTCGTTTTTTAAGTAGGAAATTCATCCAACTTTCATTCTTACTGTGCTACAATATACTATATATTTATGTCCTACTGTGTCATGATATACTATGTTTTTTATATGTTGCTAGATTTGCTTTGCTAATTTTTTGTCAGAGAATTTTGTGTCCACATTTAGGAAGGCCATTTTTGTATTTTATATATATATATATATATATATATATATATATATATATATATATATATTCTTATAATGCCATTTTCAGATTTTGGTTTCAGTATTGTGTTGACCTCCCATTTTCTTGGCCACACCCATCAGAGTAGAGCTTTTCGTCACTGTGCAGCAGGTGGCGCAGGTGGATAGGAAGGATAGATTGAAGGAGCAAGTCATGGCTCGAGTACCACAGACTCTGACACCTCTAACACCGATATAGTAGATTTCCTTGAATAAATATTTGTTCATTTGCTGTGTGCTCTTAGGACAATTTCCAAACACTTTTTTAAATGATTTTCATCAATTCTTGTTGTTTCACTAGGGAGAGAGTTCAAAGAGCTCATCACACTACCATTCTCAAATTTGTCCCTTGGGTACTCTTTTTATTAAAAACAAAACATTCTTATTTTGATATTTTCCAAATGTATAAAATGAGCTAAAGTTAAACTTATTTTTAGTGGTTCTTAAAATATAGGCCCTTTCAAAAAGTCTAACTCTCGAAATTAATAGCATTGTAATTTTAGGTCAATTATACTTTATTCTTCATGCTAGTTTATTATAGTATTAAAATTGACCATAAACTTAGTTGTTCATATAATATTCCAGTACCTTTTTCTCTGATCATTCTCAAAACCCTGAAGAAAGATTAAGAAATATTTTCTTTTAGCTTCTTATCTTTATCTGAAATTATTTTCTTAACCCTGTTTACTCTTTAGAGATATACCTTGTTGCAAAATTCTCTTCAGAGAATTTGTATCTCCTAAACCACTGTCTCTGAAGACATCAGGACAGATGGCTGTTTTGTTGAGTGCCACTGCCTTTCAGCCAGGAGAGAAATTCCAAGAGGCTATCAACTCATTATTTGACTGTGATCAGGTCTGCATCATCTGAAATGAAGTACCAGAAATGCAGTAGAGAAAATTTGTTCCAGTAAAATTTGAGTACCTATTTTATATCAATCCAACAGACAAAAGCAAAACAAAAAAAATGTAATACATAACAGTAACATATATATCATTTGCTTCCTCAAAAATTGCAATGGAATGATGAGGCTCGAGAGCAAAAAAAAATGTAATATGATGTGCCTGGATTAAAGACAGCATATATTATTTTAAAAAATGATCCTGCCACATACTTGCTTTTTTGACCTGAGGTAAATTATAGACCCTCCATGAGCCTTAGATTCTTTATGTGTTAACGATCATAATGATGACTTCTTTATTTCTTTTTTGTTGTTTTGAACATTAAATATAGATAATATAGGACATTAAATATAGATAAATATAGAAGATTAAATATAGTGTTTCACACAATGTGTAAGTTTCAGGAAATGCATTTTTTCCGCCATATGATACTTAATAGTTTCTATTATAACATCCTTCCTTCACATTCGGCACAAGGCATTATGAAATATCCTGGAAGTTAAGGAAATAGGCTCTACTCAGTCTGCTTACCTTGAATTGTATGGTGTTGACAAATTATTTGGCCTTTCTACTTAAGATTGTTGTGAGGCATCGTTTAAATAGTGTAAGTGATTTTCTGAGAACACTTTACAGCAATTAGTAAGTATTCAATAATCATCGTTATTATATTCTCAAAGAAATCTTATATGATAAATGGGGAAAAAAACAAAGCAATTCAGAGAAATTAAGGTTTTGTTCTAAGTCCTTCAACAATTAAATGGCAAAAAGCAATCAGAAGAATGGAGATGCAATTGCAGGTCTTCTATTAAGAAGAGAAGGAAATAAGATTTTAACGATTGCAGTCATTCTATTCATAGGCAGGAAAAAAAGGGAGTGGATTTGGTAGAAAGAGAGCAGAGCAGAAGGAAGAGATAAAAGAAGTGGAGCACCAGAGCTATTTGGAATCATACTTCACCTAACTTTCTATAGCCAGACTAGCCTTTCTCTCAGGCATCATCACATTAGTCAAGGTTTCAAGGTTTTTTTCTTGTTGTTTTTCTGCTAGTGTTCTTTTCTCTGGGATACTAAGCTCAATGAATAGACATCAAATGTAAACCAAATAAGATTTAACAATAAGCATATAGGATCACACTTGCAAAATAATTTCATAAATGTAGGTCATTATTCAGGAGTAAAAGCAAACTAACCTGAAATATGTAAATCATTGTGAGCCCTTTTTAGCTTGAATTATTTGTAGTTTGACACAGATCTTCATTTCTTTGGCTATAAAGGTGGTCTTATTAATCCATTTTCTATTTGAATATTTAATTTCTGAGATCACGTCCGCCCACTAATTTATTCTAGACTGAAGATTTCTATAGACAGCTAAAAATGTGCTAAGAAGGTGTTAACATTGAAACAGCAGGAAAATTCTCACCTGTTGAATGAGAGGACAAACTGATTTATTTAGTATTTTATGGGGATCCTTCTTGCTTATGTGAACTTACTTTACCACAGAACACAGACCCTGCATGTAATATAAAGCATATTGGATCAAATTAAAGTTTACATTTTCAAAGAAAAATGTGTTCATTACAAAAAGGATTGATTCACATGTAATTAATATTCAGTAATTTTGTGTATCTTTATTGTAAAGGCCATCTAACAAAACTTCATTTAAATTGTGCCTTTAATAATCAAGACAACTGAAAAGCAAAGATATGATCTAATAATTTACATCTAGATTAGTAAATATTGTGTTTGCAAAAATGTGCCATAATTTTATATCCTTCAGCCTTGGTCATAGCCCAGACTTTGTTCACTCAATAAGGAATTTGTCCATAAGAAGATAATCCAAAATGAGCATGTGCTTGGCTCCAAATAAAGAAGAATGGTGAGGACTGTCTTGCTCTTAGCTATCTGAGAACATGAGCCAGAAAATGGATGTGAACCCATATTAGCCCAAAAGAGGTCAGAACTAGATGATATGTGAAAACCATTTGACCATGTATAAGCAAATTTCAAAATCCAGATAGTCAACAAATACTTATAAATTGAATAATGCCAGTTTCAAAGGTATGCATAGCTTCTCAATGTACGTTTTATAAAATATTTTAATCAATTGAAATATTTTAGCAATCCACAGTTGCCCTTCTAACAAAAATTACAACTATACAGATATAGTTTGATAGAAAGAGTATATTCTATTATTCTACCACATGAAAAATTTTGAATTGTTGTTTCATTCATTTTATGAATATGGCTCTCTCATACCATGTACAGTTGGAAATACAGCATCTCATTACATATAAGTACTTTCACTGGTTCAGTGGTGACAATGTTTGTAAAGGTTAGTTTTACTTTCATCATCAAACAGCAAGAAAGAGTATTTAATTTCTGGGCAAAAAAAAAGAAAACCCAATTTTCACTGGAACAAGATTGGAAGGAAATTCAAATTGGAAGAAAAAATTCTGAGCAGTTAATTGGCCCACAGCCAGAGGTATGTGTTAATGCAACAGCTACTACTACTGCTGCTATTAACAATAGGAAGTGAAGGAGAGTAGGAAAAGGAGAAAAGAGGGAGGAGGAGGAGAAAATGAGAGAAGAAAGGAGGAAGAAAAGGAAGGGAAGGAGTGTCCAAGTGTAATTAAAATATCCAGAATGCTTCAGCATGTGCACCATGGTAGGATGTGAAAAGAATATAGTGGGAAAAAAGAGAGTGGCTTCATGGAAGAGACAATATTTATCGTGTATAATAAAAAGTGGGGTGCTTGTAAAAGGAGGGATTCTGATTCAGTAGCCTGGGGTGGGCCTGAGATTCTGCATTTCTAATAGTCTCCAGGCAGTGCTTATGCTGCTGTTCTGCAGACCATACTCTGAGCAGCGAGGTAATGAAGGGTGGGGAAGATGACGTCTATCTGAAGCAGAGCGAAGAGTACATTTCACATCAAGGAAAAATGAAAGCATTTGGTATGGTGAGTACTTCAGTGAGCATAGGGGTACTATCAGTTAATGAAGTTGGAAAAAATAGATTGTAAATAGCCACAGGCTAAGGATTCTGAACATTAATTTTTGGCAAAGGGAAGTCTACAGATGCCTCTGTTCATAAGCGTGGCACTGTAGATTTGTTTATACGGAAGCAAACAAGCTTTAGTTTAAGGGACGGGACACACTGAAGTAGTAAGAGAAAGAGGGATGGGAAGAAAATGTTAAGAGGCCACTGCTATTGCCCAAGTTAGAAACCCCCCAAGCTGAACTTTAGTATTGAGGATGAAAAAGAGGTTCAGATTTGGCACCTATTTCTGAGTTGCAGTTGCAGAATATAGTAAATGTTTAGTCGGGATAAAAAAATGTGTCAAGGAAAATGATGCTTTACATTTTATTTTGCTTTTGCCAAGGAACTACATGAATGAAAAAGCCATAGGAACAGGGGCTAATGATGAAAAAGTAAAAGTTTTGTGGTGTTATGAAAATAATAAGGTTGAGAGGCCTATAAGATGTCCATATGGGTATACTGATTAGATAGAAGTTTGGAAGATAAATCTCAGAAATAGGCCACTGATGTTGATAATTAGAGTGAAGAGGACTGCATTGATTGAACATATACTGCAAGCCAGTGATTTTTTTCATAATTATTTCTTTTAATTAGAAGGCTACTGTAACCTTAGCAAAGCCGTTTTGATAGAATGATACAAATGATAGAGACTTGTACCTCATGGGAATGTGTGTACACGTGTATATACCTAGAAATACAGATTTGGGAAAGTAATGCCTGTGACATTGTCCTTTGAATTGGAATAGAAAGGGAACATATGCCATTTTTTTCTAGACGGGTTTTTTTTAATAAATTTATTTATTTATTTATTTTTGGCTGAGTTGGGTCTTTGTTGCTGCACGCGGGCTTTCTCTAGTTGCGGAGAGCGGGGGCTACTCTTCGTTGCAGTGCGTGGGTTTCTCATTGCGGTGGCTTCTCTTGTTGCGGAGCACGGGCTCTAGGCGTGCGGGCTTCAGTAGTTGTGGCTCACGGGCTCTAGAGCGCAGGCTCACTAGTTGTGGAGCACGGGCTTAGTTGCTCCGCGGCATGTGGGATCTTCCCAGACCAGGGCTCAAACCCGTGTCCCCTGCATTGGCAGGCGGGTTCTTAACCACTGCGCCACCAGGGAAGCCCTAGACAGGTTATTCTTATTTTCTGATTATGTGCTCTGGTGGCAGATGTCTCCAGAAAAATTGTCCACAAGCTTTGCTCCAAGGCCAAGGGGATCCCTCTGTAAATGCTGACAAATAGATTAGTAAATTACCGTATCAAGAGTAAAGCTGATGATAACTGCAAATCGTAAAGTAATTGATGATGCCAAGCAGTTTGTCGATATTCAAATCCCTGGAGTCCTATCCCTGGGAAAATGCATCTTCCCACTGCCCCTTAGCTGTTATGGCATTGTACCAAAATCAAATCAGAGAATCTTAGGAAAGACAAGATATAGTAAATTTTTTATACATTTTTTGTAATAAATTATGGAATTTCTTAAAGACTAAGAAATCACTTCATTGATTAATCATTTCTACTTACATCTGGGCAATTTTCTCTAATTAGAACTCATAGAGTTATCAAAATAAACATCATGTGTTGTACGTCTTTCATCTGTTTGAAGAAGTTTTCAATTGTACTCTCTTCACAGAAGACTTGGGTTGGGGAATTGGGGAACACATTTTTATTCAAGCTGTTTCCTCCCATGACACACGTTTATGAATTACAGAAAGCTGAACCATAATATTCTAAGCACCTCAGTTAGTCTTCAGTTTTGAAATTACACTTTTAAAGAATCCAAAAATACCCTTTCATTCTATTGATGTGAAGCAAATCCCTCTGCTTCAATGAAGAGCAATTGGAGGGAACAGGGATAACAGAAGTTCAGCTCCAAGTGGCATATAACGAGATGATTACGGGCTCTGGCGGCCAGCCAGACTGCCAGGCTGATTTTCATGGGTGTTACTTTACTGACAGTACCTTCATGACATTTGTACCTTGACACCAGAAGTGCTAACAGCTGCAGTGCCAGTGCTAGAAAGGCACGAAAGACCTTTTTCAGCATTAGTTGCTCTCACAGATTCACAACGCCCTAAGAGAATAAAGTCTACAAAAACTGACTTCAGCCTGCTGTCTGGTTTGTGAAGATTTTTGCTGTGGTGTCTGAAAAACAGTTCTGTTCCATGACATTGGACTTAGGGGAGATAAGAGTTTTTCAAGATAGAAGATACGTGCAATAAATGTGTGACAAACAGCAGTAACAAGGTTTGTCTGGGAGTTCTTGGTTTCGTGAAATGGAATATTTCAACAAGCAATTCTGTGCTTAGTTACTTGCTATAGGCAACCCTTTTGACCTGTCACTGGGGAAGCAAAAATGACTAAAGGAAAAAGATTCTAGTTTTCTTGAAGTTGGATGGTATTCTTAACTAATGGTGACAGATGTAACAGTATGACTTCTAGTGGCTGCTACTAATGGCAGAGCTTCAGGCTGTCAGGAAATGAGAAAGGTGAGAAGACACATGTGTGAGAAAGGAGTTCAAATGATAAAAGGTGAGACGTGGTTTCAAAAAAGTTTATTTTAGGAGCTCTGCCAGTCTCTCTTGTTGTTTCCAGGGTTAATCTTGGCACATCATTGTGTCACTAACATTTGGACATACTCTCCAGAACCAAGATCCTAAAAGGCACACATTACTATTTACTATCAGGAAGCCACTGTGCACTGACAGTTCTTTTTTTGTATATTAAACTCCTTTCTAATCATTTTAGTGTTGCTACCATTTCGGTCTTAGAAATGGGAAAAATTCTTTAGCTAAACATGATTAATTTCCATAGTTGAAAGTGCATTTAGGAGACATTGTACAACAATTAACTCACTATAAGAAAATTTTCTATAAATGTTTCAATCATTGATATTTTATAATATATGAGAAGTTTTTGTAAAAAATCTGTATTTTTAATTTCATGAAAATTGAGCTGTCTTTGCTCTTCTCGGAAAACTCCATTTTTGAAAAATCAAGTATAAAACTTTGTTGATATTTCAAATATTTCATAGACACAATGAAAAGATCTTTAAACAGTATAGAAATCCACAAGTATAAAAGAGATATTTGAGAGAAATAAGTAATCTATTAATAACTTCAAGTAAATAAAACTAAAGGAAACAGGAAAGGGAGATAAAAATCTATAATTAATCATAATTCAGTCACTCTGCCCATTAAATTCTCTTTTCTTCATGTACAATCTCATGTCCAGAGGAGTTCAGAGAACTATATGATTCTGTGTAGCTAATGAATGACTAGAATTCAGTATGCCAACTCCCAGTCCCAGCGTTCTTTCCAATGCAGTATCCCTGGAAATGCACAGAAAGCCAAAACGTTAGGGTATTTTTCTTTTGGCCCGTACGATTCACATCCAAATGGAAACCTTACTGGTGTGGAGGAAATGTAAATAAATTAATTAAATCTGATGGCATCACATCATAGTAATTTCAGAAACTTTTGAAAATTAAATATATTATTATTATTTTGCAATTAACTCTCAATTAAGCAGAGAGAAATAAGCCTTAGAAAAAAGAACTGTGCATCATCCAAAATGTCTGCAGGGAAGTCTGCATATTTTTTCCATTTCATTGCTAATGAGTCATTTTCACCTGATGCCTGCTCCCACCACGCCCCCCTGAAGAACCAGCTGTCAGTTTCCACAGCTGAGCGGGTTTGGTACCAGACAGGTGGCAGCAGGGTGGGGAAGAAATTGTGTCAGTGGGATGCAGTTAATCTGGAATTAGGATGATCCACCTGGTATGATTAAAAGTTGACTGTATTTCCTAAATGGTTCACTACAATATAATCAACATTTAAATTAAAAGTTAAGGTTTTAAATATCCTTGAAGAGACAAATAATATTTCCCTTTAATATTAAGGCAGTTTTTACACAGTGTCAGATCAATGAGGTCTATTTAGAATGACAGAATTTTATATCCTGTTTATAGAAAGAGTGGATTGAACTGCACTATTCTGGATTCTGACATTTACTCACTCTGTAACCTTCTGTGTGCTATAGGCTCTCTGAAAAAAAATGTTTTGGCATTGGTAAAACCATGTTGAAGCTTAAATGGCAATATATTTGGAAGTGTTTTGTGATACTTAATGTGTGTATAAGTATGAAAACTAGTATCGTCATTGGTAGTTATTCAATAGACTATTTTTAATTCTCATAAGCACCTGGAAAACAATTCTAAGTTCCTTAGTGTAGCAAAGATCCCTAACCACGTGACCCAACTCATCTCCCTAACCACAACTATGGCCATCCATGTTCTTCTGTTTTATTCAGCTTGAAAGTCACCTCCTCCTGAAAGCCTTCCCTGACTGCTCAATAATGGACTGAGTGCCCTTCCTGTGATTCCAGGCTGTCCTCTATAACAGCTCTTATCACACAACACTGAAACCAGCCTTGCTCTCTCACTGGATCTACTTAAGGGCAGGTCTTTATCTCGTTCGCATTTGAAATTCCAATAACTAGCACAGTGAATAGCACATAATGAGACAATTATATGTATATATATGTATATACACACATATAGAGAGAGAGCAATTAGTTGTATGCATATATATAAAGTACAAAAACATATAAATAGGAAAAAAAAACCACTCCAGCCATTTATCTGATTTTCGATTTAAACTATCATTCTGGCTACAACATGAAGAATATTTTATTATATCTTATTTTTTTAATTTTAATTTTATTGGAGTATAGTTGATTTACAATATTTTGTTAATTTCAGGTGTACAGCAAAGTGATTCAGTTACACATATACATATATTCATTCTTTTTTAGATTCTTTTCTCATATAGGTTATCACAGAATATAGAGTTCCCTGTGCTGTACAGCATACCCTTTTTGGTTATCAATCTTATATATAGTAGTGTGTGTATGTTCATCCCAAGCTCCTGATTTATCCCTCCCCCTGCCACGTTTCCCCTTTGGGAATCATGAGTTGGTTTTCAATATCTGTAAGTTTGTTTCTGTTTTGTAAATAAGTTCATTTGTATCATTTTTTTTTTAATTAGATTCCACATAAGTGATATTATATGATATTTGTTGTTCTCTGTCTGACTAACTTCACTTAGTATAATCTCTAGGTCCATCCATGTTGCTGAAAGTGGCATTATTTCATTCTTTTTATGGCTGAGTAATATTCCATTGTATATGTACCACATCTTCTTTATTCGTTCATCTGTTGATGGACATTAAGGTGGCTTCCGTGTCTTGGCTATTGTAAATAGTGCTTCAGTGAACATTGGGGTGCATGTATCTCTTTGGATTATGGTTTTCTCTGGATATATGCTCAGGAGTGGTATTGCTGGATCATCTGGTAGTTCTATTTTTAGTTTTTAAGGAACCTCCATACTCTTCTCCATAGTCTAGGTTGTACCAATTTACATTCCCATCAACAGTGTAGGAGGGCTCCCTTTTCTCCACACCCTCTCCAGCATTTATTTTTTGTGGACTTTTTGATGATGACCATTCTGACTGGCATGAATTGATACCTCATTGTAGTCTTGATTTGCATTTCTCTGATAATTAGTGATGTTGAGCATCTTTTCTTGTGATTTTTGGCCATCTGTATGTCTCATGTAGAATATTTTAAAGTGGACACACAGTGGAACTGGCAGGGAGGCCAATTCAATAGCAAATGCAGAAAATATGTTAAATGAGTGGTAATAGAAATAGAGTAGACAAGGATCTGAAATATACATAGGCATCAAATAAACATGATTTGATAAATAATTGAATTCATGGTTGAGGAAGAATGAAATATCAGAGATGTCCTTAAGGTTTGTGGCTTTTGCAAGATGAGAAGATGGTGGAATCAGTCACTGAGATTGAGAATACCAGAGGATGATATGGTTATTGTTAAGGGTTGACAGTGTTGATGAAAGGAAGCAGATATTGTTCTTGGTTTCAATTTTAAACATGTTAATTTTGTCATGACTTTGAGAAAGCCAAGGGAAAAATGGTTATAAATTTGGCAGTTGTTTGTGTTTAGGTAGTATAGTGAAGTCAAGGATTACCTCGGAAGAGATTATAGAGTAGAGATTAAAGAAGGCCAGGATTGAACTTTGATGAATCCCACACTTAAGAGCCTGATAGAGGAATATGTTTTTCTAAGGTTCAAGAAAGCAAAATGGAATATTGGGAATGAAAGTAGATATTAATGGGAAAGGGAATGAATGTGAGGTGTGAAAATGAAGACAGTAAGTATAGGTATCTCTTTTGAGGAATGTGGTTGTGTTGTGTAGAAGTGAAACAGGGAAAAGTTAAAGGAGGATGTGAGGTTAAGAAAATGTTATACTTAGTTTTTAGTGGTCAACTTGACTGGAACAGAGGCTGCAGAGACATTTGGTCAAACATTCTAGTTGTGTCTGTGAGGGTGTTTCTGAAGGAGTTTGACATTTGAATACATTAGCTAAGTAAAGCAGATTGCACTCCCTAATGTGGGTGGGCCCCATCCAGGGAATTGAAGGCCTGAAAAGAACAAACCAACTGATGTTCATGTGAGTAAGAGGGAATTCCTCTGCCCAACTGCTTTCAAGTTAGAACATCAGTTTTCTCCTGCTTTCAGACTTGAACTGAAACATTGGCACTTCTTGGATCTGGAGCCTGCTGGTCTTCAGCCAGGACTATGCCCTTGGTTCTTCTGGATCTCCAGGTTACCAACTCCAAATGTTGCGATTTGCTATTATCCACAGTCACACTTTATGTTAGCCCAATTCCTTGTTTTATATATACATAGTCCGATACATACATGTATCCTACTATGTATATACTATCCATAGTCCATTTATATATCCTTACTTTGGCCTATTTCTCTTTCAACAAAAATTTAATGACCAGGTTCACTGTCCTTTGAAAGCATTCCCCGCCATGTATATCTTTCAGAATCAGTCTGACATAATATAGTGCTTACTCTCAGGATGTACATACAAACAGAGCAGATCTGTCCCTGACCCACCCTTGGCCTTTCCCTGTCTTGGTCAGCTGGCCACAGGAGCCCCTATGAAGGTACAGGGGTGAGCTAAGTGAGAGGCATTGTTGATCCAGTGATGAAAGTCAGGGCCACCTCCACTGACACAGACCTTGCATAACGTTGCGTAGAATCAACAGACATACTTTACAGGAAAGGTGGTGTGAAAGTAGACACATGACAGTGGGAAACAGCGATCCAATTCACTTACCACTCTCTGGTTCTGATCATGTCTGATCTTGGATGCAGTATCTATATCTTTACCCAGAAGGACCAGACCACATCAGGAGGGCCAGAGGATGGCCCTCATAAACATATTCCTGATAGAGGAATTCAGTATTTTTGAGTGGTTTAGCCAGATGTCCCTATTATGAATATCAACATCTCACTCCTTTCCAATCAAGGCTCTGACACTGAGGTGACAGACTTGTTAGGTTTGAGAATTCACCTTTCTGGAGCTCACCTACTTTTATAATTAACTCATGGCCTCAGCCTCAACTTTCTTGCCCTCTGCCTCTAAGAGATGATAATCTTTACATGCTAATTAAGAGGTGTTCTGGTTTCACACTTTGAGTTGGTGATTAACAGTGGTGTTCTGGTAAACCAAACCGAATGAGTAATTTTAAAAACCCTAATTTATAGTGTTCACTGATTCTGGGTTTAAATATTCCTATACTGGCTGAATTAAATATTAATGGTAGCTTGAAAACTTTCTGAATATTTACCAATTGGCTATTGCAAGTGAGTTGCCTCTAGTACACTGCTGGAATCACTCCAAGCCTCTCTTTGTTTTGTTTATTTTTTAAAAAGTTTCCTTGTGATGAGAACGCTCAAGATTTATTCTCTTAACAACTTTCATATATAACATACAGAGTGTTAATTGTATTTATCATGTTGTACATTATATCCCTAGTACTTATTTATCTTTTAATTGGAAGTTTGTACCTTTTGACCACCTTCATCCAATTCCTCCTCCCCCTACCCCCTGCCTCTGGTAACCACAAATCTGATCTTTTTTTCTGTTTGCTGGTTTGTTTGTTTTTTTTAATTGACCTAAAGCACTATGTTAGTTCCTGTTACACAACATAGTGATTAGATATTTCTACACATTTCAAGTGATCACCACAATAAGTCTAGTTACAATATGTCACCATACAAAGATATTACAGAGTTACTATATTCCCCACACTGTACATTTCATCCCCTTGGCTCATTTATTTTGTAACTGGAAGTTTGTACCTCTTGATCTCCCTCACCTATTGCTTTCTCTGGCAACCACTTGTTTTTTCTCTGTATCTATAACTCTGTTTCTGTATTGTTATGTTTGTTCATTTGTTTTGTTTCCACATATAAGAAAAATCATATAGTATTTGTCTTTATCTGTCTGACTTATTTCACTTAGCATCATAACTCTAGGTTCATCCATGTTTTCTCAAATGGCAAGATTTAATTTTTTGTGGCTGAAAAATATTCCATTGTGGGTATATATATATATATATATATATATATATATATATATATCATATCTTCTTTATATATTCCTCTGTTGATGGACACCTTGGTTGCTTTCATATCTGGGCTAATATAAATAAATCTGCAATGAACAGTGCTTTTGTTTTCTTTGGATAAATACCAAGAAGTGGAATTGCTGGTCATATGGTAGTTCTATTTTTAATTTTTTGAGGAACATCCACACTCTTTTCTATAGTCATTTTAACAATTTACATTCCCACCAACAGTTCTCTTTTCTCACATTCTTGCCAAAGCTTGTTATTGGTTGTCTTTTTTGATAATAGCAATTCTGACAGGTTTGAGGTGATATCTCATTGTGGTTTTGATTTTCATTTCCCTGATGATTAGTGATGTTGAGCATCTTTTCGTGTGCCTGTTGGCCATCTGTATCTTCTTGGGAAAAATGTCTGTTCAGATTCTTTGCCCACTTTTTGATCAGGTTGTTTGCTTTTTTGATGTTGAGTTGTATGAGTTCTGTGTAAATTTTGGATATTAACCTCTTATTGGATATATTATTTGCCAATATCTTCTCCCATTCATTAGGTGGTCTATTAGTTTTGTTGATAGTTTCCTTCACTATGCAAATGATTTTTAGTTTGAGGTAGTCCCATTTGTTTATTTTTGCTTTTTTTCCCCTTGTCTGAGGAGACATATCCAAAAAATTATTACTAAAACCTATGCCATAGAGCTTATAGTATATGTTCTCTTCTAGAAGTTTTATGGTTTCAGGTCTTACATTTAAGTCTAATCCATTTTCAATGTTTTTGTGTGCATAATGTGAGAGAGTAGTCCATTTTCATTTGTTTGCTTGTGTCCATTTTTCCAACACTGTTTATTGAAGAGGCTGTCTTTTACCCATTGTATAATCATACCCCTTTCTTGTAGATTAATTGCCCATATAAGTGTGGGTTCTTTTCTTGGCTTGCTATTCTTTTGCATTGGTCTATGTGTCTGTTTTTGTGCCAGTACTATACTCTTTTGATTACTGTAGCTTTGTAGTATAGTTTGAAATCAAGGTGTTTGATACCTCCAGCTTTGTTCTTATTTCTCAGGACTGTTTTATTTAGTCAGGGTCTTTTGTGTTTCCATACAAATTTTAGAATTATTTGTTCTAGTTCTGTGAAGAATGCTGTTTGTGTTTTTACAGGGATTGCAATGAATCTGTAGATTGCCTTGGGTAGTATGGTCATTTTAACAATATTAATTTTTCCAATCCATGAACGTGGTATCTCTTTCCATCTGTCTGTATCATCTTCAGTTTCTTTCATTGATGTCTTATAGTTTTCTGAGTACAGGTTTTTTACCTCTTCAGTAGATTTATTCCCAGGCATTTTATTTCTCTTGATGTGAATGTGAATGGAATTGTTTTCTTAATTCATCTTTCTGGCAGTTTGTTGTTAGTGTATAGAAGCACAACAGATTTCTGTATATTAATTTTGTATCCTGCAACTACCAAATTTATTGATGAATTCCAGTAGTTTTTAGTGGCATCTTTAGGATTTTCTATGTATAGTATTACATCATCTGCCAGCAGTGACAGTTTTACTTCTTCCTTTCCAATTTATATTCCTTTTTTTCCCTTTTCTTGTATGATTGCTGTTGCTAGGACTTCCAACACTATGCTGAATAATGGTGATGAGAGTGGGCATCCTTGTCTTGTACCTTGCATAGCATAATTATTGACAGTTTTGTTTCATTGAAATATGAGGAAGAATTATACCTTCAAAATTTAGCATTTTGTTTGGCACCTGATATAATAGTTTCAGTAGAAAGACTAACTTGTGACAGAAAAGAGTGTTGACTGAGTATCTCATGTCTAAAGGAGGTTATTTCAAAGGAGAGTTGAAAGAGCCTGGAAGAGTGGGATGATGAAAATAGGAATGTTCTGCTATTGCCTATAATCATCCCCGACCTGTCAGACTTGTTTCTTTGTTAACTGCTATGTTTCTGAGAATTCTGACACTTATGCATTTCTTTAATATGATTTTCTTTGCTTTTGAATTGAGTATACCTTATGTAAACAAGCATTAATTAAGTTGCAACCAAGTTAAATTCAGTCGTCTGTGTATATATTTTGGCTAAATTTAAAATTTCATTAAGGGAGTTCTCACTTTAGGTTAGAAGAGTTAAGGATATATGGAGACCTCTAGGAGTGGGGAAAAGAAACAGATATATCAATACATGTCAATACTTCTAATAAGAGAAGTTGTAATAAGTTCCACAATAGTAAGAACACAACATAATTAGATTTGTCTGGAGTTGTAAGGAAAACTTAAGAGGACCTCCAGCCTGAACAGAAATTTTAATATGAATGGAAGTTCTTTAGGTGAATGAGGGTAGGAAGGTCATTTGAAGCATAGAACCGTGCTGGATACTATCTTGAATTTAACATGTTGTTAATAAAGATTAAATATCAATTTAAGGCTTAGCTATAAGTTTTTCTAAGGTTAATTTTTTTTGTTTTGTTTTCCTACTCATTGACACATTTGAAGTAGAAAACTAAAAGTGGATTCTATTAAAGGCAATTATCTTGCAAAAAGACTAATTTTTTTCCAGTCTGATAAAGGAGAGAAAAGAGAAAAAATATATATAAAGAAGATATATGAATTGGAAATAACTTGAAATAGAGGAATTTAGAAATGTAGAAGAGAAAAGGAAAATATCAAGCAACTGTACAATTTTAGGCTGGTTATAAGGACTTACTCTTTTCCTTGTGCAAAGTAAAATTCATGTTAGATCTAAAAAATCACAGGAGAATCACATAAGAGTAAGTGAAGCAAGGTTATGAATAATGAGACAACTCACCTCCTTTTTGAGTAAGTCACCTAGGACTTCTGGGTGAACTTTGATCTACTTTTAAAAGAAGTGGTGAGAAAAAGATGGGTTGGCAAAAATTGTAACCTTTCATAAAGTCCAACTTGAGACAGACATAGCAACTAACATGTAAAACTGAGATTAGAAATAAGTTTCTCATCTATCATTTCTTGAGACATTTATTATAATTCTTCAAGTAGACAGAGGATCTGACACCATTATCCCCATTCTAAGGCATTTTCTCAGAAATGCTGAATGACTTACTTATGATCTAAGAGTAAGTTAGTGGCTAATGCCTAAGGAAATCTTACCTTGACTCCAAATGGAGTAGTTTCTGCATCAAAACATATTGTCTTAAAGACAGGCATGAGGGCTTCCCTGGTGGCGCAGTGGTTGAGAATCTGCCTGCTAATGCAGGGGACACGGGTTCAAGCCCTGGTCTGGGAAGATCCCACATGCCGCGGAGCAACTAGGCCTGTGAGCCACAACTACTGAGCCTGCGCGTCTGGAGCTTGTGCTCCGCAACAAGAGAGGCTGCGACAATGAGAGGCCCGCGCACCGCGATGAAGAGTGGCCCCCGCTTGCCCCAACTAGAGAAAGCTCTCGCACAGAAACGAAGACCCAACACAGCCAAAATTAAATAGATAAATAAACTAAAAAAAAAAAAAAATTAAAAAAAAAAAAAGACAGGCATGAGCTTATTTCAGACACTAGACTGAAAGGTTTTGCTTCTGAGAAGCAAACTTGAAGAGGAAATTTGAAAAAACAACACTACCATTCATTATTATTTCTTTCTTGCTGTATTAATTCATAATTAAGGTGAGAAAATAATAATAATTAGTAGTATGTATTAAATGCTCAATATATGTCAGGCATGTTGGTAAGCATTTAATGGGCATTACTTCATTTAATTTTCTCAATATTTCCGTAAGTAAAAAAAAAAAAAAATGATGTACCATGTCATCTTTAAAAGGTAATGACAATAACAGGAACATGAAATTCTGAATTCCAAAGAATTCTTCTTAATGAAAGTCCAAGCTGAAAGAAATATAATTCTTCAAGTTCTTAAATAAGCTTTTGCTGGTTACGTAGGTAACTATCTCTCTGCCAAAGTTTATAACTTCAGGGGAAAAGAAATCATGCCTGCCTTTAAAAAAATTTAGGGTTCTAAGGTACAGAGTAGAAATGTATAATTTTCAGTGTTTGTTAGGAAGAGAAAGAAAAGTAAGAAAAGGGGGAAAGAAGAGAGAATGAAGAAAGAAAAAAGGAAGGAATGGAGGGATAGAGACAGGGAGAGATAAAAGAAGGAAATAAAAGAAATGTGTAACCTTCTCCTCATAATTCCTCACCAAAAAATACAACAGTTTTACTTGTTAAGAACGCAACTGGGTTTCTTTTGAAGTGACCTTAGAATACATTATCTGTTTTCTGGAATAGTTTATATATATATATATATATATATATATATATATATATATATATATATATATATTTATTTATTTATTTATTTATTTTTGGCTGAGTTGGGTCTTTGTTGCTGCACATGGGCTTTCTCTAGTTGAGGCAAGTGCGGGCTACTCTTCGTTGCGGTGCGTGGGCTTCTCATTGCAGTGGCTTCTCTTGTTGTGGAGCATGGGCTCTAGGCGTGCAGGCTTCAGTAGTTGTGGCTCGTGGGCTCTAGAGTGCAGGCTCAGTAGTTGTGGCTCACGGGCCTAGTCGCTCCGCGGCATGTGGGATCTTCCTGGACCAGGGCTTGAACCCGTGTCCCCTGAATTGGCAGGCGAATTCTTAACCACTGTGCCACCAGGGAAGCCCTGGAATAGTTTTATACTTGGAGTATGAGCTGCAAAAGTAAGATTAGCTTTCTGTTTTACCAAAAAAAGTGACTTGTCTACTACAGTGATATTTAGAATTTGGACCTGATATGAGAAATGCAAACCAGGATTAGAGAAAATCTTTGGTTTGGGCCACATGAAATTACCTATGTTCCACCATATTTGTCTAATATAAATGTCAATCTCCTATGGTTCTGACTAATATAGGTAAGACTCATAAAGATCAATAATCTTTGGTGGTGAAGACTACAAGCAATTGAAATAGTTTTTCTCAACCCAATCATGAAATATGCACCTTAGAAAAAAAAAAAAAAAAAGGAAATATGCACCTTAGGTTTCCCTTGACTCTTGGTAGTGTCTCAACATGGACTCTCAGTTAATGGCCTCAGTCACTCTGAAGTCATTAATCTAATGTTTCAAAATTTACATCACAGTTTAGTTATTTGAGATAAGACATACTGTTTGTATGGGTAGCTATGCTCTGGTTTTGATGCTGGTACATTCACAAATCTATCAAGAGCAAATTTTAGAAAAATACCCATTTTATAGAGTGGAGAATTTCTTTCGAACAGTGAACTTCATTATAAGTTAAAAAAATAGAGATGGTCTCACACATGTAAATTACCTATAAGTCAGCAATTACATACACTTAAATAATTTTCAAACATATTTAAAAATGAAAGTGACAAGATTTTAAGAAGAAATACCTATTGTAAATCCCTTAAATAAATGGAAAACAAAAAAATAATGTGAATGCTAAAAATACTACAGAAGTATTATAAAAAATTTTAAAAAGGTGAAATATAAGAATAAGTTAATATGTTAATTTTTATTTCAGTTTCATTGAGGTATAAATGACATATAAAATTTTAAGATATTTAAAGTGTACAACGTGACGATTTGATGCCTGTATATATTGTGAAAGGATTCCTCCGATCTAGTTAATTAACAGATATTCCAACTCACACATTTATCTTTTTGTTGTTGTTGTTGTTGTTGTTAAGAACATTTAATCTCTGTTCTCTTAGCAATTTTCAATTACACAGTACAGTGTGATAAACTCTAGTCACCATGTTTACATTAGATACTCAGACTTTTTCTTCTTATAGCTGAAAGTGTGTATCCATTAATAAACCACTCCCTAATTCCTTCATCCTCTAGCCCACATCTGACTCTGTTTCTATGACTTTGACCTTTCTTTTCTTTCTCTCTTTTTTTTTTTTTTTGTTTTAGATTCCACATATAAATGATACCATGCATTATTTGTCTCTCCTTGTCTGGCTTATTTCACTTACCATAGTATTCTCAAGGTCCATCCACGTTGTTAAAAATGGCAAGATTTCCTTCTTTCTTATAGCTGAACAGTATTTCATCATATGTATATATGACACATCTTCGTTATCCATTCATTCCTTCAGAGAAACTTAGGTTGTTTTCATTATTTGGCTATTGTGAATAATGCTGCAATGAACTTGGGAATGAAGATATATCTTCAATATCCTATCTTTATTTCCTTAGGATATATATGCATAGTGGGGTTGCTGGAATATATGATAGCTTTATTTCCTTTTCTCCACATCCTTGCCAGCACTTGTTATCACTTGTCTGCATGATAACCACTCTAAAAGGTGAGGTGATATCTCATTTTTGTTTTGATTTGTGCTCCCCTGATGATTAGTGATGTTGAACACTTTTTTATGTAACTGTTGATAATTTTTTAGTCTACTTAGGAAAACTGTTCATTCAGTTTCTATGCCCCTTTTAAACTGGATTCTCTATTTTTTTTTAACATCGTTATTGGAGAATAATTGCTTTACATTGTTGTGTTAGTTTCTGCTGTATAAAAAAGTGAATCGGCTATATGTATACTTATATCCCCATATCATCTCCCTCTTGCCTCTCCCTCCCATCCTCCCTATCCTGCCCCTCTAGGTGGTCACAAAGCACTGAGCTGATATCCTTGTGCTATGTGGCTGCTGCCCACTAGCTATCTATTTTACATTTGGTAGTATATATATGTCATTGCCACACTCTCACTTCGTCCCAGCTTACCCTTCCTCCTCCCTGTGTCCTCAAGTCCATTCTCTACGTCTGCGTCTTTATTCCTGTCCTGCCCCTAGGTTCTTCAGAACCTTTTTTTTTTTTTTTAGATTCCCTATATATGTGTTAGCATACAGTATTTGTTTTTTCTCTTTCTGACTTACTTCACTCTGTAAGGCAGATACTAGGTCCAACCACCTCACTACAAATAACTCAATTTCATTTCTTTTTATGGCTGAGTAATATTACATTGTATATATGTGCCACATCTTCTTTATCCATTCATCTGTCGATGGACACTTAGGTTGCTTCCACATCCTGGCTATTGTAAATAGTGCTGCAATAAACATTGTGGTACATGACTCTTTCTGAGTTTTGGTTTTCTCAGAGTATATGACCAGTAGTGTGATGGCTGGGTCATATGGTAGATCTATATTTTACTTTTTAAACCTCCACACTGTTCTCCATAATGGCTGTATCAATGTACATTCCTACCAACAGAGTAGGAGTGTTCCCTTTTCTCCAAACCATCTCCAGCATTTATTGTTTGTAGATTTTTTGATGATGGCCATTCTGAACAGTGTGAGGTGATACCTCATTGTAGTTTTGATTTGCATTTCTCTAATGATTAGTGATGTTGAGCATCCTTTCATGTGTTTGTTATCAATCTGTATGTCTTCTTTGGAGAAATGCCTATTTAAGTCTTCTGCCTATTTTTGGATTGGGTTGTTTGTTTTTTGATATACAGCTGCATGAGCTGCTTGTATATTTTGGAGATTAATCCTTTGTCAGTTGCTTCATTTGCAAATATTTTCTCCCATTCTGAGGGTTGTCTTTTCATCTTGTTTATGGTTTCCTTTGCTGTGCAAAAGCTTTTAAGTTTCAGTCGGTCCCATTTGTTTATTTTTCTTTTTATTTCCATTTCTCTAGGAGGTGGGTCAAAAGGATCTTGCTGTGATTTATGTCATAGAGAGTTCTGCCTATGTTTTCCACTAAGAGTTTTATAGTGTCTGGTCTTACATTTAGGTCTTTAATCCACTTTGAGTTTATTTTTGTGTATGGTGTTAGGGACTGTTCTAATTTCATTCTTTTACATGTAGCTGTCCAGTTTTCCCAGCACCACTTATTGAAGAGGCTGACGTTTCTCCATTAAATATTCTTGCCACTATTATCAAAAATAAGGTGACCATAGGTGTGTGGGTTTATCTCTGGGCTTTCTATCTTGTTCCATTGATCTATATTTCTGTTTTTATGCCAGTACCATACTGTCTTGATTACTGTAGCTTTGTAGTATAGTCTGAAGTCAGGGAGCCTGAATACTCCAGCTCCATTTTTCTTTCTCAAGATTGCTTTGGCTATTCAGGGTCTTTTGTGTTTCCATACAAATTGTGAAATTTTTTGTTCTAGTTCTGTGAAGAATGCCACTGGTAGTTTGATAGAGATTTCACTGAATCTATAGATTGCTTAGGGTAGTATAGTCATTTTCACAATGTGATTCTTTCAATCTAAGAACATGGTATATCTCTCCATCTGTTTGTATCATCTTTAATTTCTTTCACCAGTGTCTTATAGTTTTCTACATACAGGGTTTTGTCTCCTTAGGTAGGTTTATTCCTAGGGATTTTATTCTTTTTGTTGCAGTGATAAATGGGAGTGTTTCCTTAATTTCTCTTTCAGATTTTTCATCATTAGTGTATAGGAATGCAAGAGATTTCTGTGCATTAATTTTGTATCCTGCTACTTTACCCAATTCATTGATTAGCTCTAGTAGTTTTCTGGTAGCATTTTTAGGATTCTCTATGTATAGTATCATGTCACCTGCAAACAGTGACAGCTTTACTTCTTCTTTTCTGATTTGGATTCCTTTTATTTCTTTTTCTTCTCTAATTGCTGTGGCTAAAACTTCCAAAACTATGTTGACTAATAGTCGTGAGAGTAGACAACCTTGTCTTTTTCCTGATCTTAGTGGAAATGGTTTCAGTTTTTCACAATTGAGGATGATGTTGGCTATGGGTTTGTCATTTATGACCTTTATTATGTTGAGGTAAGTTCCCTCTATGCCTACTTTCTGGAGGGTTTTTATCATTGATGGGTGTTGAATTTTGTCAAAAGCTTTTTCTGCATCTATTGAGATGATCATATGGTTTTTCTCCTTCAATTTGTTAATATGGTGTATCACGTTGATTGGTTTGTGTATATTGAAGAATCCTTGCATTCCTGGGATAAACCCCACTTGATCATGGTGTATGATCCTTTTAATGTGCTGTTGGATTCTGTTTGCTAGTATTTTGTACAGGATTTTTGCATCTATATTCATCAGTAATATTGGCCTGTAGTTTTCTTTTCTTTGTGACATCTTTGTCCAGTTATGGTATCAGGGTGATGGTGACCTCGTAGAATGAGTTGGGGAGTGTTCCTCCCTCTGCTATATTTTGGAAGAGTTTGAGAAGGATGGGTGTTATCTCTTCTCTAAATGTTTGATAGAAATCGCCTGTTAAGCCATCTGTTCCTGAGCTTTTGTTTGTTGGACGATTTTTATTCACAGTTTCAATTTCAGTGCTTGTGATTGGTCTGTTTATATTTTCTATTTCTTCCTGGTTCAGTCTTGGAAGGTTATACCTTTCTAAGAATTTGTCCATTTCTTCCAGGTTGTCCATTTTATTGGCATATAGTTGCTTTTAGTAATCTCTCATGATCTTTTATATTTCTGCAGTGTCAGTTGTTACTTCTCCTTTTTCATTTCTAATTCTGTTGATTTGAGTCTTCTCCTTTTTTTTCTTGATGAGTCTATCTAATGGTTTATCAATTTTTTTATCTTCTTAAAGAACCAGCTTTTAGATTTATTTATCTTTGCTACCATTTCATTCATTTCTTTTTCATTTATTTCTGACCTGATCTTTATGATTTCTTTATGTCTGCTAACTTTGGGCGTTTTTTGTTCTCCTTTTTCTAATTGCTTTAGGTGTACGTTTAGGTTGTTTATTTGACATTTTTCTTTTTCTTGAGGTAGGATTGTATTGCTATAAACTTCCCTCTTAGTCCTGCTTTTGCTGCATCCCATAGGTTTTGGGTCTTCGTGTTTTCATTGTCATTTGTTTCTAGGTATTTTTTGATTTCCTTTTTGATTTCTTCAGTGATTTCTTGGTTATTTAGTAGTGTATTGTTTAGCCTCCGTTTGTTTGTATTTTTTACAGTATTTTTTCCTGTAATTGTATCTAGTCGCATAGCATTGTGGTTGGAAAAAGATACTGGTCTGGTGGGTTTTTACCTTACTCCTTTGTCTGCTGCCTATTTCTGTGTCTTCTCATTTTGCTTAACTTACTGTGTTTGTGGTCTCCTTTTTCACTGGCTGCAAGTTCCTAGTTCCCATTGTTTTTGATATCTACCCCCAGTGGGTAAGGTTGGTTCAGTGGGTTGTGTAGGCTTCCTGGTGGAGGTGACTGGTGCCTGTGTTCTGGTGGATGAGGCTGGATCTTGTCTTTCTTACGGACAGGACCGCATCTGGTGGTGTGTTTTCAGGTGTCTGTGAACTTATTACTATTTTAGGCAGCCTCTCTGCTAATGGGTGGAGTTGTATTCCTGTCTTGCTACTTGTTTGGCATGGGGTATTCAGCACTGGAGCTTACTGGTCATTGCATGGAGCTGGGTCTTAGTGTTGAGATGGAGATTTCTGGGAGAGTTCTCGCCAATTGATATTACATGGGGCCGGAAGGTCTTGTGGTCCAATGTCTTGAACTCGGCTCTCCCACCTCAGAGGCTCAGGCCTGACAGCCGGCTGGAGCACCAAGACCCTGTCAGCCACACGGCTCAGAAGAAAAGGGAAAAAAAAGGAAGAAAAAGAAAAAAAGTAAGTAAAGTTATTGAAATAAATTTTTTTTTCAAATTATGGAAATAAAAAAATTTTTTAAGTAATAGAAAAAAGAAAAGAAGAGAGCAGCCAAACCAATAAACAAATCCACCAGTGATAACAAGTACTAAAAACTAAACTAAGATAAGCATAAAAATCAGAAACTGGTCAGTCGCATACAGCAAATCTCCAGTCTACAGTTGCTCCCAAAGTCTACCACCTCAGTTTTGGGGTGATTGGTTGTCTATTCAGGTATTCCACAGATGCAGGGTACATGAAGCTGATTGTGCAGATTTAATCCACTGCTCCTGAGGCTGCTGGGAGAAATTTCCCTTTCTCTTCTTTGTTTGCACAGCTCCTGAGGTTCAGCTTTGGATTTGGCCCTGCCTCTGCATGTAGGTCACCCTCTGACATCTGTTCTTCACTCAGACAGGAGGAGGTTAAAGGAGGGGGTTAAAGGAGCAGCTGATTAGGGGGATCTGGCTCACTCTGGCCGGAGGGAGGGAGGGGTATGGAATGCAGGGCAAGCCTGCGGTGGCAGTGGCCAGCATGACGTTGCAACAGCCTGAGGCATGCCGTGTGTTCTTCCGAGGAAGTTGTCCCTGTATCACGGGACCCTGGCAGTGTTGGACTGCAGAGACTACCTGGAGGGGATGTTTGGATAGTAATCCTGTGCTTGCACCCATGATTCTTGGTGGCTGCAGCAGCAGCATTAGCATTTCATTCCCATCTCTGTTCTGCAGTGATAGCCGTGGCTCGCACACATCTCTGGAGCTTGTTTAGGCGGTTGTCTGAATCTCCTCTCTTTGTGCACCCCAAAACAATGGTCTCTTGACTTTTAGGCAGTTCCAGACTTTTCCCTGGACTCCCACCGTTTAGCTGTGGCACACTAGCCCCCTTCAGGCTGTGTTCACGCAGCCAACTCCAGTCCTCTCCCTGGGATCTGACCTCTGAATCCCTAGCCTCAGCTCCCAGCCCCTACCCGCCCCGGTGTGTGAGCAGACAAGGCTTTCAGGCTGGTGAGTGCTAGTCAGCACCGATCCTCTGTATGGGAATCTCTCTGCTTTGCCCTCTGCACCTGTTGCTGTGCTCTCCTCTGTGGCTCTGATGCTTCCCCTCACCTACCCCTGTCTCTGCCAGTGAAGGGGTTTCCTAGTGTGTAGAAACTTTTCCTCCTTCAAGCTCCCTCCCTGAGGCGCAGGTCCCCTCCCTATTCTTTTGTCTCTGTTTTTTCTTTTTTTCTTTTACCCTACCCAGGTATGTGGAGAGTTTCTTGCCTTTTGGGTAGTCTGAGGTCTTCTGCCAGCATTCAGTAGGTGCTCTGTAGCAGCGTTCCACATGTAGATGTATTTTTGATGTATTTGTGGGGAGGAAGGTGATCTCTACATCTTACTCCGCCATCTTGGTGGTCCTCCTCTGGATTCTCTATTTTTGTTTTTTGTTTGTTTATTTGGTTTTGCTGTTGATTTGTATGAGTTCCTTGTATATTTTGGACATTAACTCCTTATCAGATAAATGATTTGCAAATATTTTCTCCCATTCCATATGATGCTTTTTCATTTTGTTGATTATTTCCTTTGCTGTGCAGAAGCTTTTTAGTTTGGTATAGTTCCATTTATTTATTTTTGCTTCTGTTATCTTCGCTTTTGGTGTCAAATCCAAAAAATAATTGCCAAGATCAGTGCCAAGGGGCTTACCCCATGTGTTTTTTTCTAGTAGCTTTGTGGTTTCAGGTCTTATATTGATGTATTCAATCCACTTTGAGTTGATTTTTGTGTATGGTGTGAGACAGGGGTATAGTTTCATTCTTTTACATGTGGTTGCCCACTTTTCCCAATACCATTTGTTAAAGAAATTGTCTTTTCCCCATATACATATTCTTGGCTCCTTTGTCATAAATTAATTGACCATATGTACATGGGTTTCTTTTTGAGCTATCTATTCTGTTCCATGGATCTGTGTGTCTGTGTTTATGCCAGTACCATACTGTGTTGATTACTATAGCTTTGTAATATAGTGTGAAATCAGTAAGTGGGAGGCCTCCAATTCCATTCTTCCTTTTCAAGATTGCTTTGGCTATTCAGGGTTTTTGTGGTTCTATACAAATTTTAAGATGGTTTTTCTATTTCTGTGAAAAATGCCACTGGAATTTTGATAGGGATTACACTGAATTTTTAGATCACTTTGAGCAATATGGACATTTTAACCATATCAATTTTTCCAATGCATCAGCACAGAATATCTTTCCTTATTTTGTATCTTCTTCAGTTTCTTCCATCAGTATTTTATAGTTTTCAGTATACAGGTCATTTACCACCTTGGTTAAATTTATTCCTATGTACTTTATTATTTTTGATGCAATTTAAGCAGATTATTTTTAAAATTTCTCTTTTGATAGTTTGTTACTAGTGTATAGAAATACAAATGATGTTTGCATTTTGATTTTGTATCCTTCAAATTTACTGAATTTGTTCATTAGTTCTAATTTTCTTTTTTGAGTCTTTAGGTTTTTCTATGTATAATATCATGTCATCTGCAAATAGAGATGTTTTTACTTCTTCCTTTTTGATTTAGATATGTTTTATTTCTTTTTTCTTTGCCTAATGACTCAGGCTAGAACTTCCAGTACTATGTTGAATAAATGTGGTAAGAATGGGCATCCTTGTCTTATTCCTTATCTTAGAGGGAAAGGTTTCATCTTTTCATTGTTTAGTATAATGTTAGCTGTGGGTGTGTCATGTATGGCTTTCATTATGTTGATATACATTCCCTCTATGCCCAGTTTGTTGAGAGTGTTTATCATAAAGAGATGTGGTGTATCACATTGATTGATTTTCAGATGTTGAACAACATTAACAAAATAAAGAATAAAAATCATATAAGCATCTGAATAAATGAAGAAAAAAGCATTTGACAAATTCAACAACAATTTATGATAAATACGTGTGTTCCATGTGTTAATGAGAAAAAAGTGTATTCTGCTGCTGTTGGATGAAATGTTCTGTAAATATCTGTAAGTCCATCAGGTCTTACATACAGTTTAAATTCAGTTCTTCCTTATTATTTTCTGTCTGAATGATGTGTTAAATGTTTTAAGCTTTTGAAATCCATGAAAATTTAGCTTGTGATATGCTTTTGTGTTTATTAGCAAATATAAATTACAAAGGAAAAATTAAATCTGATAACGTAACAACTCTAAATATATTTAATTAGAAGTATTATAAATACATGTTGATATTGGTAAATAGCATAGTAATTTTCCATATAACTAAATAAAACAATTACATAAGATATTTAATAAGAAAATTGGATTTAGTTCAAACAATGGAAATTTGAAAGAAAAATTATTTGTAACCATAATAGCAGATGTATTTTCTTAACAGGTGACCTTAAAGGATTGCCATTTAGTGCCATTCAGGATCTACTAAGCATCGATTTTGCATGACTACGGCAAAAGGATATCTTTACAGAACCAGTTCCTTTTTGAAGTTTATAATCTGGACCCTGTTTTCAGACAGAAGGTACAGTTCATCTTTTATTAATATACCTTTGAAATGAAAAGAATGTTGAAGGGAAAAGAAAAATAAAGCCTGTGTGTGCCATTTATGGAACTCCTTAACAACAGGTCAATATGTTAAAGATCAAATATTTTGTTTACTCTAAATAAGTGCTTTATTTTAAATTGAAAAAACCTTAATTGTGTTAGTAAACACAAACACTCTACAAATATTCTAGTAATAATATTAAAGTGAAAATAGCAAAAAATTTTGTCTTTATTAAAATTTTTAGTTTGATATGAGCATGGCAAGTACATAGAGATTGTGTTAAATTGCTGAAAGCTATAAGAGAAACAGTATTCTCATATTGCCTCTTGTTTCGTATCTTCCTCAACCAACATATAATCTGCTAGTGGATGGATTTCATGGGTTTTTTTGACAGCTTGAGTTTGAAGGCAGTGCTTAGGTTATATAGGCAGGAAGTCTTGCACAGAAAGAGGTTGAATCATCCCCACATTAATAGGAGATCTCCCAGATGAAAGTGACTTGTATGCTATTTTCTCAGCAACTCTGCATTCCTGTATACTAAAACAACAACCAAAATCATTAAATATTAATTAGATCTATTTTGAATAAAAATGATCATTGTATAATTAATAATAGTCATATAAAATGAATACATTAAAATGTTTTAGAATACAGTATTAGAAACATGTTTAATATTCACAACTAAGTAGGCATGAACAATTCAATTTATTGAAATTATTTCACTTTATTAATTCAATTTAATTCAATTTATTAATTCAATCATTTCAATTTAATCTACTTTGTGCTACTTAACTACAATACATATGATGTATTTTTATATAATCAGCCAAGGAGGTCAATCCATTTGGGATATAGAATTATTTATCTTTGTTTTGTAATTATTTATAAAATACCGACAGTATCATACCCAATTTCAAGGCTGTGATAGAGCTATCGTTTAATTTGTCAGGTTAATTCAAGTTAATTGATTCAAAATATTGGAAAGTATTTTCCTAAGCCTATTCTATGATTTCAGTTTCTTCAGGCTTGAAAATTAGAGTAAAGAAGGAAAGTGACTAAATCTAAATTTGAGAACAGTTCTGCAGGAGAGTGTTAAGAGTCAAGAGTTTGACGTGCAATTTTACTTTCTACTAGTCACATTCCTGTTCTGGGATATCACTACAGAAAATTTTACATTTCAAGTGCCTTTCATTCATTCCATTAAGTCATACCAGTTTTTCATTTTTATTGAAGGTCCTAACTACACCAGGTATCTTTAAATTAATTTTTTGGAGAAAAATAACCATGAATTTTCATTTTCTCAAAGTCTCGGAAATAAGGGGAGAGAAAAGATAAGGAAGTAGATTGAAAGTCTCTGATAGTGAAACCCTAAGCCATGGAAAAAGAGTGAGTTCCGCATGAATTAGTCCATTGCTATATTCTAATATTGAACAGATTTTTCAACCAAATTTTGCCATCATATTTCTGCTTGTTACAACAAGAATGATCTGAGAATAGGTTACATATACAAAATAAAATAAAAATAACAATTTGTACAAAAGATGCACACACATTTGGAAGGTATTATTTCCTGTATACAAAGCATTTTGTTTTCAACTCTTAATCACTGGAGCATCTTAACAAATCAAACTCTATATTAACTTGCTGCTTCTCTAATATCTGTGAATACCAGAGATAAATTATATGCAGACACCTTAATTGAATTTTGCAATGTTAGAAACTATTTATGGTGCTTGTGACATTTTTAAAGAAAGACAACTGAACACAGCATATCAGCTGTGGGTAAGAGGATTTTGGATCTAATTCTCACTTCCTGTTGCATGATAGATATGCAGTTTAAATTTATGGTAGACATATCAGCAGATGGAAATAGAATGGAGTAAATGCCTTTGCCACCTGTGAACTGGTGCATTTTATCAATTACCAGCTGAATTGTGTTAAATTCAAGTAGTTCAACAGAACTCTAATTAATTTTTGAGAAGAGGATTTTGGCAACCTATTAATAAATCTAGGTTTCACGTTGAGGATGGGGAACGTATTTTACTGTACAGAGAACCTATGGACACAGGTTTGGCAGAGCATAGCTCACTCTTGTTATGTCACTCATGCTATTATTCTGCGTGGCTAATTGAAAAGCATATTAGTAGAATAGGAAGCAGTTGAAACAGATGAGACAGACTGAGCACTCCAAAAAGACATAAGTGAATTAGAATTGATGAATCTGCTGAGAGTGAATTCACAGTGTCACTTTAAATAAAGCCCCATTTCATTCATGTACTTGTACCTAATCTGTCACTACAGCTACTAGAAACATTCAGGGAAGGCACTGACAGTTTCATCTTGACACAATCAGCTAAATTCCTGCCATAATAAGCAGTAACATATATTAAAAGGGGTCCTGAGTTCAGCCTCTGACAATGAAACATTTCACTCAATAACTTACACAATGCTATTTAATAGACTTTGGCTCAGTTCCATGAGAAAGAGCTTCATTCCATTAGAGAAGAGCCTGTGTGGCTCTGAGTTTATAGATATTCAGAATTGGCAGAATTCTTATCACTTAATGAAAAAACTCTAATTCCTAGTATCAATGCGTATAAATAAAGAGTATGACAGCTGATGAAAATAGAGT
The DNA here is from genome assembly GCF_028023285.1 of Balaenoptera ricei. Taxonomy (NCBI): domain Eukaryota; kingdom Metazoa; phylum Chordata; class Mammalia; order Artiodactyla; family Balaenopteridae; genus Balaenoptera; species Balaenoptera ricei. The sequence goes on along the minus strand of NC_082646.1, from coordinate 36,969,073 downwards.
GGGATGCTCTCTCATTTTAAAAAATGAGAAATTTAATTTTTCATCCTTAATGTTCTTGAAAATTGCATAAAAATTTGAAAGAAAAAAATCCTTTTCACATACTTTATCTTTTATTTATTTTTTAAAAATAATCCTCAACCTTTAAGTTGTGCATTTTTTTTTTTAGAAATTCACGTTCTTTTATTTATTTATTTATGACTGTGTTGAGTCTTCGTTTCTGTGTGAGGGCTTTCTCTAGTTGCGGCAAGTGGGGACCACTCTTCATCGCGGTGCGCGGGCCTCTCACCATCGCGGCCTCTCTTGTTGCGGAGCACAGGCTCCAGACGCGCAGGCTCAGCAATTGTGGCTCACAGGCCCAGCTGCTCCGCGGCATGTGGGATCTTCCCAGACCAGGGCTCGAACCCGTGTCCCCTGCATTGGCAGGCAGATTCTCAACCACTGCGCCACCAGGGAAGCCCTGCATTTTTTTTTAAATTAATTTATTATTTATTTATTTATTTGTCTGCATCGGGTCTTAGTTGTGGCATGCAGGATCTTTTGTTGCAGTGCATGGGCTCTTTGTTGTGGCACGCAGCCTTCTCTCTAATTGTGGCATGGGCTCCAGAGCACATGAGCTCAGTAGTTGTGGCACACAGGCTCTCTAGTTGTGGTGTGCACGCTCTGGAGCATGCAGGGTCTAGAGTACATGGGCTCAGTAGTTGCGGTGTGCGGGCTTAGTTGCCCTGCCACATGTGGGATCTTAGTTCCCTGACCAGGGATCAAACCTGTGTTCCCTGAATTGGAAGGCAGATTCTTAACTACTGGATGACCAGGGAAGTCCCCTTTTCACATACTTTAGTTGCTACATATGTACTGTTTATGTTAACAGCACTGCTAATTGTTATACTGTTTACAGTGTGGTATCCAGAATTCACAACTTAAAATAATGGGGAAGTTCCATGAAGGTAGTTTTGGCTGAATATTAGAACTTTCTAACAATTGGAGTGTCCACAATAGTCTTTCAAGGGTAGTGTGTCCAAATCAATGGGAAAGTACAATTCCTAATTGTCAGGAAGGAAGATGGAAGAGATCCCTCCAAAATTGTTATTCAATAATAAAATCTTAATTCATTCTAAGATGTTTGTTATAAAGATCAGTAGTTTGCTACTTGTAAAAATTAGTTTTTTAATTTTAACTATATTTGTAGGTTTTTGTCTTTTGGAAGATACTATTTTCAAATATTTTATAGGAAAATTTGTTATATAAAGTATACAAAAATCCCTGGATATGTGAACCAAAACAGGATGACAAATAATTTATCGGTTTGTATAAAATATTTTATAATTTGAAGTTGTATGAATTTCTTAGTTAGCATTTACCTCTGTCTGCCAGCTGTAGAGGTGAGAGGGGGTGGTTTAAGTTGGCTACCAAGGTATTATCTTCAATATCATTTTGTTCAGAGAAGATATGTTGGTGAATTAATATTTCTCAAGTTGGAGTTCCTAAGGATATGAAGAAAACTAAGTTTGCCCAAAGCAAAGAGGGGAAAAAACAGTACTAAGTTTCAGTGTGATAATATGAAGGAGTGCCTAGGTTTTATATTACATAGACTTTTGCTAGCATTCACAAACTGTAAACATTCAAACACTTCAAGTAATGTGAATGTATGCAAAATACATCATACATGATACTTGACCAGTAAATAGTAATGTTTATTGAATATTTCTATTGTGAAAAGAATTCACAGAGACAGAGGAAATAGTGGCATTTAGGCATTTAGTGTCATGTTTTCCTATACCTTTATTTAGATGCCAGGGAAGACTGAGTGTGGAAAATAAAAACCAAAATGATTTTTCTGAGGCAGTTTTCAAATATACAAGAAAGTTTCTGTTTAATCCTGCTTATATACAAGCAATGGAAACCCTTAGCTTGAATACTCAGCTACCTGAATGGCTCGAGACTATCCTACAAAATATATGAGGGGCTCTGTCTCTACCAGTAGATGTCTGAAATTTAGTTACTCTTTCTGTACTAAGCTTAGTTTACTTAGTAAGTCCTAGACAGACTAATGATTAATAAGATACAGACTTTTTTTCCCTAAAATCTGTCATATTTGCTGAGTGTATTGATGTAATTTTGACAAATGGAAAGATTACAGACTTTGGAATAAGGATGAGCCAGGATTGAATCTCTGCTGTAAATTTGCTCCCTGTAGAAACTTGGGCTGAATTGTTATGAACCTTAAGTTTCCTTCAGCTTTAAAAAAAAATTGATATCTCATTTTACAAGGGTATGAGAAGTTGAAATTAAGCAAGTCTGTCTATCTATTATCTATTTACCTACCTATCTATCATGTATCCCTACACACACATACACACATATGGACTTTGGTATCTGGAAGGTGTTTATTATGATTGCTATTGTGATAGAATGAATACCACACTATTTTACCACTGAGTAGAACAATACTGAGAGTCTGATGAGATTTTAAAAAGGAAGGAAGGAAGGGAGAGGGGGTGGGAAGGAGGAATGAAGGAGAGGAGGAAGGGTGGGAGGTAGAGAAGGTAGGGAAGTGGTAAGAAGGGAAGCAAAAGAAGGCAGGAAGAAAGAAAGAGAAAGGAAGAAAGAAAAGTAAAAGGAAGAGAGGAAGGAAAGAAAGGATAAAAGAAAAGTAAAGAAAGAAAGAGAGAGAGAGATGTAGGGAGGGAGGAAGGGGGGAAGAGCAGAAAGAAAAATAGATATGACCCTTTTTCAAAGCATTAATAATATTTGCATCCTGGGGCTGTTGTGGGATATAAAATAAACATAGAAAAGTGATTCATCTGTCATAAGTTATTAGAAAATGGGATAGAAAACAAATGCTCCCATTCATAATCGAAACAATGATTATATAATACTCTGATGGATTTTGTGCTGGCACATAGCATTATTTCCTCATTCTTTTCCTCTTCAGTACATTAGAGGGCCTGGGGGCCTAATAACTGCACTTCTCAGAAGACCTGCCAGCAAGACTCAGGATTAGGTGCCACTCAACAGGAAACATGAGATATGGAAGTTATAAGAGAAGTAGAAGTCTTACCATGGTCCTTCCAGTTCTAGTGACCCCAGATGCTTTTCTTAGTATCTTATGTTTCAGTGCTGGAAGCTATTATCATTGCTGGCAGTTATGTATAGTTTTTGCAAGTCTTTACTGTTTGAAGGCTAGTGGTTAATTGAAGATTTAGCAGTGCTTTCTGACAGTTGTTCCTTCAGCCTTTTTAACAGTTTATAAGCACCTAATATCTAAATTCCTTTCTGCTTGAAATACCATGAGTTTTATTTTTATTTTTTTACCTGACCTTGGCAGGTAAAGAAAATATCTAAAGGTGAACAAACAAAAAGTAGACAACACACATATAACAGATATATACAAAACCCTGTCCTTTGACTTTGGACTTAGCCATGTGTGACTTTCTTTGGCCAATAGAATGAGGCAAAAGTAATAGTATATCAGCCCTGAGCTTGGACCTTCAGATACATTGTATATTTCCACAAACCCTGTTGTTCTTTTCTCATCATCATGAGAATAAGGAAAAAAAAGACAGTGGAATAGTGCCACCCCAGGAGAACCATCCCAACTAAGCCTAGCTGTAATCAGCTGACCCTCAGCCACTCAAGATAAGTAAGTGATAATAAATGATTGTTATTTTAAAACATTGAATTTTGGAATGGTTTGTTGTGCAGCAATGGCTAACTAATACAACTATTATTTACAAAGAAATTTATTTTCCACTCGTTCTAGATACTTATTATTCCTAAACATGCATTTCACTGCCCTTCTCCAATTCCACTGTTTTTATTATTAACCCTATCTGGCATACTCTATACCCCCAGTTTTCCCTCTTTTCATGTTCAAGATTAAGGTCAAATGCAACTGTTTCCACAATATACGTCAGACTCTTTTTGCATTAAATAAGAAATATGCCACATACTGACTGACTTCATCAATTATTTGTTCATCTGCTTTTATTTTCTATACAATATTTTATAAAGCTAAGCACTTTAATTTTATACTAATCTGTACCATCCATAGAGCTTTACACATAATGCATTCTTAATAATTGGACAAAAAACATAAGGAATGATTTATATAGCTGATATTCATCAGTAAAAAGACAGATTTTAATATTAGACAGAAAAATTAATTTCATTTACAAATTAATCTTCCAGATTTAAGTTTTCCCCTTTTTTTCTATGGGATTGTGAGTAAGGGAAAGAGTTCAAATGTAAATAAGCTGGGTTGACAATCATGCCTTTACAGATGTTAAGTATTCTCCAAATGACATCTACCATCCTTAGGGCTAGCATGTCAAATTAAGGAAGTCTAAAATCCCTATCACTGGGGCTTCCCTGGTGGCGCAGTGGTTGAGAATCTGCCTGCCAATGCAGGGGACACGGGTTCGAGCCCTGGTCTGGGAGGATCCCACATGCCGCGGAGCAACTGGGCCCGTGAGCCACAGCTATTGAGCCTGAGCGTCTGGAGCCTCTGCTCCGAAACGGGAGAGGCCGCGATGGTGAGAGGCCCGCGCACCGTGATGAAGAGTGGCTCCCACTCGCCGCAACTGGAGAAAGCCCTCGCACAGAAACGAAGACCCGACACAGCCAAAAATAAACATAATAAATAAATAATAAATAAAAAATTAAAAAAAAAAAATCCCTATCACTAATGTATGGTAAGTTAAGTAATTAGACTACTAGCAATAAAGATTACACTGTAAATGATTTCCAAGCAACAGTATTCTGCCTTAGTAAACTTTGAGGCAATAGTTGAGTTTCAAAAACTGGTATGTTATTTCAAGAATGATAAACTTTGCACAAAAGCATCTCTTTTCCCTTGAAAATAAACTATCTACATTTTCTTGTGTTCTAACTTAGAAACTGGTATCTCTATAAGCTTTGTAGTGATTAGTTCATATATAAAAGATATAATAAATTGTCTATAAATCTTTTCTTGTAGCTTGTAAATTGCACATAGTGGCACCAGATTCTGTGCTTTGTCAATTCTATTCTATGAGCATGATTGCAAATCTCATTTTAAAAAAAAATTATATATATATATGTATATATATACATATGTATACATATATATGCTTTTTCTTTAATACTATCATATTTACTTTTCAAACCCTTTTTTCTTACCTAATTTGCCTCTGACATGTTGAAGACAGGAAAAAAAGAAATAGAATACTTTCAGTAAAAAGTTTTTGATCACACATGATTTAGGTGATTTGGGGGGACATGCTTATACTTAAGATGAAGTAGGTAGGTTTCAGGAAAATGAAGAAGCTTAAGATTTAGGGTTGCTTATAGTACTTACTTTTAAATACTCGTTCCTTCTCTCTGCTTTATGGAATGTTGGAAATCTCCAAGACTTAGCTTGCCCACCACCTCATAGACTTAATCAAGGACAATATATTATACTAAGTACTTCATACTACCTGTGTGCTTCTCAAATTGGTAAATTCTTGAAATAATAAAACATTTCATTATTATAAATATATATTTATTTATATTTATATAAATATAAATTTTAATAATATTTTAAAATTCAAAATATTTGATATTAAGCTAGCATGTGGAATGGAAAGTATTAAAGGACCTCTGAGATTTATTTGGGATAAAGAAAAAGGTGAAAAATGACCTTTGTGTTTATATGTCACTACAGCAAATCATATTGTTCTAAGATTTCAGTGATGTGTAGCAGTGGAAATAACAGAGATGAGTACAATAGACTTTTCCATAGACTGACTTTTCCACGTCATTTATCCTCTCTAGTGTCTTCAGAACAGTCCAACAGAGGTAATGATAACAGATTGTCACATTATTATCCACATGATGACCTGTTTAGGTAGAAGATTAAAAAAAAACACTGTACTCCCAAAGCTATGGGTAAAAATACAGTGATCATCAATTCATCAATTTTGTGCACACTCTCCCTCTCAACACACACACACACGTCATGTGCATTGGTGTATTATGTCTTTAATGGAAAGTATGTACTATTGAGAATGCTATCAAGATCTGGGAAATAAATTTTTAAAAAGTCAGTATAGGCAAGCTTGAGTGATAAAAGATATGTCCTTTACTCTTTGAAGTTCTCAGACTTTCACTCACAAACATGTAAGCATCTTTAAAAGTAATTCTAACAGCTATTATGATAATTCTAATACTATAATTCTTTTATAATTCTAATGGATTAAAAAAAGAATGCAAGAAGATAGCCGGGCCTCTAGAAATAGATAGAAGACCATTCTGTGAATTGAGAGTTGATATCCTTACTGTGTTAGCCAGAAGAAACGGTAAAGAATTCTACATGCAAAGCAACTGAGAAGTATTTCATAAGGTAGCAAATATCTAAGAGAATACTATAAAGAAAATATTGGGCTGAGCCACGGTTGTGCTATACAGTAAAACTAGCCACATGTGGCTATTCAGCAGTTGAAATGTAGCTAGTTTAAATTGAAATGTGTTGTGAAAATAAAATACAACATAGATGTCCAAGACTTAGTACGAAAAAACAAAAGTAAGTATTTTATACATAATTTTATTTTGATTCTACAAAAAATATTTTGATTGCATGTTGTGGTATTTTAGATATATTAGGTTAACAAAAATATATGAACAAAACAAAATATATTAATTTTACCTATTTCTTTTTCCTTTAAAATTACATATTTGGCTTGCATCTGTGGCTCTTAAATTTACATCAAATAGGGCTGGTCTAAGGAATTTCAACAGCATCATGTAATTACTGATTAAGGCAATCACAAGTTTTCTAAGAATTGAATGTACTCATTTTTCATCACCTATCTACTGCATAGCTTTTATCATAAATCTATTAGATATATTCCCTTTCAAGATAATATTTAAAAGCTATTTCCTGAACCAGTTTCTTACCTTCTAGGAAACTCATTCCACTGCCAACTAGAGTCTTTCAAATTCTTTAATTACTTATTCGAAGCTTCTGGATACTGATTATTTTTCTTCTAAAGAAGCCAGAGAAAATCATGGTTATATGCTTGTGAATGGAAGAGCTTTTAGTGAAAATCATCTGTGTAGCTTGAAGAAGGATCAGCACGTCCCAACTGAAAGTGTAAGGCACCTGTGTAGAACCAACACCACCAAACCAAAGCCCATGGCACAGATCTGGACTACTGTCAATGCCATTTTTGGCTACAGTAGACTTATCCACACCCTATATACTTACACAAGGACCAAACAGTGCTTGCTTCAACTCTGTTTCCCAGTTCTGGCTCTTGGAGTCACACAATGATTAATCAAACTATGGCTAAAAATCAGGAAAGAAGACAGAACAGAAGAAGGAGCTTAAGGACATTTAGATAAATAATAGAACTCTAGAATCTTGAAAACAAAAGGTTCCAGATGAGACAAGTATCACAGCAATACAATATATATTTATTTAATTTGTTCAAAAGTAGAAAGGTGGCCTAAATTTAAGGATCAGAACACAAAATGCTAAATTCCTCCAAAAATGCCAACAGTTCTAACACAGTGAATTATGAAGTGTCAGTGTGAAACTACCCTTTTGATTGAAAAATTATTCATCTGTTTGTCTGTGTTGTACTACTTAGTCTTGCCAATATTATCTTTGAATTTAAATGTTTATGTAAATAGGATTATTTTCTTTTTAATGGTTTATTAAATATAGTTCTAATAGACATTATTTCTGTATTCCTGATTTGAGTAGATGTTGGGTGCCTTTCTGTTCATCAATCTAAATATTAGCAAAGACAAATGTAAATCAATAATGGATAGTCATTGCATTTCTGAGAAATATTTCCTTCGGAAATCATATTCAACTGAGCGAGAGCTGTTTCAATGACTACTTTTAGGCCAAATTAGTACAACCTGTAATAGTAGTAATAGCTAAAATTCATTTTTCCCTTACTAAATATCAGAAGCTCTTCTATGATTGAACTTCATAACAACTTTCTAATTCAAGATTATTAATATCCTTAGGTTAAACCAAAGCAGTAAGAGATCAAGGAACAAGCAGTTGAGGGTGTTTCAAACGTAGGCAATCTAGTTCTAGAGTCTCAGTTTTTAGCACAGCTCTCTTCTGCTGCACTGGGAAAACTCTACAGTCTTCAGTCTCTTAATCCTACCTATCAAAACACAAGTTCTCTGGGGCCATGTTACCTGTATGGTGCCCGTGCTAAAAATTCTAGATAATTTTAGGATAGACTTCACTGGTGGAGCAGTGGTTAAGAATCTGCCCTCCAATGCAGGGGACACGAGTTCGATCCCTTGTCTGGGAAGATCCCACGTGCTGCAGAGCAACTAGGCCCATGCACCACAACTACTGAGCCTGCACTCTAGAGCCCATGAGCCACAACTACTGAGCATGCATGCCACAGCTACTGAAGCCTGTGCACCTTGAGCCCGTGCTCCGCAACAAGAGAAACCACCACAATGAGAAGTCCGCGCACCGCAATGAAGAGTAGCCCCACTCGCTGCAACTAGAGGAAGCCCACGCACAGCAACGAAAACCCAACACAGCCAAAAATAAATAAATAAATAAATAAATTTATTTATTTTTTTAAAAATTAGGATAAAATTTCCAGATAACTTTTTGGATATCATCTTAGTTTGGGTTCCCCGAAGCATACCCTGATAAAAGGATTTTGATGTTGATACTTTACTTACTGGAAGTTGATCCCAGTAAGCACAAGTGAGAGTGGGGAAAGCAAGACATAGAAGAGAGAAAAGTTCAGAAAGAGGACAGTAATGAGCAGGTCAACAAGTGTAAGTAGTTGGAACTCCATCCTGCACCAACTTCCCTCTGGGGGTTCACAGGAAACATGCCTCATAATTGTTTTACAAGAGATAGGAAACTGGGTTAAATGTGTCCCTCATTGTTCTAATTCGGTGAGGGTTGACTTTGGGAACTTTAAATACGGGGGCCATTTTGAGCTGTCCTGCTTTGGCTGAAAATGTTTCCACAGTGCTAGAGAAAACCTCGAGACAGAGAAACAATGATGCATTGTTGACCCTTGAAGAGGGACAGGAACACTCTTCTGTGGCTGTAGGTGAATCGAGGAATTATGAATTGAGACACTAACAGCATCTGCTACTGAGGTATAGTTACAATATAGTCACATTCTCTGAAAATACACTAAATTATACAAATAAATTTCTTAAGGGAGTATGTGAGCCTTTTTTGTCCTAACCTTAGTCTTGGGCTAAACGTAACTTGTTTTATACTGATTCTATCCTTCAATTTATTGGAGGGGTGTATCTGCGCACACTAATAAACTCAACAAACATGAACAGAATTATTGTATCTAGCACATCAAACACTAGGGCAATTTAGTCTAAAATATCAAATTATCTATTAGATGCAAAATAATCAAAGTGAGTTGTTTAAAAGAATATTTCACTTTTTTGTAATGTGCCCATATCTTGAATGAAGAACCTGAGTATAATTATTGGGATAGCCAAAAAGTTCCTTCAGTTTTTAAGTTAAAATAAAAGACACATTTTTCATTTTCACCAAGAACTGTATTGAACAACATATTCATCATTTTGTTCCACTACCTTCTGCCATTTTCCAGGCAACTTCATAATTCCATCTTCCCAAAACTTTTTATCTTTTTGAGCAAAGAACTGTTCCAGGTGCCTTTTACAGTCTTCGAGGGAATTAAAATTTTTTCCATTAAGAGAATTTTGTAAAGACCTAAATAAATGGAAATCCAAAGATGCAATGTCTGGTGAATACGGCGGATGAATCAGAACTTCCCAGCCAAGCTGTAACAGTTTTTGCCTGCTCATCAAAGAAACATGTGGTCTTGCATTATCCTGATGGAAGATTATGTGTTTTCTGTTGACTAATTCCGGATGGTTTTTGTTGAGTGCTGCTTTCAGTTGGTCTAATTGAGAGCAGTACTTGTTGGAATTAATCATTTGGTGTTCCAGAAGGAGCTCATAATAGAGGACTCCCTTCCAATCCCACCATATATACAACATTACTTTCTTTGGATGAAGACTGGCCTTTGGTGTGGTTGGTGGTGGTTCATTTCGCTTGCCCCATGATCTCTTCTGTTCCACAGTATTGTACAGTATCCACTTTTCATTGCCTATCACAATTGTTTTAAAAACGGAACGTTTTCGTTACGTTTCAGTAGAGAATTGCATGCGGAAATAAGGTTAAGAAGGTTTCTTTCGCTTAAGTTATGTGGAACCCAAACATCAACGTGATTAACATAACCAAGCTGGTTCAGATGATTTTTAATGTTTGATTTGGATACTTTGAGTATGTCGGCTGTCTTCTGCGTGGTATAACGTTGATTGTTCTCAATTAATGTCTCCATTTGATCGCTATCAACTTCAACTGGTCTACCTGACCATGGAGCATCGTCCAGCGAGAAATCTCCAGCACAAAACTTCGCAAACCTCTTTTGACACGTTTGATCAGTCACAGCACCTTCTCCATATACTGTACAAATCTTTTTCTGCATTTCAGTTGCATTTTTACCTTTCTTGAAATAATACAGCATAATATGCCAAAAATGTTGCTTTTTCCTTCCATCTTCAGTATTAAAATGGCTACACAAAAATTCACCAATATTGATAAGTTTTTTTTTAAAAATGCACGCTGATATGACAAGTGTCACAATACCACAAAATTGTTTCGAATGAAGTTAAAGACAACTAAGTGCTACTAGAGCCATCTTACAGAAAAAAACGAATGAACCTTTTGGCCAACCCAATATATGGTGCACTCAGTGTTGCTTGAAAGGCATGGCCTCACACACATATGGATAGAAACTATTGTGGAATGTCTTACCTAATATTTATTTTATAATTTGCCTTATATTTCCACTTCTATGGCCTATATTGTGAAAGAAAGACTGTTTTTCCCATATATTTCACAATTTTATTCATGTCTATAAACTAAATAATTAGGAATAAAAACTAAACTCTTTAGATAAACATTGGGCATAAAAGAAGAGCAATATGACAATGATGTAGTAAGAGGGAAACATTTTTGGGGTACAGATTTTTATAAGTATTGTAAAGTCAAGTTTTAAGTAAATATTCAAATAATTGTGTTTTATATACTTTAAAATTTAAGTGGACTTGGAAAGTATTTAAACTTAGTCTTTAAGGAGAATAAATTTAAAGTGATATGAGGATACTTACAGAGCATTTGTTAATACTTTTTGGAGTTGGAAGGAAAATTATAGTGTAAATTTTTGATAATTTTTCTCTGCAATTTGTTTTGAGAAGGAGCAGTACACTCAATTTTTTCCTAATATTTAGCTGTGTGAGAAATAATGATCAGCATAATCTTAGAAGAGACTTTAGAAATGTATGTCATACACATAGAATATAAATTAGTTTGCAAATATTATGGTAAAAATAGTAAGTCACACACTTTTTCAGAAATATCTATTTTTCTCTGCTTGAGGGTTTTCAGAGAATAAAAATGAAGATGTGTGAGAAAAATTTTAAGACTATCTGAAGTGTAATGTAAAGAATTATTTCTGCATTCTATAAAAATTAAAATTAAAGAAAAGAAAAAAGAATAAAACTGCTAAATTGTGTTTTCATTACTATTTAAATAACTATATAATATTAAAATTAGAATAATTGTTAAACTATAGTATTCATATTTCAGAGCATTATGTCCCATATAATATGCTTTAGTTTAAATTAAATCCATAAACTTATTTGTGAAAATTAAATTCATGTAATATAGGAAATGTTTTTCTATTCTTTTTGGAAATAGTCCCTTCAACTTGCATTAGTATAATAAATCAGTGTTAATTTTGCACTGTTATTAACACAAAACATCCTCAAAGATGTAACACAAAAAATATCTACTATATTACATATAAAATATCTTTAGTCACTTGAAAATGTTTGACCTACGTATTCTAAAATTTATCATTCCCTTGAGCCTGACCAGACAGCTGTATACTTGAATGTTGTTATTTTTTTTCTTTCATAAAATTGCTTGCACTGAATTGCCCTTTGGAATTTACTATTGATTTGTACTGAGGGACATAATAAGAATGTCATATTCAGATTACAGGAATGAGTTAGGCATGTCATCTACCATTTCTGACAGTATTCTCTTAGGGAGTTGGGCTAGAGTGGAGGTGGGGAATGTCTCTCTTTTCTTACCACCAAGAACAATTGTTCACCTTCTGAATAACTTTATTTTTTCAATTTAATTCTATTGCTATTGTTATTGTTAGGTGAGGATGGGGGAGATTGTTTATTTTAATCTTATGGATTCTGTAGGTAAGGTCACCTATAGAATTTCCGTCTGTTTGGCTGCTACAAGATTTATTTCAAATGACAGCCAAAGTATAGCCGATGAACTATGCTGGATTTTATGATATCCTCCATTTTGTTTTCTTATTATTTCCTCTTCATTTTTATATGCATTTATTTATTTTGTTTGCCTATTATTTGTTTACATTTTTGTAAATTGTATAAGCTTTGGTGAGATGTGTTGTATAAGTAATCTTTAAAAATCATTATAACATCTTCAATTTCACAATTTTCTAAAAAATTTATTAACATTTTATCAGTTTTAAGTATTTCATTTATTCACAGACATATGTGATATGCTATTATGAATGATCTAAAACTACATTCATGAATAAAATCTGAAGGAAAAAAAAAAACCTCTGGTCTTTTGAAATTGACTTTCCATTACGGAGAAACATTGAATGAATGTACAAATAAAAATGTACACTATTTTGAAGTGATGAATATTTGGGAAGAAATAAATCAGAGTTAAAAGGTTGAGAGAGTGTTGGGATTGGGTGTTTTTGTTTGCTTGTCTATTTGTTTGATTTTTGGGAGATGATTATGGGAAAATTTCCTGCTGATGAGACCTTTGCTGTGGGACATGAAGGAAGTAAGGGTGGTAACCTTGTGGTTTTTCTGGTGACAGAAGGTACAACAGACACAAACGCCCTGAGGCAGAGGTGTGTTCCATGTGTTCTGGGTGGTTAAGAGTGGAAAAAATGAAACCCAGAGAGCTGGTGGGACAAAGAAATCAAATAAGTTAATGTGAGGTATTATGAGGAATTTAGCTTTTATGCTTAATGAGATGGGAATCAGATGTTGGAGGGCTTTGAACTGAGGAATGCCATGATTTAATTTACATTTTAAGCATTTGTTGATGGATTAGATATGACATGGAAGAAAAGTATAAAGAATATTACCAGTCTTTTGTGCCTGGGTAACTGGAAGATGGGAGTTGCCTGGGCAAGTAGGAAGATAGAGTCTCTTATTAAGATTGAGAAGATGGCAGGTTTTGGGTGGGGAGATTGAGGAGGTTATTTTTCAGACAAGTTTAGGATGCCTATTTGACATACAAGTGAAGATGTAAAATAGGCAGTTGGAAACATGAATTTGGAGTTTAAGAAAGCTGAGTTGGCTGTAGATATAAAATTGGGAGTTTGCGCTGGTGTTTCATGCCAATAATCTAAAAGAAGTTAGAGAGAGAAATAACTATATGGACTAAAACATAGCTTTCAGAGATGAAGAGAATTAGCAAAAGAGCCTGAGAAGGAGAAGCTACAGAAATTGAAGGAAAAACTGAAGAATGGTGATTCAGATGCTTTGTAAAGATAGCTTGTAAGAAAGAGGAAGTGAACAGCCATGACAAAAGCTGTGATAGATCTCCTAAGATGAGGACTTAACATTGACTTTCTATATATTTTGATTTCATTGTTACTTTGCCAAGAGCTTTTACAGTGCAGTGGTAGTTATGGTGGTAATGAACATTTGGTTTGAGTGTGTTTGAGAGGAAACGAGAAGAAAAAGCAAAGGGGGCAAGTACAGAGGGGTTTTTTTCTACAGCAATAATTATTAATATTAGTAATATTAGCAATAATTCTATAAAAGTAAATTATTAAATTAAATTAAATAATTGATTGTAAGATCTATGGTACCCCAATTACATAAATCTATCAATACATTAAACATATGAACAACTACAAAATATAATTTCATTCCTTTTCTTAGAAATTTTATTTTCAGGCTCCAAATTTTCAATATATTGAGTAAACTTTTCTGCTTACTTCTGCTCCTCCTCTGTCTCCCCCTGCCCCCATATGACCTGCCTGGTTCAACAATAATTCATTAAAGATGTCTAATTGATTGGGTGATTGAACTAATTAATGTCTTATAAAGCATTTAAAAGGAAGCTTTATTATCATATTTGCATCTTACACCTTTTGTAAATTAATAAAAATCTAACAGTAAATGAAGTAAGAATTCAATGTCATCTTATAGCAGGAGTTTAGGCTTCTGCATGAAATGTTTCTTACTCTAACAAATACCCATAGCTAACTGAAATAATTTAATTCCCAGAATTTTTATTAAAATACACTGATGATACATAAAATGTTGAATATTGGTTGATAATATTTAGATATAAATATGAATTTCAAAACAAAATACTATGTTCCCAAAATGAAACCGCTAGGATTTACTTTCAGATGAAATGCATGCAAATCCAAATCATTTAAATTTATAATCTCATTTGATATTGTTTCTATATTATAGTTTTATAGCTTGATTTTTTGATGAATTAATTAGAGGCAGTCTGGAAGTTTGGAATGATATGACATTTGCCATCAGAAATCATGAGTGTAGACACACAGTTTTTCAACGCAGAAGCCCAGTGTGTCTCCCTTTGCCTGGCAAAACAATAAAGCTATCTTTTTCTACTTCACCCCCCCAAAAAATAAATAAATAAAAGAAATCATGAATGTAAGTCCTAACTCTGCTACTTCAAAACAGTATTATATGAAGCAAACCCATAGTCTCAGGTTCCACAGTAATAAAATTATAATAATTGGAATATGTATATACTATACTGGATAACCATGGGATTTAGTGGGATGTGCTATGACCTATAGGTAATATGCTTTGCACTATTTAAGAAAGAAGTATTTTATCTACAAACAGTGAAAAATGAGGGGAAAAAAAGACGGAAAAGCTAAAAGCTTTAGACTTAGCCTCATAAGAACATTTCTGTCATGAAGGTAATTAATCTGTCTGTTGTATTATTGAGGAGACAGAATTCCAGACATAGAGGTCCTCATGAAATATACCTTGAGTCCAGTCTCCTATATGTGAAATTCAAGAAAAATTGAATGAATCACATGATTGAAGAAAATTACTCTGAAAGAACAAAAGAAGTAAAGAAATTCCTGGTGCAATTAGCATCCAATAGAAATCACTACAATAATGGAGATTGCGGTGATAAATTATACAAATAATAAAAGTGATCATTTAAATCTGATTCAAGAACACCTCACACTGCTTTAACAAATAGGCTATCTAACATATGTTGAAATAAGCCAGTGATGATAATTATTTGTTATGTTGATATTTTCCATGTTTAAAAAGTGCTTATTAGCATCAGGAAAGGCATTGAAAAATAATGTTAAATAACAGAAGAAAATCTTCCACTTTTTGTTAATAAAGAAAAACTTAAAGGATTTTAAAACATTAAAAAAATTTACTACCTAGTGAGTGTAATTTGACTTGCAGACTTTCACAAACTATTTCTTATGACTATGTTCAGAGACACCTGTGTTGGGGAGGAGGTGAGGGTAGAAGATTTGAA
Source organism: Balaenoptera ricei (assembly GCF_028023285.1). Taxonomy (NCBI): domain Eukaryota; kingdom Metazoa; phylum Chordata; class Mammalia; order Artiodactyla; family Balaenopteridae; genus Balaenoptera; species Balaenoptera ricei. Next base: position 36,953,433 of record NC_082646.1, on the reverse strand, counting down.
TCTACGTTATAATGATACATAGTTAAACACTAAGGTTTTTAACCTGTAATCTAAAACAAATTAGGGTTATCATTTTAAAAATTATTAATTTTTATGAAACTTCAAAATGTGTCCTTTTCATGTCATTTAAGAAGCTGGTAGATTTTAATGTCTGAAATTAAATGAGTTATATCATTTATTTTTACTTTTAGGAATATAATAAATATTTGGATAAAATGAATTAGAACCAAACAATTGTATACTTTTGTTCCAGCTTTGATATCAGTACTTTTACTGAGTCTACATAGAAAATGGCTTCAATAAGGGCCATTTGTCAGCAAGAAAAACCTAAGCGATATACAAAAACAGTACAAAAAAAAAGACAAAAATAAAAATGAAATGAAAAGGGAGCATTAGATTGCTATAATTCAGTAGTAGTGAAAAATGGCTACTAAAAATGATAGTAGGAAATAGCATCCAGAATGAAGGCTACTTTGGTGTTACTTTGCTCTGGTCTGGTCAGAACCCATCTGGAAGAGAGACATTAACAACCTGGAGGTGGTTGAGTGAAAAGTTAGCAGGGGTGATGAATCATTATCACCTGGAAAATGAGGAAAGAAATTGGTGATATGCAGTCTGAAGAAAAGGAGTTTAGAGACAATTTGCATGTTCTCAGCTGTTCATTAAAAGGAATGTCATGTGGAAGAGGAATTAGTACAGATATGCCTTGCTCCAAAGACTAGGACTCTAGCAATCAGAAAGATATTTCAGCTCAGTTTGATAAAAAAGATTCTGACATTTTTAATAAGTATGTGAGGCCAGTGAATGCTTCATTAAGAAGTATCCTGCACTTGGAAAATGATGTTATCCAAGGTCACTTCCAAAACTAAAAATCTTTGATTTTGTGAGTTAAAGCAGATTCAAATGCCTGTTCTAAATTTTAGTGAGACATTTTCCACAGGACTTTAAGGTAATCTGAAATGTTTATATTATAATGCCCTATTTCTATCTGTCTCTTTTTCTTTTCCTTCCTTCTTTCCATCCATCCATCTAGCTAGTCTCATGATATCAAACTCTATACTATAATTTAAGCTGTATAAATTTTAAAAACCTCATATAGCATGTTCTAATCATCTTATATTCTTAAAATGGAAAAATCCATAATGATTGGTCATTCATTAAAAAACTGGTCACATTTTGACCTACAAAAGCAACAATTTCGTATAAACAAACTTCTTTTATAGAGATAATTCCTGATAAATGTATTTGGCAGACTTCTCAAAGATAATTCTTCTGTAATTAAGCATATTCAGGACACTCATCTCCTCACCTTCAAAGTGCATAAGTAAGCTTGCAACAGAGCATTTATAGCACAGGGAAGCTTTGCCATCTCATGCTTTCTAAGAACTATTTAAACTTAGGACTTTCTCTAATAATAATTATATACCTTGCTGTTAAATAATATAAAGGAAGTGTATAAAAACCTTTAAAGAAATATATTTTGGAAAAAAAGGCCTTTTACCTTGTCCACCACATTAACCAAAACAGTAGAAAAAAACATTTCGGTCCCCAAATTATTTCAGGTCTTCGTTAAAGATGTCAAAAGTGGTTCTCATAAAACTATTTTGAGAAAAATTGTATTTAATGTTCTTTGACTTTTTTACAAATCTTTATCTAAATCTTCATACTAGTGTTTATCTCCATTACATTAAAAAAAAAATCAGTCTTTTGAAAAATAGGTATGCAGGTTTTCAGCTCACCTTTCATTCTGAAACATAAAAGTGAAGATAAATACATCTAATGGGACAAAACAAATAACAGCAAAAAAATATAAAATAGTTATAGAGTAATAAGAACATTTAGATCAAAGACCTTAAGTAGAGCTCATTATCTACTGCAGAGAGACTGACATGAAAGATGCAATGCTTGGTGATATAAACATACAAGTGGTGAAATGATTGACTCTTGATACCCAGCTATTGGGGCATTCAAAAATTAAGAAAAGCCTGTTTAAAGGAGAAATAAAAACTGGGCTCAAGATTTCTTTTAAATCTAGCTAATTGCTTATTACTCAAGGTCATAGCATATTTAAGTCACCACCCTTAGAAGATAAGATATTTCTGGACCTCTTATTGGATAGACAAGAGAAATTAAAAAATTCATAGTAGCAGAAAGTAGCAGGGAATATAGTCAGGACCTGTAGATGTGGAGTCTTTCATAATGCTGTATCATATATTAATTCCAAGTGTTGGATTCCTCAGTATGGAAATTTAGGACTCCTTCAAAGCAGGGGAATAAATCACTGGAAACATACATGCATACATAAGTATTTGATATTTCAAATAAAGCATTGGCCAGGAATCACATGAAAAGTCAGAAGAAATGTGGGGTTATTAATTCTCACATATTAGTACTCAATATTTTCTTACGAATTAGATACGTTGTTGTAGACAGCCTATTATATTTTTAGTGGTATAAATTGAGCCTAATTACTTATTCGGATGATGTCTTTTCCTTAGTCCTTTCCTCTGAACTACCACATTGCGAGCTTTACCTCTCTTCCTGAGTATTTCATAGGTAACAAATATTTCCAAACCAAAACTCGTGATTGCACACACTCTTATTCTTATGGTGGATTGAACCATTGTTCTCAATTCATAAACCTCGAAGCAACCCAAGGATGAAGGTGCTATTACTCCCATTTTACAAATAAGGAGTTTGAGGCTTAGAGAAGGAATGTATACAAAGTCACACAACCAAAATGGGAAAAATTCAAGAGTTGGCTTTATGTCCAGAGGATGTTAAAGCCTGTGCCTTTCTGTCACATAAAGTATAAGTAAGAATAATATACTTAGAAAAGACTTTCAAAACTTGGTTCTATTCAATGTAAATGGTATACATTTGCAGCTATGCATATGTAAATTATTATTTCAAAGTATATATATTTACTGCAATGCATATGTAAATTATTAAATTCTCTTATTAATCATAGAACATAATTTCCATTTTGTATACTTTCTCCTAGTCTCTTTGAAATAGAAATATTAAAAATTTATTGTATTATTCCCAAAGGTAATGGTAACTCAGTATAAAACCTCAAGTATTTAAATCAAAACTTTCAAAACAAAAGATAGCATTAGAGATTAGTTACATACACTAACACACTTTTTAAAAAATACTTAAGGAACAAAATAAAGATGAAAAATTGTTTACCCACATTCATTCCACATAACATAATACATTTTAAGTTTTGTGTTTTCCTTCAGTTCTTGCCCATAGGCAAAAATAATTTCACAGAGCTATAATGATAGCATAGAAATAACTCTATATTTGACTTATGCCTTGATATTGTCTTACTCCTGTGAAGATTCCTTTAAATATTGACTTTCTATATTAAATATAGCTTATTATGAAAGGCAGGGCAGTAATTCTGCTTAATTGATTGAACAGAAAGGAAATTGAATTAATTTTAAGGATATAATACAAAAATTGTGAGCTAATTTATATTCAAAAATGTCTATGTGCTACGGAAAACACCTGCCTCCCTTTTCTGATTCTCACACACACTCAGCCTGTTTTGTGCCAAGAAGGCCTTGATCTCCTTGGGCCTGTTGACCCTTGTTATTTACACTCTCATAGGTTGTGACTACCTCACAGACCCAGGAGAGAAGGCTACTGAGTTCTCCACTGATGTGGTCAAGAACTGTGAGCTCTCTCACAGTTTGCCCTGTTGGCAGTAGTCACAACTCCAGTAAGGAGGTGAACCCCATCAGGGCAAAGTACATTTGTGACTGAGGAATTGGATGGAGACAAGGATGTGACTGGAACAGAAAGAACAGCATTTGCTACAGCTGCCATTTCCTAACAAAAACAAGCATTTCTGAGAAAATAGTGTGGGTCTGGATAGTGTCTTCTGCTGATCTAGCTTTTTTCACTATGGCCCCTGCCTGGGTACCATACTATTTCTTGAGACAATTTAAAGCTTTAGAATAACCCCATTCCCACCATATAGAGAAGTTTTTATTCACTTATTTTTAAGAAAGATGTGCAGAATTTCTCATTAGAGTCCCCAGATAAGGGCCATCGTCCTTTTAGGAAATCATCTATTTTAGGGTGATGAGAGGAAGCAGATTTGGTTCTTATTGTATATTTTGTTCCTCACTCCTTCATCCCTCCCTCCTTTCCTTCTTTCCTTCTTTCCTTCCTTCCTTCCTTGTGTCTTTCCTTCCTTTTTTCTTTTTCTTCTCCTCTTTCTTCTCATGCAAATTGATGATTTATTCTACCCTCTCAAAGTCATCATACATAGTTGATCAGATTATTCACTGCACATGGTTCATGGCCAGGGAGAAAATTTGAGCCTGAAATCCCATCCAGGCTCTACTTGCCAAGTAAATTAGGGCTATATCTTCCCATATGGGTGTGTTTTCTCAGAAAAGCTCATTAAGCTACTTGGCAGCCCTGCCCTCCCTCCTCCTGCCACAGAACTATTCAGATCCTACCTCTTAGAGGTAAACCAGCGACCTCTCACAGGTCCGTGAACCCACAGGATCAATGTATCCAGGTATTGTGCAATAATTATCACTTTGTTTTCCTCTATAGAAAGAACTTCATCAGAAAGCTTGAGCAAATGTTTGGCAGAAACATCTTAACTGTGCAGGGTCAGGAAATATTTATTTGAATTGAAGGAGGTAATGTATATGGGTCAATTAAGGTATTCCTATCCTTTAAATATTAGTTAAAATGATATTTCTCTTGATTCTTTAATAGGGAAATTCCTCCCACCCTTAAAATTACATACCACTTTTAAAGAAAAGTCTATCTGTCTTGCATTTTAGATTTACATGCATGTCTGTGCTGCCTTCTAGATTTTATATTTTTCATGAAAAAGACCAGGAAAAGACCAGTGATTCCACCATTGGAAGTGTAGCAATAAGAACACTCCAGGAATAAGTCTACTGGACAAAATGAAACTATGCTAATGTAATTGTATACCTGGGAGAAATTAAGGAAAGCTATGAAGCTATAAAATCCCTAAACAGTATAAATCTATTTATTTATTTATTTATTTATTAGTTTTGGCTATGTTGGGTCTTCGTTGCTGTGTGCGGGCTTTCTCTAGGTGTGGCAAGCAAGGGCTACTCTTCGTTGTGCGCGGGCTTCTCACTGCAGTGGCTTCTCTTATTGCAGAGCACGGGCTCTAGAGCACGTGGGCTTCAGTAGATGTGGCGCGTGGGCTCAGTAGTTGTGGCTCGTGGGCTCTAGAGCGCAGGCTCAGTAGCTGTGGCACACAGGCTTAGTTGCTCCGCAGCATGTGGGATCTTCCTGGACCAGGGCTCGAACCCCTTGTCCCCTGCCTTGTCAGGCGGATTCTTAACCACTGTGCCTCCAGGGAAGCCCAACAATATAAATTTAAAACAGAATGACCCATTTGAAGTTGTTGGTATTTTTTATATTTGTAGAATAAAATATCCATATGTGAATTAATTTTATGTCTTAATCATCATCAAAATTGTGACATATTTTAAAATCACCTCAAAATGGAAATCTGTCCTGTGAATACTTAGCATTGTATGGATATTAAAAAACAGAAACCCACACATGTGCATACATACACACACACACACACACACACACATATATCATAGCCAAAGCTATTTTTATTAGTCAGCTTAACTACAAGGGAAGAAACTTTTGACTATGCTTTTACAACCAAAGGCATATTAAGAAAAACATCTCACACACATATATCATAGCCAAAGCTATTTTTATTAGTCAGCTTAACTACAAGGGAAGAAACTTTTGACTATGCTTGTACAACCAAAGGCTATTAGGAAAAACATCTATAATTTAAATTAAAAATTAAAGTAACTGTGTAAATAATTAGAAAAAGATTAGAGCATTAAAAGCATTGTGAATTAAAATGTTCAAGAGTTATGGATCTTAAGTCGTACCTTATTATTTGGCTTGAAAGCTCACCCCTGTTCATATCTGACTTCACACTTCACTGTACTGTAAATATAGATGAAATTTAGAAGAAGAGCAAATATTGGTAAAATCATTTTATTATTCCCTACCATCCCATATATTTAGGAAACAGGATTATTCAGTGGTGGTATGGTTCTTATTTAAGGGGTCAAGATGGTTTAGAAGACAAATTTCCCTGAAAAAAATGTTGTCTTTTGCTTTTAGTGAAGACCGTGATGAAATTAGTATATTGTTAATGGCATAGGAATTATCATTCTTTCTGGGTAAAAGTTTTATATTTACCATCAGGAAAATTATGGATGAATCATGATATTGGAAATTGTTGAGTAATTCAGACTGATATCTCCACTTCTGTGTTTTTCATAACTTTATAAAATATGGATGCTATGATACTTTTGGAGTAACTAAGCTAGCCACATTCTAAAAAACCCACTCTTAAGTCAATGTTTTACAAAGCACTGGATTAGATTAAGTATTAGTCATCTCTAAATCACTTCTTCTGAGTTCTGACATACATTTTATAATTATTTGTTTTCTGGAAGATTTTTGTTTCATTGAATGTTTAAATTATTTTACTTTACCTAAACATGTATTTCAAACTTAGGCTGCTTTATGTCTTCTGTGAATTGACACTTTATTATTGATAAGTCATATTGTGAATATCTACATAAGGATTATCTGAATGTGTCTTCATTATGGAATGCTTTGTCCATATTCCAAGTTAAAAATAAGTGCAGTAACTTTTGAATAGGAACTTTCTGTCCTAGAATCATAGTATCTCTGAATTTAAAATCTTACAAATGTCATCAAAGATATCTACTTACTTAGCCCTTGAAGATTCTCTATAATATCCCCAAACTTCAACATTTCTTAAAATAAATAATAATATTATTCTTTTCATTTTGCTGCAAGAAATCATTGTTTATATCAGAGCAGAAATTTTATTGCTGTAACTTTCATCATTTTTTAAAAAATCTTTGAAAAATTAAGGATACAACAATTCAAATTGTACTTTCTTCTGAAATATAGCTGAAGGTCATTGAGTGATTGCCATGGACCAGACACTGTGCTAACCATTTTTTATGCATTATCTCATTTATTCATTATATCAAATATAGGAGGCAGGGAGTTATCATGTTCTGCCAGATTTTTTTACATCTCTGACTTATTATCCCTTATTCTTTCAAATAATATTGACTCCCAGAGTTTCAAGTTCCATCATAATTCTGTTTATTCTCTAGGCTGTGTCTCAGACTGTTGAAATGGTCCTGTCACATGGCCAGTGGTGTATTCTAGGAATACTCCCACTGTTTGTCTTTCTTTAGCTGAGTGAAGAGGGTGTCCTCATCAGGGGTGCAAGAATGACATGGGGTTTGGGAAGTGTTGCAAACTTCTAAACAAAGAGACTAAGGGATGCACATGGAATTCAGTGATAGGTTCCTCACTCACCAGGAACAAAAGTAATCAGTATAATTGAATGAAAACTATATGGAAAAGAATAGCTATAATTAAATAAAAAATAATAACTATATTAAAATTTCTTTGTTTTCTTCTTATGTAATAAGAAAAACCATAGAGTGATAGTAACTTTTCTTAGGCTGCTGAGCAGCTCAGTCCCCCTTTTCATAAGTCTAAACTGAGACTGATTTATTTTGAACTTTATATGACTAGGAAGATAAGAAATTAAGAAGATGTATAACCTGGGTAAGTAGTTATTTGGTGTTTATTAATTAGCAGTTTCTTATAACTAAATTCCAATTCTGCCATGATATTGTCCACAATTATTTTTGGATCTGAGGAGAGTAGGAATTGTTTCTGTCAGTGGAACTCCAGCTAAACCACATCATCATTTCTTCTCACTATAATGTGCTAATTTTGTTTTTTGAAAAGGGCATCCCTCTGCTATTGACAATAACTTACGTGGATTGTTTGGAGAATATGGTCAAGGTGTGGAGTTTATTGTAAGCAAAAATACTAAGCTTCAATTTTTGAACGAAGGCAGAAGAATTTGTTGAGAAATATATTAATTTATATATTTGAATTATCATTAATAAATAATCATTTTATTTGATAAAAATAATTCTTTAGGTTACTAACAAATTAAATTTAAATAAATTCACCAAAGGATCACTGCTATGAATCTACCTTCCAAAAATATATTAGAACATTCTCCTGAAAAAGTTAGAATCCTTGATGTGTGACTGTTTCAAACTGCAAGGCCTAGAACATAGTGACAACTGTACTACTACCATGTATTTTTAATACTCTTGATCTTATTTGAAGAGCTCTATTGAGGTGAGGCTCTCTGCTTTTGAGGGCACCCCTGAATAATTTGTCTGATCTTTAATCTAGATTTAAGAATGGTTGATATCTAAGGCTGCTAACTTCTGTTGGAAAATTTTCAGTTGCAGACTGCCTTGTGACATTTTTCCCAACTCCTTATTTTCTCTTACTCAGTCCCTCTTCTGGATAGGTGACAAGGCCCCAAGATCCTTCATATCCATTTACCACTGGTTAGCCTTGCTCTACCTTGTTCCAGATGATCCTAAGCTTCTTCATTTGCTGGTTGACAGTGTTTATGTAACATGTGTCATTTTTAGCATTATTACTTTTAGCTCTGGAAGACTCCCTAGTGTGTGCATAGAACTGATATAAATTTCTCTCCTACAACGTGACCCCAGTGATGCCTAAGTAGCCTTCACATATTCATTCATTTATAGTGCATCCCACAGGTATGTAATAAACGCTATGTGCTACAAATAAGTAACACGAATAACAAAACAAGCCACAAAAAGTTCTGCCATCACAAAGCTTATAGTCTAGTGTGTGAGTCCAGTGAATAAAAAAAAAGAATAAATCAATTACATGTTTATTAGAAAGTGATGTGTTATAGGAAAAAGCGAATGGGGATAGGGAGGCCTAAATTGGGATGGTGATCATGAAGACTTCCTGAGAAGACAGCTTAAAAGCCATGACTTGAACAAGGGGAAGCTCTCCTAATGAAATTTCACATATATGCCTATGAGAAACCTAAATCTTTCAATATTCCTCCATAGTTCAGCTGTAGACTTTTATTTTTCTGGCTGATAGGGAAAATATCTGGCAGAGATGTGGGTATATTGGCTACTCTTCTCCCTACCACCCTTAAGGCAAGTATCATTTGGCTCCGTGGCCCATATGACAGATTTTTTTTTCCCCCTAATTTTGATCCAGTTTCTTGGCAAGCTGGATATAATCTGATTCAATCTTTACATTCCCACTGCCAAGGTGCACAAACATGTTTAGGCATATGGTCTTGTTTTTATGATCTTTTAACCTTTATTTATGTTAAATACACCATGGTGTAATGGATCATTTGAGGGTATTGAACACTTGGAGTGGCACCAGGTCTGGTTGAGGCCATCTGTAGATGCTGAGGAAGGGGGAGTTTGCTTCCCTTTGGAATAAGCTTTTAAAGGGAGTTTTATAAAATTAACTAGAAAACTTGCAGTAACCTCATTAAAGAACAGGATATGGTGGCATGTAAGGTAGATGAATGGATCATGGAACAGATGAATAGTTAAGTATGTGGTAAAGCAAATATATATACCTTTATTCTGCATGCTAGCATTCTAGAATAATCAATCAACTTCCTACATATGATGTCTTAGATTTTAGAAAATGGCTATTCTAACATGAACAAAATTTTTCATTTTCTTTTAGTTTTAGACACGGGCATAATGTTCCCAGAGGCTACTTGTACACATAATTAGAATGAAGGTAATAGAAGATTGAAAGAATAAATAAATGCCAAAATAATTTTTTTTAAAATTATACTGTTAAGGTCCATTTTTAAGTCTACTTTGTGTACCTTGATAGTAAACTTCATCCAGCAGTAATTATGATTTTATTTTTTGATATCATAAAACACCTTTAACTGTATTTCAGCCTGTGTGATCAATGTGATTTCATTTTCTTAGCATCTGCTTTTCACTTTTGAAGAATTACTAAGTAGAAAAGAACAAAAGAACTATATACACACACATACCCACCTGAATGTCTAAAATTAAGATACACACACACACACACATCTGACAAATGGGTCCAACCACTTTGGAAAAAGTTCTTGCAATTTCTTAGACTTACTGTATGACCTAACAATTCCACTCCTAGGTATTTACCCAAAGCAAATGAAACATATATCCACAGAAATATGTGTACAAGAATATCGACATCAGGTTTATCCACAGTAGCCTAAAACTAGAAACAGTCCTGGTGTCCACCAAAGGTGAATGGATAAACAAATTAAGATTACTTATACAAAGGAATACTACTCAGCACTATGAAGGGATAAACTCCCAACCATGTAACAGTATGAATGAAACTCAACAACATTATGCTTTATGAAAGAAACCCTACCCAAAGGAGTATGTACCATATGATTCTGTGTATATTAAGTTCTCAAATGGACAAATGTCATCTCTAGTGGAAAAAAATCAGAACAGTGGCTGTCTCTTAGGACTTGGGTAGGTGATAACTCAGAAGGTGTCTGAAAGAACTTTCTGGGACAATGCCCAGTGATTTTTCTTAAATGATTAAAGAGCACCGATCTTGTTTAGGCAACTAAAATATTTTGTATTGTATAATAGCTCAAAGTCCTTTCCTCTCCAGGAAGAGTTATTCTGAGTAAAAGCCAATAAATGGGGCAGAAGGATGTTTTTACATTTTTCCTCTAATTCTCCATTTTGTGCATTTCAACTCCTTTGCCCATTAAGTAGACTCAGTCTCCTTCAAGACTGAAGTAGGGAGCAAGTAGAGAGGTGAAGTCTTGGAAAGATATCATTTGACTGGTAATATCATGAGCTGTTACTGTTTTCAGTGCCTGACATATTTAATGCTGACTCTTTGTGAATAAATTTGAGGTATTTTGAGTGTTTCAGCAACTTCCCCCCAATTCCCAGCTTCTTGAGATCTCGCATCTATAGTTCTCTTCCCTAAGACAAATATAATTATTCCAGGGTGATCACTTAAAATTTCTTACTTCCTACACATCGTGGATCGATCATACCACGAGTCTCTATCAGCTGAGCTCTTCTCACTACCCCTGGCGGATCTCTTTGGAGTGTTATAAGACAACCCCAGGCAACCCTGCTCTTATAGGTGGTCTACATGAAAATAGTTGATGTGATCTATGGAAAATATGTGCCTTTGGTCCATTTTAATGGGAATGAAATCATTTCTCTCTCTTAGCCCCATTTTCTGCTGTCGCAGACTCCTTCGTCCAGCCACTCACGCCTTCGTTTTCTCAGATGTGACTCAGAAACAGTCTACTCTGACCTACATGCTCCAATAACCACATATTTAGCTCTCCTAGTGGTTTTTTAAAGCCTCACTTGAAAATCTTGATATAAGAGGAAAACGACAACTACCGTCTTTGAAGACAGGTTGGAGAGTACTCATAGTGCATTTGTATCGCTTTCTGATGAAATTCTCTCTGGTGTCCAGCTTTTCTCTTGGCTTCACCAGCACCTTGTAAAGGCTGATGATACATGCTCCGTTCGTGGTGACTAAAGTTGTTTGAAAATCCAGCAGAGGGGAACTAGCACTTCACTTTGAAATATGAAATATTTGCCATCTATTTATGGTCTTGGTTTTTCTTTTGACACCAAGACAGAGTCCCATTTTAACTTCCTGTTACACTAGAAATTTTTGAACTTTATTGTGTAGACTAAACCAATTACTATCCTAAGTGTTTTGCATATATTATCTCACTTGCTAGTCACAAAACTACAGGTAAGAATTATTGGCTCCATTTTGTAGATACAGACACTAATGCTTAGAGAATTTGGGCAACTTTTCCTTCCAGGTTTGTGCAGATTCTGAGGGTGGAGCTGATATTCAACTTCAGGCTCATCTAACTCAAAAGCAATATAGTTGTTGTGCTACAAAATCTCTCCTATGCTTATTTCTTATTTTCCTTTCATTTTAAAATGCTTATACCCCTGCATTTATCTTGTTTATTATAGCTTATATATAAAATATCTAAGCATCAATATTTTATGAAATAAAATACAGTGTAAACAAGTAAATGCAAAACATAATCATTCTTAATTGGGCCCCAATTTACCTATATCTCTCCCCATGACTAGTTCCCCAAATTGAATAGAGCAATCCAGCCTCTCCAGTGAAGTGCTATATAAATCAAATGTGAAAATGTGGAGTTCAGTGTTAAGGAGGCTATCATTTGAGTATAAATGCCAAAAGATTACAACCATATCTTTTATTCTCCTCCCAAACAGACCAAGCATCTGCCAAGGAAGCTCAGATCTCCAATGGAGCATAAGTTGAGTTTGAAAATATAGTGTTAAATAGCCACTGTAGCTAGAAACTGATTAGAATGTGCTGAAGAGTTATAACATTTCTTTCTACTCTCTGCCAAATAGACTTTGTTCCTGGCTAGGAAATTGAAATCTAAAGCAGATGACATTGACAGGACAAATGCCATTGATAGAGAGGGATATGTGCCATGTTCAACACAGATTGAGACATTAAATGCCCAGCATTAAGTGAAACTAGAAAGTTCAGAATTCTTCAGTGTGTCAGATTTGTACATGATAGCTGTGTGAACTTCCAGGAATATCAATAGACCTGCATAATCTTGGAAGAGCCTGTTGTGTTGCCACAGAGCCTGCTTTTCTGAAGAGCTGTGGAGTGACCTTACAGCATTGAAAAGGCAATCTGGAAACAAATGTTATCTATTTATGATGCTTATTACAGCTGAAGAATTTTATTCTTTAAATTGGTGGTCTCCCGCACAGACAGGTATTTTGAGAGTATCAGCGCAGTTGAAAGAGCTTTTATTGCTCCTTTTCTTTTCCATAACATATTTATTTTTCTGACTTAGCTCTTATAATTTATATAATAGCAGCAATACCTTATGTAGAAAGCAACTGAATCATGATAAGCCAGATATACCAAAATTTTAGGTTTTTGTTTTGTTTTGTTTTGTTTTTCTAAAACTGATCTCTATTGCTTTGGAGCCCCTATTCCTAAAGTCAGAACAAAGAAAACAAAATTTAAAAAAATTATGCTTGTTAAATAAAATTCAGTCTTATCTACTTCCCACAATTTCTGTGTGAGTAAATATTCAGTTAGTTCATGGAACCCCCTTGCAGAGCATTACCCACCCAAGCAGGAGGCATCATCTTCCAGGGCTCCTTTCCAAGATGTGTCTGGGAGCACAAGGGAGTGTACATATTCTGTGGTGGTGAGAAGGCGAGGGGAAGGCTTTGGTTTTTGTGCTGTCCTTGTGGTTGGAGGGTCATGTCCCACCAGTCAGCATCTTCTCTATTCTTGGTTGCCAAGTGTCAACACCTGGAACAACTCAGGGGGCACTGTGTCGACTCTGTCACTGCATGGGAATGACCGTCTCCTGTCCCTGCCTGAAACAGCCACTTCTGCCTCTCTCTTACACCACAGATCCCTTGAAATCTGGGCTGTGAATCTCCTGCAGTTTCCTCCTTCTGTGCCACTGCCAGCTACCTACTACCCACCCCCATGACCTCAGTAAACTTGAAGATTCCCTGTAAGCCCTGCAGACCCTGACAATGAGGAGACACTACTTAAACCCCATTGTAGCTATTTCTCTCTTCCAGTACTTTTGCTTCTGTTTCCAACTTGTTGGTCAGGGTGGGGAGGAGGCACAAAGGAAGCCTATTAATTACACCCTTGACCCCATATGAATCACTATCTTTTTTATAAATTCTTGGTTTCTCTTTCAAACTGATGAAAAATTATTTTAGTTGCATTTATGTTTTACAAACTATTAGACATATATAATTTTTGCAAAATAGAATGACTCAGAAAATTCTGGGTACCTGACCATTGTTTTAGTTCTACAAAATGAAATTCAGGTATGTGCTTGTCCCAAAGGCTGAGTGGTGAATGATTATCCCATTCTGGTCTAGGCATATGTTTTATTGTACCTAGCAGTTGTATCACATTTTATAACTCTGAGACTGATGGGGTGCGGACAATCCAATTGCTATGGTCTCCAGCATATATGCCCAAACAATTGAACTATGGTCAAATTTAGCCTTGTTTAGGTTGTTATTTAGATATTTAGTTGGTTGATGGATATGTGTTTCAACCTGTTTGACCTTATGACATTCTGTCAGTCCAGAAGACCATCCAAGCTTATATGCTATACACATTGATACTATTTTTAGCAATAATAGCACATTCTAAGACATCAATCAATAAATGAATTAATATTATATTACCTCCCTTAACTACAGGTTTCTTATGGACAATTAATTAATTAGACTTTCCCTCAGTCAACTATTATATCGCTTCAGTATAGTAAATGCTCAATTAATACAGATGTACATGTACATGAATACATACAAGCATGAGTAAATACATACAAGCATGAGTGATATTAACCATCATCTCTCTCTTATGGCAATCATCTCCTAACTGGTCTCCCTGCTTCCACCTTTTCCTCCTTAGTTTATCTCAAAGCAGTAAAAGTGATTATTTTAAAATGTAAATCTGATTATAACAGCTCCCTGCTTAAAACCCTGCCATGGTTGTAATAACACAAAATACATTAAAAAAAACTTTTATTATGGCCCGCAGGACCCTCTTGAGCTGTGGTTTCTGGTCATCTTTCCACTCTTTTTTCGTACTCTTTCCTTTATTCAATATACTGTAGAAACACAGACCTCTTTGCTCTCCCTTAAACACAACTATTTCAAGACCTTTAAAATTGCTATAACTATCTTGAATGTCCCAAACCCCTGCGATACTCCTCACTTGCACCCTCATTTCACTTAAATCATCAAAGGTCGACTCCTCAAATAAGCCTTTCCACACCATGTTAGCTTAAGCAGCAGAGTTTTCACTTCTCATCAATCTTAACATGATTTATCTTTCTTCAGTCACACATACCAATACATATATTAATTGTTTTGTTTGTTTACTGGGTGCCTTGCCTAATACTACAAATGCTCCATGTGGTCAACAATTTTGTTTTGTTTCGGTAGCCTATTCTGTCTGTAGAACCTACTTTGCTGATACTAAACATTGAGTACATAAATACATGTTGATGTAATTAATTAGTTAATTAATGGATTAATTAAAGCATGACTAAATGAATCCCATTCTCTAGGAAGTCTCCCTGGGACTGATTTCCTACAAGATCAAATAATATTGGATAACTTCAATTCGAAATCAGTTCAGGGGACTTCCCTGGTGGCGCAGTGGTTGAGAGTCTGCCTGCCGGTGCAGGGGACACGGGTTCGAGCCCTGGTCTGGGAAGATCCCACATGCCGCGGAACGGCTGGGCCCGTGAGCCACAATTACTGAGCCTGCGTGTCTGGAGCCTGTGCTCTGCAACGGGGGAGGCCGCGATGGTGGGGGGCCCGCGCACCACGATGAGGAGTGGCCCCCGCTTGCCACAACTGGAGAAAGCCCTTACACAGAAACGAAGACCCAACACAGCCATTAATTAATTAATTAATTAAAAAAAAAAAACTAGCTGTTTATCCTCAAGCAACCACTCTCTTAAAAACAAACAAACAAACAAAAAATCAGTTCAGGAGTCCCCCAGTGCAGCTAGAATCTGATCTGGTAGCCGTAGAGACCCCAAATCTACCCTGGACCTGCAAAGGGTAGAATTATAAAACCTTCCTCTCTGGTACATACTAAATAGTGTCCTGTGAGTAATGAGGATGGCGTGGGGGTGGGTGTGATCTGGAAAATAGAGTGTTTGACACTTATGTTATTTTATTTAAATCAGTTTATAGTTTAAAAAGCTTTGTACTCTTTATTCTTTTATTCAATTTGGACTAACTCTAAGATTGTCAAAAGTGCTTTTTTTCAGTGACTTAGCATCTTTAATCAGGCTTTAGTTCCCAGGTGCCTAAGTCTCTTACTATTATGGCTGACCCAAGTTCTCTTCAGGTAGTGACCCATAATATAGGCCTTTAGTTTTTCATTCTCCCTGTCATCCCAGATGCATCTGTCGTGTTCCATATAATTCCAATAGGGACATGTTTTCTTTACATTAGATTTAGTGCCTTAACCACTGCCTCTCCCCACCAGCACACAAATTTAACATGGCTTTCAGAGTGCTTGATTGTAGAAACAATTTAAAGAAGTGTACTTTCAGAATTCTACAAATCTTACATGAGCATGTGTCAGAGAAATCATAACAGCTACTCTTTATTGAGCATCTCCAGTGTGATTGACACTCAGCATTTAACCAAGCAGAATGTAAATTATAATCTCTGCTTTATAGGGAAAATGGGGTAGAGAGAGGCTTATTTATAGAGCATGGTCAAGATTAATCAGTTAATCTTACTAATCCAAATGCATGTTTTTACATACTTGTCAGCAGAATTTTGCTATTTCCATCTTTCATGGACTAACTGTTCTAACATTATCAACAAGCATATGGAGCACCTACAGTATACAATGACTTTATTTTTCAAACACTTAACTGAAAGAAACCTATATATGGTCCTATCAACACTGTTAGGGTATGTTTTACCTTTAATAATAAACCCAGGATAGTTGAGACCTAACATATATAATGCTGCTTTTTAATATTAAAATTCATATTTAATGAATATTCATGAGAACCCAAGGGAGAAAATACAATTATATTTAGTTGGTCATATTAATGGAATTATTATTAAAGTAAATGGGCTTTCTCATTTGGCAGTATTTGATAAATTAGTTTATTTGGTCTTAAAGTAAGTTTCTATTTTTAAACACTATCTTACCTCTACATTTGGAAGAATGAATAATCTTTACTTAAATCAGTGATGAACAGATGTAGATAACACCAAGCTTCAAGATTGTCAAGCATAGGAGAAGGAAACTAACAATCAGTAATTATTTTGTGCCAATTTTTAATTTAATTCTGTTTAATGTAATTTAATAACCCAGTTAGGTAAATTATAATATTTCTATTGAAAAATGGGAAACACATTTAGAGAGTTTAAGTAATTTTCCCAAGGATACTTAGCAGGTAAAAGATGGAAATGGCATTTGCACTCACAGCTATGTTACTCCAAATGCTACTCTCTTACTATCACATTGTTTCCCAAGACTTACATATTTTTTTCTATTCCCATCCTCCTACATTCCCTTCACACTCAGCAATACTGGGAACAGCATATAGAAACAGAGTATTGATGAACTATTATCATAGAAAAGGCCTTTCTTTATAACTGAAATTATATAACAGCACAAAAATTATATATTTGAAGTCACAGAACTCCCTTGCAAACTTGAAAATACACACACTCACACACACATATTTATTGCCAACACAAATAACTGAAAGAGCATTGAGAATTAATTATAGTAGAAGGAAGAATCATCCTCAATGGAATATTAAAAATCAAAAGTGATTTCTACAGTATATGCAAAACAATAGAACATAAATTTTCATTACAATGGGTTTTGGCTTACTTGTATAAATCAAATTAGATTATGTGAAAATAACTTCCTAAGGGACAAGCCTTATAATAAATATAAGTTAGTACTATTCATTGTTACTTTAGAATAGAGGATACTTAGAAATTAGATATAAGAAAGGACAAGATATTCTATTCCACAGTCCCTCTCCCACCACTGGCCACCACTTCTCAACTGTGATTCACTTTTATATCTGCCCAACATTAACATTAGTCTTTCCTTTGAAAAATTTTCAAACACTAAACAACTCAAAGGATGAAAATGGAGTGAAATAATCTCTGCTTCAAATGTTCCTTCTTCTCAATACTAGTATATTACTCCTGATTACACTTGGTAGAATGTTTTAATTCTGTTAATGATCTCTAAGAACTGTTATTCCTAATCTACTAGGGATCTCAGCCCAAGATTAAATTGAGGCACCAGTAAACTGGAAAAGCACTGAGTTTCAGATGGCAAATATTATTTCAAAATTAAATACAAAATTCAAATTTTAGCTGTGAAGTCAAACCATGTGAAGTCAAAGGAATATGGGTTTTGTGTCCAGGCAACCATGGATAAAATCCTGGGCTCTGTCACATAGTAGCTGTGTAAGTGTGGTCAAATTGTATAACATCCCTCACTTTCAGGTTCCTCCTCTATTAACACAGGAAGAGTACCCTTTCATAGAGTTTTTGTGATCATCAAAAAAATAAGATGGTTTATGTGCATTTCACAGGATCTGGGCCATAACATTACACTCAATAAATAATTTGACCTGTAGTTTGGCCATGTTAGCAAGTTACCATCCTAATAGGTATGTGGTGGTATCTCATTGCAGTTTTGATTTGCATTTTTCTGATGACTGATGATATTGAACATCATTTCATGTGTCTATTGGCCATTTGCATATCTTTTTCAGAGTAATGTCTTTGGAGTAACTTCTTTGCCCATTTTTCAATTAAATCATTTTGTCGTTGTTACTAAATTGTAGGTTCTTTATATATTTTGGATAATAATCTCATATCAGATATATGATTTGCAAATATTTTCTCCCATTCAGTCGGTTGTCTTTTCACTGTACTCTCTTGATGATATCCTTTGGTGTGCAAAAGTTTTTAATTTTAAAGTCCAATTTATCTATTTTTTTCTTTTGTTGCCTGTGCTTATGGTGTCATATCCAAGAAATCATTGCCAAATCCAAGTTCCTAAAGATTTCCTTCTATGGTTTCCCCTGAGAATTGTATCGTTTTTCCTTTTATGTTTAGGTCTTTCATCTATTTTGAGTTAATTTTTGTGTATGATGTAAAATAAGGGTCCCACTTTATTCTGCTACATGGATGTCCAGTTCTCCTAGCAGCATTTATTGAACAGATGGTCCTTTCCCCATAGAATGGTCTTGGCAGTCTTGTCAAAAATCAATTGACCAAAAATTATTTGAGGATTTATTTCTGGGCTCTCTATTTCATTCTGTAGGTCCAAATATCTGTCCTTATGCCAATACCACATTGCTTTTATTACTGTAACTGTTTAGAAAGTTTTTCAACCAGGAAGTAGAAGTCTTCCAACTTTGTTCTTTTTCAAGTTTGCTTTAGCTATTCAGAGTCACTGTATATTTCTTATGAATTTTAGGATGGATTTCCCTCCTTTTGAAGCGAACAAACAAACAACAACAGCAAAACCCAATGCCAGTGGGGTTTTGATAGGAATTGCATTGAATCTGTAGATTGCTTTGGGTAACACTATCATCATAACAGTATTAAGTCTTCCAATCCATGAACCCAGGATGTCTTTCCATTTATTTATGTATTCTCTCATTTCTTTCAGCAGTGTTTTGTCATTTTCAGTGTACAAGTCTTTTGTTTCCTTGTTTAAATTTATTCTTAAATTGGTTTTTTAAATGTGTTTATTATTAAATTTATCCTTTATACTTTTGATTACCAACTCTTTTAAAAAACCCTTTGCTATACTATGATTTCTCAGGTAAAATGTAGAAACTGACAAATTTCTCAGTAGAGGTAGAAAAAACACACTCTTAGTTATTTACTAGGTTATACTGTAAAGTAACAAATTCGGTGTTAAAATGACCAAGTTTTTTGTCGTTCACATCATAACAGCTAACAGCTTTGCACTTAGGGCTGAAGCCCTAGGTACAGTGATGATACGGAACTACTCCATTTTTCTTCCTCATCTGTGATCCATGCTGAAGGACACCCCCACTGGGAACGTAAGGTTCTCCAGCATCAAAGGACAACACCAAGTAGGCAAACAGAAATACACAATATTTTCCAAACCTTTTCACTGTTAACTTCATCCATATTTCTTTGCTCAAAGCAAATCCCATAGCCACATTAAGATTAACGGGGCAGAGAAACAGCAAGGACAAGGAGGGAACAAATAATCATGAACAAATAATAATTTCCATCACACGTACAAATAAGAAGTGATCTTTCACCATTGTGATTGTTAGTTACTTGAGCTTATCTGGGTGCTATCACCAGACCTATCTGCTTTCTTTCTTTGTGAAACAGAATAAAATTCCATCTTCCTTAACATGTCAAAAAAACTAAATGAGAGCATAGTTATAAAATGCCTTCAGCAAAGTAGAACAAAGGCTTATCAATTTCCAGTTTATCACACTGACTAAAAAGAGTAGAGATTCTTTGTATTTTAAAATAGCAGATATCCATTAAAACATGCCATGGGACTTAGAGGAAAAGGAAATATAATACATTCTTTGATAAAATTTATGAATGGTACAGTATTAGTAAAGAGAAAAAGTGTTTTTTATAAGTTAAGATTTCAATTAATGTGATAATTGTGGTTATATTTTAGATGGTTTCAACTAAAACTGCTTGTTTGCAAAGTTCAGAAATATCAATATGCTGTATTAACTTCCTTAAGTATCACAGTTTAAGCAATAATAAATTCTTATTTTTACTCAAATACTCAGATGGCTATAGGATTAGCATAATATTCTAATTTTTCTAGCTTATTCAACATATATGTAGCATATTTTGCTCACTAAAGTGAACACACTGTTTTCCAAATATTTTCATATAAGCCTATCTCCTTGCTTATTAAAGGATCCTCCTCTGAAATTTGGTCAGAGGAAATGAATGAGATGATTGAGAGAGGAGAGATGGACAACACATAGCCTTATATGATTCCACTTGAGTTCTTAGGACAAGCAAAGGATCAGCATTAGTTAATATTTTAAGCATCAATAATGCCCATAATATCAGAGGATAAAGATTTTGGAAAAAGCGGATTCAAATTTGAGCAGAACTCTCCAATCATTTTGTGAGAACAAGATACCTTCAGCATGATTAAATCATGGGGCATATGTGAGAAGGTAGTGAAATCTTAGGGGGGAAAAAGCGTAAGGAAAATAACACTAAGAGAGATGACCCTGTGCTCTGTGAGCCATGGTGGAGGTGGGCATTTATACTTAAGAGTATTTCTCCTCTTTAAAGGCCCCCACAAGGTGCTATTGAGGGATTTAGGCAACAGTGGAATATGGTCAGATCTACATCTTAAATAGACCACTCTGGCAACTGAATAAGGGTGACTTTGAGGGGAGAAAAGACTGGAGGCAGAGATATACTTGTGAGGCTCTAGCTGAAAAGGAATGAAGACCTAAATAAGGATCTAACTTAGGCCAGCAGGAAGAGGCCAAGTGACCCAAAAGGTAAGAGTGTGAGTTTTGCTGTCAAATGGACCTGGCTTCACTCTGCTCCCCAGCTCTGCTACTTAGCCCTTTGATAGTGTAGAATATTCTTCATCACTCTAATCCTCAAATTCTCTTCCCATCTGTAAAACGAGTGTGATAGCAGTACATTTCTCATAGAGTTACATGGATTTAATGAATAAGACACACATTTAGCATCATGTGTAATAACATATAATCAGTATTCAATAAATGAAAAGTAATATTGTTGTTAGGAAATTTTTTTCTAGGTTCTTTGTCTGTTCTATAATTAAATTAACACAAGACAGATTAACAAAAGAAAAACAAATTTAATTATGTACATACAGGGTCACATAAGACTGAAACCCACTGGCAGGCAATTGCAGCTTATATGCCATCCTGAGCTAAGGAGAAAGGCATAGGGATCTGTAACAAAGGGAAGAAGGAAGACAATTTAAAGGAAGATGGGAAAAGCCAGTGTTTGGTAAGCAAACGTGTAACAGGGAAGAGCTAAATCGGACTCCATGTTCGATCTGTTTCTTTAACTTTAACCTTTGCTTTTTGTTGCTTTTGTTATTATAATCATACATAATGGGCTGCCTCAGGTAACCCTGACCCTCTGCGCGAATGTTAAAGTGCCTCTGTTCAGCTCACAGGGAGACAATGTGACCCCGCCCACCTGTGGAAGGCTGCAAAAAAGAAGAAATTAACACTTCTCCTCACCCCTCACCAAAGCTGGCCATTCCAAGGGATATTTGCAAAACTTACGGCCTTTTTACTTCCTCATCTCCTCCCCCTCTCTGTGCTATAAAAGAAACTGGCATCCAAAGCCCGATAAGATGGTTATTTTCAGACTTTAGTCTGCCATCTTCTCGGTCTGCCGGCTTTCCGAATAAAGTCGTATTCCTTGCCTCAACACCTCGTCTCTGATTCATTGGCCTGTCGTGCAGCAAGCAGAGCGAGTTTGGACTCGGTAACAAATGTTTGCCATGTCATGCAAAGGCAGTGGAACACAGAGAAGCCTTTGAACAAGTAGGCCTTGCTAAATCACCGAATCACACATTGTTCATATTCTTTGTAGTTATCTCTGGTGATAGTTCCCTTCCTGGAACAGGCCCTCTATCTAAATTCTGTTAGGCAGTTAAGGGAGAGGTAAAAAAGGAAAACTTTTTGAGACTTCTATTTCTTAAAACTAATCAGTCTAAAATAATCCTTATGCCAAAGAGACACATTTTTGGGGTGGCAAAAATTTGCCCCCTACATTGTAATAGGTAAAACAGTTTTCTAAATTTGTACTTTTAGAAAGTGGCATAGCACAAACCTGCATCTAGGCCATCTGATTCAAATTTTGTGGATTTTCTACTATACCATACCACCACAGAGAACATGTTGAGAGGATACAAAATCATTTTAGAGAGCTTTAAAAGTAGTCAAGTATTAAAGCTGGGGATATACTGAATGACCTTCCCAATCCATTTTGTTTCATTTCAGATATTCTAATATTTGTCCTCCTGGTATCAGAAGTTGGTTATGATCCAAGCTCTAAATCTGATATGTTTCTAAAAAAATGAGATATGATATGGAATAACTATAGCTCCTGGAGGACACAGATTGTTTCCAATTTGTCTTAGTATTTATTCTTAGTGCCTAGTATGGGATCTGACACATAACAGCCCCTCAATAAAGGGTTACTATATGAATACATTACATTCTTTTTTGGAAAGAGTTAATCAAATGTACCATAACTTATTTGAAATAAAAATAACAGATCAATGCAAATAGCAATGAGAGAATGGTCAGAGAAGAGAGTGTAAGCAGTTATTCCCCTATACTCTTCTGGTAATATAGATGCTTTTCCTGAAAAATTCTTTTCTATCAGGGTTGGCCTTGGGGATAGGGTTTTACAGAAGGTTTTGCAATGCCATCATAAACTTAAAGTTGCCAGAGGAAAGCCCTGAGGTGCCAGCATCCCATCCACCTTCATTGTTAACAGATCCTCCATATAAACCTGGCTTTAATACAAAATGGGATTACTGAGAGCCTTAATGTTGTTGCTGGTTTGCTCACTAATGATTATTTTTCTCCCTCCATTTCATAACGCTCTGCCTGGAAAATCTGTTGCAAGTGGCCAGAATTATAATTCTTCTAAGGAAGTGTTTTCCACACATAGTTAATGATTCTGCATCTTGTTAACTCAACCTTCACACCCCTCCATTCCTGCCCAGCTCATTTGGTTATGGATATTTATCACAGTCACAGGACAGGAAATGCTTTATTTTAATGTTTAATAAGTTTACAGCTCTTCAAATTGATTCTTGCAATGTGAATGTTGGTAATCAGTACACTTTAATGCCATAGGCATATCAGAAAAGGCTGAGGAAGGAAGGTATCCATTGATACCAAAGATAAAATAGCAAATATTCATGCAAAAAAGACAAAATGTCCTTTCTTCGACTTTAAAGAAGATTAATAGTTATAATTAAAGATCACTCTATCTGTGTGCATTGACTCAGACCCGGCTGAGCTCAGCAAACGCTGCTCACAGGCCAAATCCAACTCTGCATGTTGGTAAATGCCTCTGTGATGTCACCACAGGGAGTTGGTTCTCTCTCTATTGACAGAAATGAGGCAGTAATTAGAAGTGACTGACAAGGTGCATTTCATCTTTGACCAGGAAAGACTTTTTGTGTCAAAATATCTCACCAGAGGAGTAATTTTCTCTGTGTGTGTTTCTTGTCCTGACACATTTTCCATGATAATAGAAAAGGGGAAATTGTTTCTGAATGTTGCTTAGTGACAAATAGCAGATACATTGCCTGTGCAGATAACAAGTGTCTGAATGCTGTCATTTTGTGATATCGACAGATAGGACACATAGTAAGCTGTGGATATTTATACTGGAAAAATAATTTGTTTTTGATAGAATAAAATCAAAGATGTTAAAATGCTTTTTATGGTATTATGCCTCTACAGGTTTAAAATTACCTGACAAGATTTAATCATCTACAAACAACAAATGCTAGAGAGGGTGTGCAGAAAAGGGAACCCTCTTGCACTGTTGGTGGGAATGTAAATTGATACAGCCACTATGGAGAACAGTATGGAGGTTCCTTAAAGAAATAAAAATAGAATTACCGTATGACCCAGCAATCCCACTACTGGGCATATACCCAGAGAAAACCATAATTCAGAAAGACACATGAACCCCAATGTTCATTGCAGCACTATTTACAGTAGCCAGGTCATGGAAGCAACCTAAATGCCCATGGACAGACGAATGGATAAAGAAGATGTGGTATATACAATGGAATATTACTCAGCCATAGAAAGGAACGAAATTGGGTTATTTGTAGAGACGTGGATGCATCTAGAGACTGTCATACAGAGTGAAGTAAGTCAGAAAGAGAAAAACAAATATCATATATTAACGCATATATGTGGAACCTAGAAAATGGTACAGATGAACTGGTTTGCAGAGCAGAAATTGAGACACAGAAGTAGAGAAAAAAACGTATGGACACCAAGGGGGGAAAGCGGCAGGGGGTGGGAGGGGTGGTGTGATGAACTGGGAGATTGGGATTGACATGTATACGCTGATGTGTATAAAATGAATGACTAATAAGAAATAAATAAATAAACATAAAAATAAATAAATAAATAAATAAAATAAAGTTACCCGACAAGATTTAATCAACCAATTCTGAAAGGCATTTTAAGAATTTACTAACCTGAAATTTTCAGCACAATGAAAAAACAAAATAACCAGTATAAAACATTTGCTGTTTTATAGAACCTGCCTTGTCACTCAACATATGGGCTGCTGTCAGTTTATACTGCTTTCAAACAATTCATCGTTATGCTGGGAAATGGCCTGCCTTGACTATACTAAACTGGAAAACTTAAAAACTATTATTCATGAAGTTTAAATGGTTTGCAACATTGAAAAAAACCAAAGGAAACATTTTTAAAAAGTGTAGGCCAGAGAAGTTTTTCCTCTAGGTTTTGTAGCTGGCCTAATAATTAAATTGATATAAGAAAGATTAAGAGGAGAAAAACAAACAAAATTTAGTAACATGTTTACATGGGAGAGACCCAGAAAAGCTGAAAATGGGGAAAGCCATAACTTCACCTACCATCTTCAGCTAAAGACAAAAGGTGTTCGGGGTGAGGAATAAGTTATGGGAGGTTATCAGGAAAAGCACAGTAAACAAGGTTTAGATTGTTATGCACACTTAAGTTGTTGCCCTTCTCCATTGAAAAGAATATTGAGAGATTTAGAGTCATCCCCCTCTTCCTTGTAAGAGAGGAAGACATACTTACAAATAATAGAGATTTCCCTTATACCTGTAAATGTCTCTTACAAAAGTCTTATGTCTACTTGGTTTTCAGAGCTTCTCCTGTGTTTACAATTTCTTAAAAATCATCACCCTAAAATAATCCTTATGCTAAAGAGAGATACTTTGGGGTGGCAAATTCTTCTCCCCTGCAATAGCTTTGCCTGGCATTAGAATCTGTGAATGTGAAAGGAAGAGTTTGATCTTGAACTTGGAACTGATAATGTTAAGAGAACATAGTGCTTTCTTCCATTTTTTCTTTCCAGTATATCAAGAACATTTTATGGAATGTAAATTCACATGCAACTGATCAAATATAATAGCGGGTGGAAAGACAGTGCTTATCTGGAAGTATGAATCTGATTACACATTGCTGTTTGTGTAACACAGGTGTACAGTTATGAAAAATGTAGTGAGATCAGCAATTTCTAAAGCAGTAGTAAGTTAACATCATCCAACTGAGAAAATTTCAGAGTATACTCTGTCATAAAAAGAGAGAAAAGGGAGAGAGGGAGAACACTTAATATTGGAATTTAAAGAATAAATTGAATGAGTTAAGAACATCAGTACCCAACTATGAACATCATAGGCTATAACACATTTTAGGCAATTGGAGGGAGTATGAAGATTTCAGAGTCTGTTGTCATAACACTGAGGTAAAAACTAATAGACCTAGCAATAAAGTAATATCTCAATTCCTGAAGTTCAATTTTCTGAATACCTCTATTAAATTAAGACTGATGGTATTCTCTGATACCATTTGCAGTAGACATTTTGGACCTTATTTTTCAAGGCCCCATGCTTAAAGGGGTTTTGATATGACCACAATTCTTAAAAAAAAAACTGGATCACAATGCTATGTTTGCCCAAATCAGCTGCCTAGAAAACTAAATAACTGTTATTTCCCCCCCCCCCATTTTAGTATTCCCACATTCCATTTTTTCAATTAATTCAGAATAATTGTGAGAACTTAATATTTATTGTCATTCAAGAACACCCTTGAATAGGCTACTCAGAACTCTCAGCCTAAAGAAAAAAATAGCTCCATATTAGTTTTGAACGACCACAGTTATTTTCAGTTTAAAATCATTTTGAGAACTTTAACTTTATCTTCAGATCCTAAAACAATCAATTTCATAATAGATGATATACTGATAATTATTTGGTGTGTTTTATTTAATTAGTAATAAACCAGTGCACATAATATGTCACATAAGGTTTATGTTGAGGACTTTACATGTATAATTCTCATACTAGTGCTGGGTACATTACACATATAATTTCCATTTTATCAATCAGAAAATAAATGCTTAAAGTGCAAAATACATGTTCTAGGTTTCATGGTTTCCAAATTCCTCAAATGGGATTTAAATTGTCAAAGCAGAAATTGCACTGGACAAAGTTAAGCAGGCAAGGACAGGTTTCAAGGCTATTGCAATAAGGAAGAAAGACTGAACTCATCTCCACTGAAACAAAGATGGGATGGTTTCAAAACATTGAGTGAGCTAGTAGAAAAGAACTAGAGGACATTACAGGGGAGGTTGACCAATGGGTTGTGCTGAGCATATTGAGTTATTTCTGAGTTTGCAGATTTTTTCTCAGTGATTAGGCCATCTATGTTTCCTAATTGACACCCATCAAGGTTAGGCTCCTACCCTCCCCTCCCACAGAGACTGGGAAATAGGATGCTATCTTCCTTGATGAGTACATTTCGAAGAGATGGTTCCTGGTCCTTGATGAAAGGCATTCTGTAGGTCATAAAACTGTCAACAGGCTAGGAGATTTATATACATGTCAAATGGGCAGAGAAGTAATTTACAATTACAAGTTTTCTAAAGTAAATATTCTAAGAAAAGGAAGGTCAGGGACCTATAATGAGGAAGAAATCACTGTAGTTTAGTCAAGCTGAGGGGAATGCTAAAGTTGTCTTGGTCAAAGTCCATGTCTGTCAGACACAAATGCAGGAGCTCCTAATGATGCCGAAAACTCAGCTTCTCTGTATACTAGTGCCAAATCAAATCTTGGAGACAGAGTTTTTGGTGAAGTAGAAAAGGATAGCTTTATTACTTTGCCAAGCAAAGGGGGACACAGCAAGCTACTGCCTTGAAAAACTATGTGTCCCAACCCAGGAGGATTTGTTGAGGAGTTTTATGACAATACTTCCCAAGGGTGGGGTTGCTAACAAGATTAGGGTGTGTGCAGAGTCTCAGGTGGTCTCCTAACCTTGACGAGCTTCTTTGGTCCCTTTAATCTTGCCTCAGGTGGTTTCTTGGCTGCTCCTCCCTTGATTAACAACTGATACTACCCTTTGGAACTCAGGGAAGGTCATGGAGTCTGCAGTCTTGCCTACAAGAAACGGGGGACAAAAAGGCCTCCATGCCTGGGAGCACCACAGGACCCTACTTGGTTTCACTCCCCCCTTTTCCTTCATACTCCTCAATCTTGAGGAAAACAGATGTTGGACGAGAAAGGGAACAACAGCATTTTGGATAGCAATGTTAATCATAAACTCAGCAGGAGAACTCGGTTTTAGGGGGACTAGGTTTTAATCCCCACTTCAGTTTTATCTTTCCCCAAATCTTTCAGGGAACAGGGTGACGACTGCTCTGACGACTTCCTGCTGAGATGGGGCATAGTCCTGCCTAAATTTGGGGGAATAGATACCGAATTAGAAATATTTGCATTCCAAGTCCTGGTTCTGAGTCTTATATGATTAAGATCTCAATCCCTGTTCCGCCATTTTGGTTCAATAGACCCAGTTAGAGGTAAGAGGAGTGACAACCAGAACTTTATTAGACAGAATAGATTTCATTTCCTAAGGAATTCAAGAGAATAAGTCTGAAGCCAGTTGTTTCCAAACCATTCCCTGGATGGGGAAACCCTTCAAGGCAATCCTGAAGACATGGAAATAGTAAGCTGACCATATATCTAGCAGTTAGAAATATCTAAAGAAACAGCACATGAATCTATAGGTAGAAGGTATGAAAACAGAATCTTAGAAAGGATAAGAAAACAGAACTTTCATTTGTTGGAACAGATACTTAAAGTTACCCAAAGAGTGAGATGTCTGCTTCTTGAGAGTCTGTTCACTGGCTGTAGGCAGGCTTGGCTAGTCAGTCTCTGGTAATCTTCTTGCTCTGGTGTGATGTACCCACAGTTTTACTCCATCCAGTTTTAGAGAGGCATGAGTATTAAGAAGAATGTCATAGGATCCCTTCCATTTTTCTTCAATCTGCTGCCCAGGTCACTGCTCTTTTTCTCACTTTCAGCAACACCGGGTCTCCTGCTTTGAGGGGATGCAAAGGAGCTTTCAGATGAGGGGGAGACCTATGGAACACAAGCTCATGCACAGAGGTTAACAGCTGACCAATCTGTTGAACATAGCAATTGACAAGACCTTGTCGCATTTTAGACGACTTTTTTGCATAGCTTGGTGAGAGTTTTCTTAATAATGTCCTTAAGAAGGGTTTTTGCCACTTCTGATGCTTTTACCTTTCTGGCTGGAAAAGCCTTTATTCAACCTTGATCCAGGTGTAATCCTCTCAGTTCTTTAGCCAAAATCTTTTTGAAGAGGGTGGGGGAATTTTTTAATCCTTGTTGTGTCTGACATAGATCAGAAAATTCAAGTCTGCAACAATACAGGAATGAATGTGTCTTAAATCACATCCATAAGGGTCTGCAAGTTTTACCATAGTTACTCCATTTTGACTTTCAAATGCATTCCCCTCCTCAATGGTAAAGCAGATGTCACTGTTAATGATTTCACTGTTTTTCTAAATATGGGAAAATGAAGAAATTGGGCTCATAAAATCTCCTGAAAATATCTAACTATCTGAAGGCTGTTCTGCCAGTTATTTCCTAGAGCACAGAGTGCTTCATTCCTGATCTCCACCCTGAATTCCTTGAAGGTCAGTGGCCTCAGTGGCCATTGCCTTAATCCTTGCAGAGGCAGATTGCAATTTTCAGTTGGCAGAACCCCTTCAGTGTTATAAATTCGACCATGGTTCAGGGGGCATTTCATGACCATTTTGTCCCATGGAGCTGGTAATGCTCATTCCTAGGTCTGGCGAAGATTTCACTGATAGCCCACTCAATGTGCTATTATTATTGGACTAGGCCTATTAACAGTGCCAAAGGTCTCTGGACCACCTGTCTTACTAGTCCCTTATGGCTCAGAAAAATATTCCCTCGTGTTGCTTCTTCCTATATCTAGAGTTACACTATTACAGTCATTGATGTCGTATGGAACTATATATCACCATTTTATCAGAGGCCCAGTCACACATTTGGTAATGCAAGAAACAACAATTTTGCAAAACAGGCAATATAACTAACAGATAGTAAGGTCATAAGTAAGAATATAAATCAAGAACTTCCATTAGGTGCAGCCCAGTATATACCAGGTCGTCTGACTTGGTCTGCTCTGTACCAATCCTTATTTTTAAGGGAAATTGTATATTGGCATTGCCCGTAAGGCACCCAGTCCAGTTTCCTAGTGTTGCTAGGCTGGTTATCCCTAGTATGGGTTTAATTGTCCCCAACATAAGGGAGCCTTTAAATTTGAATGAACATAGCCCGCTGTTAACCTCCTGGTTGTAGATCATGGAGCATCTGATCTTTATCCAAATATTGATTACAAAGTTAGGCTTCAGAAAAAACTTAGCATGTTCTTCTGACAATTTAATTATATTTTGTAACAATATAACAGCACGGAACTATCTGGGAAGTGAGTATTGGTAAACACAGACCTTAATTTAAAAAACTGGAATTTAATATTCAGTAAAACATAATTTTTTTAAATTACCCCCATTTTCATCAAGTACATCCAAGACTAATTTGCTTTTAAAATAAGTTTGGTCCATTGACCACATAGGCTCTTCCACACTGACTCTGGTGTAATTCCTCAGAAGGCATCTCAGTCTAAAATTTCCAAAAGACCCCTCAAGGCCAAGAAAGTCATATCAAAGGCCTGCCATCAATATTTTGCCTAGGTGGATTTCTCTTTTCTAGAAGTCCCCAAAATATCAAGATTCCTACACATGCCAGGAGACAATCTTATTCATTCTCGTGATAAGGCTGCTCAGAACCCAACAGTCTAATTTTTAAAGGGAGCAGGCAGAAGGAAAAGAAAAATATCTCAGTTTCACTCACAGAGGTATAATTTACCACATTGTTGTAAATCATAACCAACTTGAGTGGAAGTTGTTTTCCTATATCTGGAAAACACAGATCAAAACCAATAACATTTCAGACAAAACCCATAAAAATTATAACCATATTCACCTGTTCATTTAGTAACCAGTCCTATTGTTAACCTTTTATAAAGCCAACAGGTTTTCCCTAGAATTTTTCAGTTTCTTACCCAGTTCAGCATTATGGTCTGAAAGTCAGAAACTTGTATTTATCCAAAAGTCCTTTCTATAAATCTTCTTGAAGAGGAAGCATTTTTGCAAAGGCATTAGAATAAAACCATAACTGTCTATAATGACAAAAGACTTAAGAAGTCATGTTTAACGTCTGATTACAATGTAATGCAATTGACAAATTAACTTGGTTATTGCTGAGACATACAACATTTTAAGATAATAGCTGGATTTATAACTGACGATATTTTATCAGGACATATCAGAATTTTAGGAATTCCATATAATTTCTAGAATATCTATGTTATTAACATTTACCACACACTATAACCTAAGATTTATTACTCATTTGACCATAATTCCCATGTACTTTTAACATACCAAATGAAACTAATTAGTTTATTATCTCTCTTTGGGATGTTTCAGGGGCCCTTTGAAGCATCCCAAAGTTAGCTAGAGGTCAAAGGACTTCATTAAATTTTGATTTAAGAAGTTTTGTCAAATATATATATGTATCAAAAATACATGTCACAAAAAATATATATATATATCCAAACGGTTTAGAACACTCAGTCAGGATCATAGGTCACTGTGAAACAATAGTTATTCACTCAAAGTAACAATAAAAGATTTTAAAGACAAATATAGAACAGATCTCTTGAAAAGGTAAAGAAACTTAAAATCTGTTATCAAAGGCACTTCACATCTTAAGAAAACTTGTTCTCTTAACAGAGAGAAAAGCCAAATTCAAGTTTTGCACCCACTTACTTTTAAAATTCATTTACTCAATTAAATTTATTTTAACCTTAGTCAATCCTCACCATGCACAAAACTCTTTTCTCGGGGCCCACTTTCCACAAAACTTTTTATCACTTTCTGTATTCATCACTTAATTTTTCCATTCGGAAACAGCCAGCCCTAAGTCAGACCTACTTCCTTAATAAAATGCAACTCCATTCCTTATACCTTCTTTACTGAAAACACACATCCTACTTTCCTTAAGCAACCATGAACTGTCCTTTTTATCAGCACTATGTAGATCAGTAAACATAAACCCAAATAATAATTTCTTGAAATATGTGCTTTCTTATAGAAAATATTTCAGTGTGGCACCAAACATATTTATTAATAGTTCTAAACCTTTTATTTCTCTGTAAAAGGAAGCCAATGTTCAGTAATTAATGTTTCAGCATCTTATTTTATTTTGAAATGTCCTAGTTATTCAATAAACTTCCATCATTTAATTTAGCACAACTTTAATTTTTTAAGTAGTCAAAATCCTTAAGAAGACATTCCTAAAACATAATTATTCCTAAAAATTCACCCAAAGCTCATATCTCACTTGCATTACTTAACATTGATGACTCTAAAGACATGTCTATACTAATCAAACCAACATGCTTAAGCCACCTTCAATAGCCAATATCAATTCAGTACTGAATATTTCCCAGATCATGTGGTCCTAGAATTTATCATGGCCTTTTTCTATATATTTAGATTTAATTTGTAACTGCACACTTTTAAGTCAATTAAATATAGTTCATTTACAGGTTAACTTTTACATAATGACAGAACCAGAAATCTCAGTTTTTCCACTTGAGTTTAAAAGGCTTCCACCACCCCCACCCCCACCACCCCACCCCCGCCACCTTTTTAAGTTTTTTTTTCTAGAGATAGTCTAGACAAGATAAGTATTCCTGAGGGCCTGGGCACAGGGGAGAAATGCCAATTCTTTTTCATGGGAGCATAGTTGAAGATCTCCCAGTTTTGTAAAAATACCCTGGTGGGGGTGATTGGGGGGGCTACAAGTTGGAACAGAGCTCTGATCACCCATAACAAGGCCAGTCCAAAAGGGAAAATCCCAACAACATTCTGCCACAGGCAAAACCTGACACAATAGGGAAGGATTCCCTGGTGCTGTCACATGTGAGCCCTCTTATTTACCAAAGATGTCTCAACCAGTCAATGTAAGTACTGACATACATACAAACAACAAACATGGTCCCACAAACAAAACATCAGACAAGGTGTAGCCCAAAGATTCCATTTCCACTCCCAGACAGAGGACTCAAAATGGCTCGCAATGATTGGGTAGAATTTTCCCATCCTGCGCAAGCCTGAGTGGCTCACCCCAAAATGATACACACTAAAACACAAATGACACATAAGCTATGGCCACACAGACAGAATATCAGAGGAGGTATAATTTAAAAATTCTACTTCCACTCCCAAAGTCTTCCAAATAGATTGGCTCAGTTCTTGAAAGAGAACAAACCCGGAGTTGGCTCTCAGGGAGACCAGAGTGGCTCAATTCCCGCAAGGGAATGAGCCCAGAGTGTCTAGCCCAGTTGGAGTGGAGAAAATTCCCAGCCTTTCCATTCCTGTGGCAAAACATTTATAGCTGAAGAATAGTATAAAAACTTAGACCACCATACAGAGGCCACCTCTCCTCACCTTTAAGAATATACAGTGGCCAAACACAGTTACAATAGAATCTCATTCTTTTCAGTCATAGATTCATAGTTATAGGTAGACCAAACTGCCAGAATTTTCCCAGGCAGCTATCAGATGGAATCAAAGAAGAAGTGCTTCCCATGTTGAGTTGAATTAAACAGCTGTGTGCATAAAACGGAAAGCAAAACCAGAATCCTTGCCAGCCAAATGGAAGCCATGCATACACACAAAAATAAACAGCCCAAGGCTCAAACTGGCTTCCAAGTCCCACTAAACTGGTGACCTTGGTCCAAGTGGTGCCTTACAAATGGAATCTTCCTAATGGAAAATCCCCAAACAGGAACCAGAGTTTCCCCAAACAGACCAAGTCGAGCAACCTCAGCATGCATGCTGGGGGACTTACCAAAATGCTGGCAGAGGTGTGACTTCCCGAATGCTACTCTTCTGCTTCCCCAAAATAACTCCTCGGAGACGGAAGTCCAGGGCGACCCAGGCAGAAGGAAGAGAGGAGCATCCTCAAGGCAAAAAGGACCTCAGAATCTGCTAGAGCAGTCCCTCTTCCACTGTCTATTCCCGCCTCAGATTTCCAGCTGCCAGGATGGTGGACAGGGTATGACTAGGGCTTGGGATTTCCAGGCAAGGGTCCCAGGCAATCTGGCCTCTAGGAATCCCTCCCATGGACCGTCCCCAAGTCGGCCCCAGATTTGTGCCAGAATTAATGCAGAAAGCTCAGCTTCTCTGTACACTGGTGCCGAATCAGATCTTGGAGACAGAGTTTTGGGTGAAGTAGAAAAGGATAATTTTATTACCTTGCCAGGCAAAGGGGGACACTGTGGGCTCCTGCCTCGAAAAACTGTGTGTCCCAACCCAGGAAGATTTGATGAGGAGTTTATGACAATACTTCCCAAGAGTAGGGTTGCTGACGAGATTAGGGTGTGTGCAGGGTCCCAGGTGGTGGGATTTCCTAATTTTGATGAGCTTCTTTGGTCCCTTTAATCTTGCCTCAGGTGGTTTCTTGGCTACTCCTCCCTTGATTAATAACTGAATCTGTTCTTTGGAACTCAGGGTAGGTCGTGGAGTCTGGAGTCTTGCCTACAAGAAACAAAAAGGGGACAAAAAGGCCTCCATGCCTGGGAGCCCCACAGGACCCCACTCGGGGTTTCACTAACCCTGACTTTATACTGAATCCTATTTATACTGGTTCCCCAATAACAGTTAGGAATATTAGCTGTTTGTCCACAGAATTGAAATGTATTTGCTGATGATATGTTCCCCCCAAATTGTGGTATAATTATAAGTTATCTTCAGTTAATATTAATTTGCCAGGTATGTTCTGAATGTAAAATGTCTTAGGAACATTTTAGTAAAGACTTGAATAAATTATTTCAAAATACAGTTGAGAAATTTGAGATTTGCCTACAGAAACATATCTAGATGTTGGTAGAAAAGAGAGAAAAATTCAGATTTTCCAAAATTTGATTACCCATGTTCCTTTTACCATCATCCAGAATATATAGGGATTTATTATTTTATTTAACAAATAATTATTCAACAAATATTTAGGGCTTCCCTGGTGGCGCAGTGGTTGAGAATCTGCCTGCTAATGCAGGGGACACGGGTTCGAGCCCTGGTCTGGGAAGATCCCACATGCCACGGAGCAGCTGGGCCCGTGAGCCACAACTACTGAGCCTGCGCGTCTGGAGCCTGTGCCCCACAACGGGAGGGGCCGCGATAGTGAAAGGCCTGCGCACCGCGATGAAGAGCGGTCCCCGCACCGCGATGAAGAGTGGCCCCCGCTTGCCGCAACTAGAGAAAGCCCTCGCACGAACCGAAGACCCAACACAGCCAATCAATCAATCAATCAATCAATCAATAAAGTAGCTAAAAAAAAAAAAAAAAACAATCAGTGCACACAGCAACATGGATTGATATCCCAAACAAAAACAACTGAAGACAAAAGAGACATACTCTAAAAAAAAAAAAAACAAAAAAACAAATATTTAGTCAACCAATAATTTGTGTTCAACAAAAATATAGCATAGTACCTGTATCTTCTAGGCACTCTGCTAGGTGCTGGAGATCTATCTGTGAGCAGGGGAATTAAGATCTCTTGCTGTTGGAACTTACAGTCTAAGAAGAAGCAGATATTTTATAGATAATTTTATAAACAAATGATTACTATTGTGAGATGTGCCATGAAAGAAAAAATTAAAAGTGCTACGAGTGCATATAACACACTTGCCAAACAGAGACAAGGTAGATTTCCCCAAGGATGCAACTGGGGCCTGAATCTGCCAGGTAGAGGGAGAATCTGAGAGAACAGTTGTGAAGGTCCTGATGTGTTTGCTTAAACAAGCAAAGGAATTTAATGTTGACAACAAAATAAACAAAATATTTTTATTTTAGATTATTTGGAGGGGTCAAAAGTTGTAGCAAAATGAAACAAAAACAAAAACAAAAAACAAACAAACAAAAAACTAGGAATCAGGAAAACCTACTTGAAGTTCTAGTTCTGCCAGAAACAATGTGAACTTGAGAAAGCTGGGAACCAAGTTCATGTACACAATAAATAATCTTCAGATTAATTCTCAGGAATATCATCATTGCAGAATTATTTTTTTCAGTCTACTTTTGGATTGATGGAACTATATTTAAGGGTCAGTTTTTAAGCCACTAAGAAATTTTGTAGTCACATTTCAGTTTTTACTAAACATAGTATTAATGAAAGCAAGCAGGACCCTGTGGGCCTCTTGGGTACAGAAGCCTTTCCATGTTCCCTGTTTCTTGTTTGTAGGAAAAAAGTTTCAGCCTCCTAGACCAGGGGTCCCCAACCCCTGGGCCATGGACTGGTATCAGTCCATGACCTGTTAGGAACCAGGCTGCACAGCAGGAGGTAAGCGATGGGCGAGGGAGCGAAGCTTCATCTGTATTTACAGCCACTCCCCATTGCTCACATTACCGCCTGAGCTCCGCCTCCTGTCAGATCAGCGGCAGCATTAGATTCTCATAGGAACGCGAACCCTACTGTGAACTGTGCATGCAAGAGATCTAGGTTGCGTGCTCCTTATGAGAATCTAATGCCTGGTGATCTGAGGTGGAGCTGAGGCAGTGATGCTGGCACTGGGGAGTGGCTGCAAATACAGATTATCATTAGCAGAGAGGTATGACTGCACAGAGACCATAACAAATCAATGCTTGCAGACTCAGAACACTCTCAGCAAGTGGCAAGTGAAAACAAGCTTAGGGCTCCCACTGATTCTGCATTATGGTGAGTTATATAATTATTTCATTATATATTACAATGTAATAATAATAAAAATAAAGTGCATAATAAATGTAATGCACTTGAATCATCCTGAAACCATCCCTCCCCACCTCAGTCCATTGAAGTCTTCTACGAAACTGGTCCCTGGTGCCAAAAAGTTTGGGGACCACTGTCCTAGACCTTCTCTGAGTTCCAAAGGGCAGATTGAAACAGTTAATAATTAGAGGACTGAGGGAATGCAGAAACAAAGGAAAGACAGTCCATAAACAATAGTGTAGGGCTTCCCTGGTGGCGCAGTGGTTAAGAATCTGCCTGCCAATGCAGGGGACATGGGTTCGAGCCCTGGTCTGGGAAGATCCCACATGCTGTGGAGCAACTAAGCCCATGGACTGCAACTACTGAGGCTGCACTCTAGAGGCCATGAGCCACAACTACTGAAGCCCGCGTGCCTAGAGCCTGTGCTCTGCAACAAGAGAAGCCACCACGATGAGACACCCATGCTCCACAACAAAGAGTAGCCCCCCCTCGTGCAACTAGAGAAAGCCCATGTGCAGTAATGAAGACCCAAAGCAGCCAAAAATAAAATAAATAAAGTAAATAAATTAAAAAAAAAAAACAATAGTGTAGTGATGGAGCAGGGTCCTGGTTTCTCCTCAAGAGATATATGTAACAATCTTTGAGTTTTTCCACAGGAACTAGGGCCCCCACCCAGGTAGAGGATGATAACTTCAGGCTGAGCACAGGCAAGTGGACCCTAGACTGGTTGGAACCAGAAGGCTGATGATTGAGATTCCTGGAACACTACCCTGTTACCTCACCACCAACCAATCAGAAGAGGGTCACCACCCCACCACCACCACCAAATTTCGCCTATAAAACTCTTCCCTGAAAACCATCCAGGTGTTTAGGTCTTTTTAGCATGAGCCACCCATTCTCCTTGCTTGGCCCTGCAACAAAACTTTCTCTGCTCCAAACTCTGATGTTTCGATTTGTTTGGCCTCACTGTGCTTTGGGCACATGAACTTGGGTTTGACAACATTAATGAAATTATTCACATACCTTATTTGCTGTGCTTGACTCTGAAGAAGTATCAACTACTTCTACAATGCAAACCTACCTTCAAAAGATGAAATTTTGTCACCATTCGAAATTCAAATGTTTGTGCTATATGTCATAATATCTTTGAAGTTATGTTTCTTTGTGTAAATATAAATCACATTTATTAATTGTCACATTTAACAGACATTCTTTGGCTGAGAGAGTTTGCATTAAAGTACAGAAATGGGATAGGTGACCTCTAGAATCAGGCATGGGCGAAGGCAAGGGATATTGATGCTGCTCTGTGTTGAAATATATACATTATAATTGCTTAAATTTGGTCAGGGCTAGTTTGTACACAAGACTCTTGTGGTAAAGCTGAAATGATTTGCTAAACTTTTGAAAAGACTGGAATATTATGAAATTTAAATAATGGTAAAGAATTACAATGACTAATGCCTGTGGTGTTTGTTCCCCTAGTCATTCTCCTACTGTGTTTGGGAGAACAGGTCTGGAGGTGTTAATAGCACTGATTTTCAGCAGCTGTCACAGAGGCAGGGAGCTGCCCCTCATCAGGATGCACTTGCTCCACTCAGAGTTATTGGCTCTGCAGGTCTCTGTTGAGGGGAGGCAGCCTGATTCCTCAGGTTTCTATTTGTGCTCATTTGTTTGTTTTTTTGAGAAAGTAAATTCATGTTTTCTATACTGCATGTAAATCATTCCCTAGTAAAGAAATCTTTGTTGACAGAGATAAGAAAAAATAATTTGAAGATTAGTTGTGGGAGATATTTTTAAATACAGCATGCATCACTATATTCAAATTATATCCATTTTAAAAAACTACAGATTTTTTATATTATATATAACAATTATATAAAAATGCTTTCAAAATATATACTTACTTGATATATATAGTTGTCCCTGAAATTATATATATATGTATATATATGTACACACACACACACACACACACACTCATTGCAACAAATGTATATTGAGCTATTACTCAAAGTAAGTCATATATGAGGGCTGGAGAAATACACAAATAAGATGTAACTGTTCCATGTTTTTACATGATTTCAGTAATATTAAGGTGAGGATTAGATGGACTAATTTCTTAGAGGAAAATTAAAATTAGATTAAATTTAATTGATGGAGTTTTACCATTATTTTGATATCCAATATTAAAGGAGAAAAGAGAACCAGGTTTCTTCTGGGTACAGGGATAAGGCTTTACGTGTCAGATTGTTCCCAAATTTTGTTTTCAGTTTGAGACCTTTGTATGTTCTATCACATGCTATTTTTAGTTTCCCTTAATACTTTAGTTTACATATATTTAATATTTAAAAAAACACCCTTCATCAAAAGAAAATTGTACGCCAACATGAAGTATAATTTCTGTGGCCTTAGGTACTATCATCTTTCCTTTAGACGCCTAAGTATGAAAAGACCCCTGTCCATTTTTCACAGTGCATGTTTATATCTTTGGGTATATAAGTTTACGTATACATGTTTCAAACCCAGTAAGAAAGAATGAGACTTCACAGTAAGTTATTGGCAGTATATGAAGCTGAGTCCCCCTAAAACCTAGTTCCCCTGCTAAGTTTATGATTAACCTTTTCATCTAAAACTGTATTCCCTTTCATATCCCACACCTGTTCCCCTCAGGATTAAGGAGTATCAAAGAAAAGGGGGGAGTGAATCTGTGCAGGACCCTATGGGGCTCTCTTGGGTACAGGAACTCCTCTTTGTTCCCTGTTTCTTGTTTGTAGAAAAAGGCTTTAGTCTCCTAAGCCTTCTCTGAGTTCCAAAGAGCAAACTCAATTATCTACTAATTAAGGAAGTGAGAGAATGCAGAAACAAAGGAAAAGCAGTCAAGAAACATTAATTCAGTGATAAAACTGTGTCCTAATTCCTCTTCTAGGGATATATGTAAAATCTGACACATATTTTTGAGTTGTTCTAAGAAGGATGGCCACTACATGGTGACCACAAGCACATAGACCGCCCCCCCAGACTGGTTTGAACCAGAAGGTTGGTGATTAGGAGTCCCAAAACAGCACTCTGTTCCAACACGATCAACCAATCAGAAGAAAGTCTACAAGCTGCAACTGTCACCTCAAATGTTGCCTTTAAAAACCCTTCCTTGAAAGCTACGGAATGATTTGGATTGGCCAATAAGTTCGTTTGTTTTCCATAAGATGGCTGTAGTAGCACTTATTTATCTTTAACTTCATTGGAAGCAATTTTGTTAAATTGTATTGTGACAGCTGTTGTGTCAGCGTGCATTAAAAAAAAAAAAACTTACCAATACTGATGAATTTTTGTGTAGCCATTTTAATATTGAAGATGGAAGAAAAAACCAACATTTTCAGCATATTATGCTTTATTATTTCAAGAAAGGTAAAAACACAACTGAAATGAAAAAATAAAAAGATGTGTGCAGTGTATGGAGAAGGTGCTGTGACTGATCGAACGTGTCAAAAGAGGTTTGCGAAGTTTCGTGCTGGAGATTTCTCACTGGATGATGCCCTGTGGTCAGGTAGACCAGTTGAAGTTGATAGTGATGAAATCGAGACATTAATTGAGAACAATCAACATTATGCCACGTGGGAGATAGCTGACATACTCAAAATATACAAATCAAGCGTTGAAAATCATTTGCACAAGCTTGGTTATGTGAATCGCTTTGATGTTTGGGGTCCACGTAAGTTAAGCAAAAAAAACCTTCTTGACCATAATTCCCCATGTGATTCTCTACTGAAACGTAAAGAAAAAGTTCTGTTTTTAAAACAAATTGTGATAGGCGATGAAAAGTGGATACTGTACAATAATGTGGAATGGAAGAGATCATGGAGCAAGCGAAATGAACCACCACCAACCACACCAAAGGCCGGTCTTCATCCAAAGAAGGTGATGTTGTGTATATGGTGGGATTGGAAGGTAGTCCTTTATTATGAGCTCCTTCTGGAAAACCAAATGATTAATTCCAACAAGTAGTGCTCTCAATTAGACCAACTGAAAGCAGCACTCAACGAAAAGCATCTGGAATTAGTCAACAGAAAACGCAAAATCTTCTATCAGGATAATGCAAGACCACGTTTCTTTGATGACCAAGCAAAAACTGTTACAGCTTGGCTGGTAAATTCTGATTCATCTGCTGTATTCACCAGACATTGCACCTTTGAATTTCCATTTATTTCGGTCTTTACAAAATTCTCTTAATGGAAAAAATTTCAATTCCCTGGAAGACTGTAAAAGCCACCTGGAACAGTTCTTTGTTCAAAAAGATAAAAAGTTTTGTGAAGATGGAATTATGAAGTTGACTGAAAAATTGCAGAAGGTAATGGAATGAAACGGTGAATACATTGTTCAGTAAAGTTCTTGGTGAAAATAAAAATGTGTCTTTTATTTTTACTTAAAAAACAAAGGAACTTTTTGGCCAACTCAATATCAGGGAGTTTGGGTCTTTTGAGCATGAGCTGCCTGTTCTCCTTGTTTGATGCTCTCAAAGAAATGCTGTTCTTTCCTTCACCACAAGTTAGTGTTAGTAGATTGGCTTTGCTGCATGGCAGGTTAGTGGACCCAAGTTCAGTTTGGTAACATACAAGGAGTGAAAGAGAATTGATATAAAATAGCCTTAAAAAAATACATGTCAACTGTTATTATGGAAAAAAGCTGAAAGAAGCTCTGCTTTACATGCTTATGATAAATACATTTTACAGCAGAGCAGCCCTAATCATTGTTCATACACTTATACTTGCTGTTAGTGAAAATTTAATCAAGCTATATTTAGCTTTGATCTTACATGTATATAAGTTTCCCATTTACTATTTATTGGCCCTTTTTAAAAATGTTCCAGTCGTCCTATTTTGATAGGCCTTAGATCATCATTATATAATCAAAAAGTATGTATTTAAAGAAACAAATGCCTATGGTGCCATATAAGTTGTAGTGAAAAGAAAATGAAACTAATAATTATTAGTATGACACATACGACACTGAATTACAGAATATAAAACTGAAAAATATCAAAATATAAAGCATTACAAAAATCTAAAGGAAGGCACCACCTGGCAGGATTGAGGACCCTTTTGGAGAGGAGAAAGCTGGGGTAGTCTGTATTTGGATGGAGACTCATCAGTGATTGCCAGAAGACTTGCGATTTTAAGATC
Source organism: Balaenoptera ricei (assembly GCF_028023285.1). Lineage (NCBI taxonomy): Eukaryota > Metazoa > Chordata > Mammalia > Artiodactyla > Balaenopteridae > Balaenoptera > Balaenoptera ricei. Next base: position 36,911,704 of record NC_082646.1, on the reverse strand, counting down.
CATTTGGGAAAAAGAGAAATTTTGGCTCGAAATCAAGACAATGAAACTATAGAATAGGACATTTCTCAAGCACTTTTTTCCACTATGTAACTTGGGATGATGCTCTGATTTAAAGTGTCTGGTTCATATTGTATACGTGTTATGCCTACATTTACCTACAAAATCCTCTATTAAACAATCTGACATCTAAGATTAGTTGGGGAGGAAGAAATTTTCCTGTACCCTTCTAGGTTCTTCTGGCTGGTCTTAGAATTGAATTGGCATGAGACAGATTAACAAGAGTAAATAAAAAAAAGTTTAATAACATGTACACATGGGAGAGACCCAGGAAAACTGAGTAACTTGCCAAAATGACTGAAGCCCTTGTCTTAAATACCATCCTCAGCTAAAGACAAAAGAGGATGTTGAGGGTGAGGAAGAGTCAGTTATAGGAGGTTACCAGGAACAGCACAGTAAACAAGGGTAAGATTGCTATGCAGATTTAAGTCTTTTCCATTGGTAAATTTCTAGAGATGTGGTCATCCTCCTCTTCCTGATACAGAATAGAAAGACACCTTTACCAATGGAGATTTCCTTAACAGATGTAAATGTTTCTTACAAAAGGGCAGCTTCTACTTGGTTTTCAGCCTTCCAAGGTCTGCTGTTTCTCAGAAAATAACCTACTTAAAACAAGATGTCAAAGAGACATATGATAGGGTGGCAAATTCTGCTCCCCTATAATTACAAAACCCAAGATCACACAAAGCACAAAGAATTTTTTACCAATCACTTGAAATGTGCCATCTAAACAGGTCATTTACATTTTAATTTAGGTATTTAAAAATATATATTATTTAAACATCTAAACTATGATTAGCCATTTTTGAATAAATATCTTTTATCCTGGGAATTCAGAAGGCGTGTGAAAAGAAGAAAATAGCATAACCTAATTAGGGACCTATGTAGCATAAGAAATAATAAAATATTATTTGCAAAATTATTCAATATCTCTTCAGTATCCTTCAGTAGTTTGTTTAAATCTCTATTATAATACTTACCATATTATATTATGTTGTATCTATTTACATTTCTTTCTCACCCACTGGTCCGTGAGTTATACAAAATCAGAAGTTTATAGTGTGTTCCTTCTTCTATTACCTACTTCCAAAATATTGATAGAGGGTGATAGTAAGCATTTTACATTTTTTTCCAGATTTACTGTGGTATAATTGAAACCAAGTGGGACCCTGTGGGGCTCCTGGGCACAGAAGACTTTCTGTCCCTTGTTTTCTTGTGGGAAACAGACTGCAGCCTCCATGACCTTCCCTGAGTTCCAAAGGGCAGATTTGAACAGTTGCTAATCTGGAAATTGAAGGGATGCAAAGACAAGGGAGGGGCAGCCAAGAAACAATAGTGTGGCCTTGGGGCAGGGTCCTGGTTCCACCTCAAGGGACAATGTCTTTAAGCTCTTTAAGATGTCAGCATTCTTCATACCAGAGAAAGACTACCTGAGAATACATTAAAGAAACTAGAGAAGTTCATCAAGAAGATTACCTGAGACCAGATTAGAGGAATACAAGCCCTGCACACACCCTAATTGTCAGCAACCCCACCCTTGAACTATTGCTATTATACTCCTTATCAAATCCTTCCCCATGGGGACACATAGTTTTTCAGGCTAGGAGCCCTCTGTGTCCCCCTTTGCCTGGCAAAGCAATAAAGCTATTCTTTTCTATTTCACCCAAAACTCTCTTTCTGTGATTTGATTCGGCACCAGTGTACAGAGGCTGAGCTTGCGGCATCATAATTGAAAAAAAAACAATTGTACATACTTAAGGTGTACAACTTGATGCCTTAATATATGTATACACTGTGAAATGACCACCTCATACAAGCTAGTTAACATATCTATCACTTCACATATTAACTTTTAGTTTGTTAGTTTTTGTGATGGGAATGCTTAAGATCTACTGTCACAGCAAATTTCAAATGCTGTAATATAGTGTGGTTAACAGTAGTTACCATGCTCTACATAAATTTCCAGAACTTATTTATCTTGCATAACTGAAACATAAGGGATTTTTCACCCTCATTTTAAAATTTTAAAGATGCATCTATACAAAAAATCTTAATATTTAAAGACTTCATGAGTAGAAGAAGATTTGTACTTATCCTCTATGATTCCAGGGAACACCTACGTGCTTGATATTATGAGCATCAAAAAATATTTTTTGAATGGAAAGAGTAGCTGGTGGGAGACAGGAGCTCTCTCCCTGGACCCAGGTTTCTAAGGTCAGAGAAGGGCCGTTTGTAGACCTCTGCCACCTCACCATGGAAGAGGAATACAGATGAAGATTTGGTACACAGAAAAGTAGGGGTTAAATGTACATGAGGGACTTACATAGACATTTTCTAAAAAGCTCCTTCTCATAGTAGGCACTAGTATTCACAGAGTGGTTTTCTTTGATAAATGGAGGTCTTGGCTCTTATTTATTTCACTGTAAGCTACATATCAGATTCCTTTATCAGTAAAGGATGATTATCACTGTCAAGTTTCTTAGTGTCTGAGAGATAACACAGTTGAGAAAAAAAAATTAGCAGCGTGAAGTAAGACAATGCCAAATAAAACAAGGAGGAAAAACCAAAAAGTTAAGATTTTAATTAGAGGTTTTAGATCCAGAAAAGCCTAATGACTAGGGTATAAAGGTGGATGGGGCTTCCCTGGTGGCACAGTGGTTAAGAATCTGCCTGCCAATGCACGGGACACAAGTTCGAGCCCTGGTCTGGGAAGATCCCACATGCCGCGGAGCAACTAGGCCCGTGAGCCACAATTACTGAGCCTGCGCGTCTGGAGCCTGTGCTCCGCAACAAGAGAGGCCACGATGGTGAGAGGCCCGCGCACCGCGATGAAGAGTGGCCCCCGCTTGCCGCAACTAGAGAAAGCCCTCGCACAGAAACGAAGACCCAACACAGCCATAAGTAAATAAATAAATAAATAAAATTAAAAAAAAAAAAAAAAAAAAAAAAAAAAAAAAGGTGGATGGACTACTGAAAACAGAAAAATAAAGAGAAGAAAAGTAATGAAGGGCCTTTAGAGAATAAGAGGAGATAGTCCTTAAGAGATATCTTGGGACTGGGTACATCATATCCCGTGCTCAACTCTCATGTTTTCCCATATTTATTTAATTTAAATTAACTGATATTTTTCATTATTCTTAATTATAAAAAATAGCATTAAAATAAAATCAAGCATATATACAATAGCTTTTGTCATTTCATTAATATTTCCATATTTTGTTAATATAATAAAAATATCAATTTATACTTTCATTACCATTATACTACTTAAAAATTCACAAATATAGTTTTTCCTTTAAAAGCCCCAGGAAGTTTACCACGTACTTTCTCCAAAGTATTAAAAATATCATATATCAAATCACACGACAAGTGTTTTACTTCTTAAATTCAATTTTAAATATCATTCATATAACCCAAAAGCATAAGCAAGTAATAATCAAGGAAGTTATCAGAACATTTCACTGTTATTCAAAAGAAGTCATTTACAATTCACTAACTGGTAAATGATATAATAGAATTTAACACACTCTAAGCTCTAATTCTCTTTGACTAATGACCAATAGTCAAATGTCTAATTTCATAGCTGGAAAAAAGTCTGCTATTTTCAGCACATCTATTTCTAATTTCATATTTATTTTCCCTCCCAGATAATATTAAAATGTAAAATAACAACAACAGCAACAAGCAACCCATCAGTTTCACTAAGTGTAAAGCAAAAAGCCTTTGACATCAGATATGTCTGAATCTTGATTCCAACACTTATTGACCATGAAGCTCTGCACAAGTCAATTAATCTCGCTTGTTTTCAGTTTTCCAGTATATAAAGTAGGATAAAATAACATAAAATTTTCATGTCTGATTGCTGAGGTAAAAAGATAATGAGAGAAAGAGATAAATCATTTGTAACCCCCATATTTAGTGATTGGGTGAAGAGTAGTGCCACTACTATTCTATTAGTTATAATAGAAAACTCTGGAAGAATGAAGAAGGCCAATTGATTGTTAAAAGTTTAGGTGGAAAAGTGGCTGTGGAAGATGCAGGATAGTAGCAGGAGAGTACTTTACATTTTCATCTTTGGTTTCTAGGTTACACAGGAAAGAAGAGAGGTCAAAAGGAAACTAGACCTGGAGAAAATGGAGAGCCAAGTGATTGAAGAGTGAGAGAAAAAGGAGAAATAGTATATTTTAGTAGGAGGAGTGAAATATTTGACCTGAAGTTATCAGAGAGAGAAGAGTCTAGTTGATAACAAGCTTGGGAATATAGCAAAGATAATTTATTGAGAAGTGAAGGTTGTTGAAAATGAGATTATTAAAGAACAGTGAATCAAGGTTATTGAATGACATTTTTGTTAACTATTGTTCTATAACAAACAATCCAAAAATGTAGCGGCTTAAACCAATAACAAGTTAGTATTTCTCACATATCTGACAGTTGGTGTTGCTTGGTCTGGGAAAACTTGTTTTCTCCCTGCAGTAGGCTAAACAGGCTTCCTTATATTGTGGTCTTAGGGCAGTGTTCCAAACTGGTGAAGCTGGAAGCTGCAAGACTTATTGAGGTCTACATACCAGAATTCATGCAGAACTTCCACCATATTCTATTGGTCTTCGCATGTCAGAAGGTCAGCCTAGATTCAAGGAGTGAAAATAAAATCTACCTCAATAAATGAAGATTAATATATATATATATATATATATATATATATATACATATAGCTGTATTTAATCTACCACAGATGGATTATCTACATGGATCTTAAAAGTACCAAGGATTGTAGCTGAATTTGAGTTGGAAAGAATGACAGTGATGCATCTGCTGAAGATATCATGAATGTACTGAAGAAACCAGACTTGCAGATGACTCAGGGGAAAAAGAGAAAAGTTCAGAAAGGTGGGAGGTGTCACAAAGGAAGAAGTATTATTGTATCAATTTGGATGTTGCATATGGAGAATTTTGACCCTCATTCCACTTGCAACTTTTTGTTCTAGAGATCCATATATTAGTTATAGTCTGATATCTTCTGATACCAGTCGTAATAAACAGCCCCAAGATATCAGGAGCTTAAAACAGTATATAGGTAATTCTTGCTTATGTCATCTGAGGACCACAATTCAGCTGAGGTCCTACTTCAAAATTTGGGTGGACTGAAGATCTGTTTCACATGTCTTTTCCTTCTGGGACCAGGTTGAAGGATGTTCCCTATCAGCGATATGATGTTCTCTTAGTAGAGGGAGGTAAAAGTGCTTAAAAAACGAATTTAAATGTAGTTTATTTTTGTTTTTCAGGCATGCTATCTAAGATGTCTAATAATGGCTTTGTAGTCAAGGCACAGTTTACCTGCTTTATCTGGGATTATCTGCCCATGTTGTGATCAGAATCCTTTACCTATGCTGGATGGCAAGAAGTATTTCCCAGCCCACTGGAAAGTATTGGCAATTTTGGTTTCTTCCAGTTACCCCAATCACTGTCATTTACCCAAACTCCCCTAATGTGAGTCCAAAGGAGAAAGAAATGTACCGAGCTGATAATGATGCCTCTTGTCTCATGAATATTTCAAAAATAACACTCCAAATATAGTAATTAATTCCTATATTTCCATATCATATCAGAGGATGCCAATAATTAAAAATCCTTTCTATTCTCATGATACACAGACAGTTCATTCTGCATGACTTAGCTGATATTGAACAAAGTTAGGTTTACTGACTTGTTGCAGCAAGGGAGATCATACACCACAGTGAACTATGCGGTGTGTCTCTAAGGAGTTTGGATGGGCTTGATGTACGGTATGGGCTTTTGCTGAATGATTTACAAAGGGCTTAAGGAAGTGGGGGATCTGTTTTGGATTAGGCTCTGTTAAGATGTAGGGTAATTTGATGATTAAGTGTCTTAAACCTTTTTTTTTGTCTAGGAGATGTATGGAACAAAGAAGGACTAGAGTTGTCATTGTTTAAAAAAAAAAGCAGTTGTCACTCATATTTGTTGGGGAGTGGGGATTGTTTTCTTTTATAATAGTATAATTTATTTGTCTTATATTCCAACATGTCCATATGTTGGTCTTGTTTTTGCTTACTTTAACCATGTCACAGAATGTATCATCTTATTACTGTTAATATTCTGTAGAATTTTTTATGTCAATAGAGAATCATGCTGTACTTAATTTATATTTTTTAAAATCTTTCTCAAACCTTTAGCTTTTTGTTTTTGTTTTTTGTTTTTAAATTTTGTTGTATGATCGTCTCTCAGTGCCCCTGGAAGTTTGGTTCCAGGGCCCCCCATGGATACCAGATCCTCAGATGCTCAAGTCCCTTATATAAAATGGCATAGTATTTGCAAATAACCAATGCACATCCTCCTGTATAATTTAAATTTTCTCTAGATTACTTAGAATACCTAATACAATGCAAATGCTATGTGACTAATTATGAATACATTGGAAATGCTACATGAATAACTTCTAGCACACGGCAAATTCAAGTTTTGCTTTTTGCAACTTTCTAGAATTTTTTTTTTCTGAATATTTTTGAGTTGAATCCACAGATTCAGAACTGCGACTATGGAGGGCCAACTGCATTGTTTTATATTTCCTTATTCTTAGTGAGTCCTAATTTGCTTTCTTTATTCTCAACTTATTCTAAAAATCAGAAGGCTTCATTTTTCTAAAATAGATTTATTAATCTTCATCATTTAGACTTTCTATAAACCAATCCCTGACACTGAAATATAACCTAATTCCTACTCTCACAACCTTCATTTACAAATATGAGAATATTTAGTAGTAACAACTGGAGTATTATAAATTTTCCTCTCTCTAGGAAGTGCCTGGAGCTATCCGTCTTTGGTGCCTATGAAAAACAATATGGGGACAGAGAAGTACAGATTAGTTCCTTGCTGAGTCTTAGAATACACTCTGCACTTTTTCTTTTCTCTGGCTGGCTGAAGGAAACTACTTCACAGAATAATGTCTGCTTTTTTTGCAGACAGCCTGAATGCTTTACCTCCTACAAGTCACATTTCCATTTGTTCTCTTGAAAACACATATGAGAAGGGAACCCTGCTCCTTTCATAGATTGTTTATAATGCAAGACAGTGAATTCCTCATACAGTTTAAAGAGAATTTTAGAATATGTCATTAGCCTAATTATAATGTAATATAGTTTGGATACAAATCTAAGAAGAACTATAATTACTTTTAACTCTTCTTTGACCTTGGCTATTATTGATACATAGTTTTCTTCCATACTTTATCTTTAAAATTTGTGGGAACTCTTCTCCTACAATACTTGGACTCATGGACTTCAGAGGCTTCTATTCCCATACTGGGAATATTTTCAGCTGAACATTTTAGTTAACATATTTCTATCTTTCTAAGCTATTTCATGTTATCATCTCTTACTCAACACTCCTTTGCCAGTCATCCTATCCATTTTTATTTTTTGCCAGATATATCTCTAACGATAAAAGAGAACTTTCTAATAGGCATAATTGTCCAACTCTGCTTTGGGCTATCTCCCAGTCAGTATCATTGGATGTGTTCAAGTATTCTATTCACATGTGTCAGCTTGGCTCTTATAGAGGGAATGCAGGCATTGGAGAATGAGTTATACTAGATGATATTAGAATTTAATTCCAATCTTGAGCATCTATGATTCATAGAACAGTAATAGAAAAAAAACCATAATTTTGTGTAAACTTTATATAGTTTACCACCATATACAAAGACCCTTGGCTGACTGTCTTATACTAAGCAGCACCCCTAGAATGAATTAATACAATATGGTGAATGAATTCTCTGGTATAATGTGCCAAACTTATAAGCAATTGACTAGATGTCCATGTAGAAAAGCATAGGATTGGATGAAAAAAACGTGAGAAAGAAAATGAGATCTCTAGGTTCACTACAATTAGTTAATCTTATCAAAACTAGTTTATAAGAACTTGTGCAAACAGTATGATACACACTGGGTATATTAGAATAGTTTCTTTTAGATGAGAGAGCAATATGGCAATGAGGAAAAGGATGAAAATGCATAAACAAATTAATGAAATAAGGTAAGAGCAAGGCACTACCACTGAAAATAGTTTAATATGAATCGAAGAGGTTTTTTTAAAAAATATAGTCTTCTGCACATGATATCCAATAAAATAAATATGTAAAATAGCACTGAGCCACCTCTATTCCCATTGTCTGTTTAGTTTTCTTCTTAGTACTTATGGCCCCCTGATACAGAATTTATTAATTTATTCTTTATTACTTGCCTCTGCCCATCTTCCCTGACGAGGAAGTTACTTTATTAAGAACAAGCAATCTTCTTTTGTTCTTTTTTTTAAAAAATTATGTCCTCAGTACCAAAAACAAAGCCTCACATCTATTACTTAAATATTTATTACATGAATTAATGTATTATATGAATAACTGTAGTGAATTTGAGATCATGTCACAAGTACTCTCTTTCGTTTAATATTATCTCTAATTAAAAATTTAATAATAAAAAGAATCTGGTGGGTGTTAGGTAGTGGTAGTAATGAGGAGAAGAAGATATTTAAGTAGTTATCACTGAATGATTGATTTCTGGTTCGAGAGCATTCTCAATTGAGATGTCAAATCAAATTAGTGTTTTAGTTTAAGTGCCACTTGAGACTGAGTAGAATATAATCTATATGACATGAAAGGAGATATTAATGATCGAAAGTTATATCTGACCCAGAGAAAACACTACCAGCTATTTCCCATATTACTAACTCTGAGCATGAGCTACTCTAAAAGTTTTTTTATAAACTAATGAAAATCAGTTTACCCCCAAAACATATGGAAATATAGAAAAATATATTTGTGGGTATATATACATGTGTATGTGTGTGTGTATGTGTGTTGAGGATATACATGTAGATAGATAGAGTGGATAGATAGATAGATAATAGATAGATACTGCTTCTGAAAAATATAAAAGTCAGTGTTCTTATGATCAAGATGATAATTTGAAAAAAATATTTGCCCTTTGTCTGTTACAAAGAAGCTAATAATGTTTCTAAATTTTTTCAGAAAATACCATACCATCTCAGCAGAAAATCAATATCTTACTATATATCTACAGCTTTATTTAATTCAAATGTCTGATCAGTTCAAAATGTTCTCAAAGAAATGAGCAAGCAGAGATAATGAAAGTGTTTTTTAACCTATAAAACCCTTTAAAAATAAGCAATGATCATCATACTATACCTATTATTATTCAAATGAGAACATTCTTCAAATTTATTCATTCAAATACTATTGTTGAGTGCCTCCTGAGTATCAGACATGTTTTTAGACAGTGAGGTTACAACAAAGAAGATCTTGATTCTTTTGAATTTCCTAACTGGTACAGTGGTTTTCAAGCCTTGTTAAATATTAGAAACATCTGAAGTGTTTAAGAAATACTAAAACCTGAAACCCAGCCCAGATCAAATAAATTGAATCATTATGCATGGGACTCAGACGTTTGAATACTTTTAAAAATTCTCCAGATGACACCAATATGGTGACCATATTGACAACTATTTGTTTGAAGTGTGATATATTCAGGAATATTTTTAAAATTTCAAATCAGCATATCAAGTGCTATGATAATATCTGACATTATCATAGATAATATTCCATAGAACCATTGAGATAAGGATCATCAGGTGAGGGGAGGATTGTTTTAAAAGTCTTCACAAAGGAAATATCATTTAAGCTGAGATTCGAAGAATAAAAAAAGTTGATGAAAGTCAGTGGGGGTTATTTAGATGAAAAAAACCAAAACACGTTATACAGCTTATATACCATATTAAGGACTATGGACTCCATTCTAAGAGCAATGGATAGGCCTTCATAGATTTTAAGTAGGACAGTGACAAAGAATTTTTAATTCTCAAGATTAATCAGAAGTTATCTTTCTCCTTTTTCACAGTATTTTTTGATATTTTTAAAGTGTGCTTTTCTGCATAATTTTTATATGGTATGGTGTTCACATTTTTCACAGGCATAAAAGTACAGTCACGTTTCTCAAATAGAAACCTCCTATGAGTCCTATTATTTATGAATCCTATGACTTTAATGTTTTTCTTAGAGCTCATTTCATTAGCTTTAGGGCAGTGATTCTCAACCTTTTCTTCAAGTCCAACATATTAGAAATAATGACTAATTATAGCAGTTATTTTCAAGAGAAGAGGTAGAGTAAGGGGCTAAACTCTTCATCTTGGTAGTGGGGGCACCTGTAGCTTGAAGATGACAAACCAACCCTCATCTGATATGTCCCTGTGGGCTAGGGGGAGGAGTCCCTACTGCCTATCACTGTGAATCTTAGTCCCTTTATAAAATAAAAATAAATAAATAAATTAATTAATTTTAAAAAAAGGGAAGCACCAAGCTTTTGAAGTTAGAATTATGGGTTTAAAAACTGTCTTCAGAATTTTCAAATGCCTCAGAGAAACCGTGTGTAGATCCCTACTGTGAGAGTCCAGTGATTGGCTAAGCTTGATTCAAGCATCCTCCTCGTGAACTATGACCAGAAAAGGTGATAGCTCCCTTCCAGAACATGTGGTGAAACCTGACATAGCAGTCTTGCCTCCAGAGGAAGCACAGGCACAGCCACTGAAGAAATTGGATGGTAAACAGCCCCTTTGACTTTTAGCTTCCACAGAAAATAATTATTACCTAAAAATGAAATCTCTTAGACAGAAATTTGCTAAATTTGAGCTCATGGAAAGGCACAGAGAAGTGAGGATGCAGAGGGAAAGGAAAATGTAATTAAAGAGACTTTTGTCGTTGAAGAAAGATTAGAGATCACCACTGCTAAATTTGATAGGCCCCAATTTAAGATATGATATATAACCATAATAGTCCCTATTTTTTTTTTCAGGTATTTTGTGGCAAAAGATAACAAGTACTTGTATGTGCTTTTAGATCATTTATTTGCTGTTTCTTCCATATCCACATTCCCTCTCATGTATGATTTTATGAATAGCCAACTGACTTAACATTAACTCATTAACATATGACACTCATGAGACAAGCAGAGACACGCAATATAGAAATAATACTGGTTTCTTCACTGTTTTTTTTTTTTTTTTTTTTTTTTTATTTATTTATTTTTGGCTGTGTTAGGTCTTCGTTTCTGTGCGAGGGCTTTCTCTAGTTGCGGCGAGCAGGGGCCACTCTTCATCGCGGTGCGCGGGCCTCTCACTATCGCGGCCTCTCTTGTTGCGGAGCACAGGCTCCAGACGCGCAGGCTCAGTAGTTGTGGCTCACGGGCCCAGTTGCTCCGCGGCATGTGGGATCTTCCCAGACCAGGGCTCGAACCCGTGTCCCCTGCACTGGCAGGCAGATTCTCAACCACTGCGCCACCAAGGAAGCCCTCTTCACTGGTTTTTAATGTTGTTTTTTTTTTTTTTATTTTGGGAGGGTCTTCAGCTTCTAACAGGATTCAGTAATACACAGTTCATTCTCATACAAGTAAGAGGAACCAGGCAAAACATATCTCACTAGTATCTGTAAATAAGTTTTATTTCATTAAAAAATATTTTTATGGAAATGAAGTAATCACTTTTATTATTAATCTCTTTTGTATATGAATAGTTAAAGCCCTCAAAACAACAGGAACCAAAAGACCTGAAGAAACGATGGGTAACTAGCTTTATTGTTTTTCTGACTGTCTGGTCACATATGTCTGTGGTAATTGCTGAACAGAAAAAAAGAAAGAGGAATACAAAATATTTTAGAAATTGGTTTTTCTATGTGCTGCATAGAAAATATCAGGACATAGACTGTCATTTATCTCAAGTTAAGTTGTCGGTTTTTGCCAGCTTTAGCTTCTGAGTGATTTTATATAAGATCAGTGATACCATAGGAAGCGAACAAGTTATTCAAGGGAATTATTACCTGCCCATAGTTTGTACTTATTGAATTCTCATATGTTTCGTTTGAGAAGATTTTTCTTTTTATATTAAGACTATATATTTCTAGAAATTATGTTTCTATTTTACTGGGCAGAAGAACATATAATTTACTTCAAATATTTTTGTAGTTTCCCATAGCCACTGTAATTTTTACTGTACATTATTTGGAAACACTTGTCTTAACAAGGCAGAAGCTGCTTTACCCTGGACTTTTCCACATGGAAGATCATCTGATGATAATGACATGTTTCCGACAGTGGCAGGGAAGCTACCAGGGACACAGAAGGCCTATGCAGATGTCAAGACTGCTGAGTACCGTACCGCCAAGGTTGATGCACTCCGACTCTGAAGTCTCTTTAAATTCTTTTTACATAAAAGGGGAAATTTGAAGTTCAGCCTCCAGGAAAGAGTATTAAAAAGACCAGAAGGGTTTCATCTGAGTTCCATGGGTGATAAAACCCATCAATCCGAAGCATTACTAGAAGATGGCTGATTCCCTAGTCATTCTTCCATTTGCTATAGATGGACAATGATAGTGCTGTTCCATCAAGGGAAAATGATCCCTTCTCACCTCAAAATGCTTTTTACAAGGCAAAGCTATAAAGTGCTAGATATATTAACAATTTCCATTTCAAGAGAGGCACTGTTTGTGTGACAGTAAAGCTATGCTTTAATGCAAATGCAGCACTTCAAGCCTGTTTTTCTGATGCCTTCACAACTCCTGTAAGTAATGCATCCCTGGGTAGCATCCTTCATTTTTAAACAATTTGGGCAAACTGGCTCAAGTTGTAAACATACAAATGTACTCCCTTTAACGTAATAATAGTTTTGCAAACACTTGGAATTTGCCAATATGCTTTTCTAAATCTGATTGCTATTTGATTGCAAACTGGGAATGTACCTCAGTGAATTTCACCCCCAATCAAGGGGCTCAGGACAACAGAAAAGTGAGCTTGTATTACAGCGAAATTTAAACAATGATAAAACTGCTTCATGGAGTTGAGAAGAACTGTATCCAAGTTCTAGAAACTGAAAGTATTATGAGAAACTTCTTTATTCCCATTACCCATGATAGATCTCTGAGTCCAACAAGTATTCATTGCACTATTTTAATATCTTAAGCAAAGAAACCTAATTCAACCTTATTCTAATCTTGATTTACTCTTCCCCTTTACTATATGTTTGCTTTAAAAAAAATTATTAAAATGTCAGTGTATTGGTTAAAAGAATAAAAATATTGAAACTCTTAAAGAGTTTATTATTTGGCAAATAAGAAGTTTCTTCTTGTTGAGCACCTGAGGATTATTTTCAAGGTAAACTCCATGAAAAGGAGAGTAACAAATTTTGAAAAATAAAAGTCTCTCCAAAAGTAGCATAACCCAGCTTGGGTCAGAACACATCTATAACTGTGGACTAGGACTTGAACTGAGAGGAAGTGATAGGTGCTATTCTTAAACCAATAATTTTATAGTAATGTGTAAGCAAAAGAGAAAAATACATTAAATGGTTTGGTGAGAAATTGAGTTATGGAAAGATTGTTCAGAAAAGGAATCTCTAAGGCAGACATAGTAGACAGAGATAATTTGGAAGAAAGGGGGTCATAAGTGTGAACTCTACTTTTTTCTTTAGGTTGTTTAGGTATCATTTTAGGCTCTTTTTTGTTGCAAGTGTCAGACAAACCAATTTAAAATGGCTTAGACAATAAAGAAGGCCTATCAGCTCATACAACTGGAAGGTCCATGGTTTAAAAGTTTAGCTCAAGGATATCAGGGTATCTCTGCTCTACATTCTTATAAGGTCAGCTTATTACCCAACCAAACATCAGTGTGCTTGCCCAACGTGCAGCAGAGCCAATCTACTGACATTGGATTGTGGTGAAGGAAAGTACAGCATTTATTTGCAGGACACCAGCAAGGAGGACAGGCAGCTTATGCTCAAAAGACCCAAAGTCTCTGATGGCTTTCAGGGAAGGATTTTTTTTTTAAATTAATTAATTAATTTATTTATTAATTAATTAATTTATTTATTTTGGCTGTGTTGGGTCTTCGTTTCAGTGCGAGGGCTTTCTGTAGTTGCGGCGAGTGGGGGCCACTCTTCATCATGGTACGCAGGCCTCTCACTGTCACGGCCTCTCTTGTTGCAGAGCACAGGCTCCAGACGCACAGGTTCAGTAGTTGTGGCTCACGGGCCCAGTTGCTCCACGGCATGTGGGATCTTCCCAGACCAGGGCTCGAACCCGTGTCCCCTGCATTGGCAGGCAGATTCTCAACCACTGTGCCACCAGGGAAGCCCCCAGGGAAGGATTCTTAAAGGCAGTGTTTGAGGTGAGGGTTGCAGCTTGTGGAATTTCTTCTGATTGGTTGATGGTGCCATAGCAGGGTGACGTTTCGGGAATCTTAATTATCAGTCTTCTAGTTCCAGCCAGTGTGGAGTCTATGTGCTTGTGGTCAGCATGTAGTCAACGTTCTCCATTGGGTAGGAGTCTTAGCTTCCGCAGAACAACTCAAAGATATGGGTCAGATTATTATGTATATCCCTTGAGGAGGAACTGGGAGTCCTGTGATTCTGTTTTATTGTGCAACTATTGTTTAAGCTATTGTTACTCTTCTTATCTGACTGCTTTTCCCTTGTTTCTTCTTTCCCTCAATTCTCCAGTCATTAACTGTTTGAGTCTACTCTATGAAACACGGGGAAGGTCAAACATGAAGCATGGGTCTCGGAGGGGTTTGTTCCCAGGAGGGCCCCACAGGGTCCTACTGGGTTTCAAGTTCCTCCTAACACAGGTTTCCACATATTTTCAAAATGGCTGCAACAATTCTAAGCTCCACATCCACACAAGGGGCAAGATCATCTCTGGTGTAGCTATTTTAAAAGACTTTAATGGAACTTCATGGCCTGGAATCTTTAGCACAATTTCCTTTGGTGAAGATCATGTGGCTGCCTCTGAACAAATTTCTGAGGACAAGAACCAGTGACATATATTGATGGACTCCAGCCTCTTTTTCTAAACCAAACTCCATGGAGAAGTGGATAGCATTGCATTTATTGGCCTTCAGTAAAGCAACGCCCACCTCTGGAACTTGGGTAATGTCAGTTTTCTCTGAAGCACTCAGGAAATGTGGGGAAAAGATAGTTAATTGAACAAAATTCTCAGTACTTAGTAGGAGCCAGACATTGGGAAACAGATGCTGGGTAAGAAACCAAGAAATATTCACTATTCATAAGCATTTCTTTCCAAGATTAACTATCTTCTTATTGCCACTTAAACAATAACATTTATTAAAATTCACCTGATTTGGCCATTTATTTCACTGTATTCATGTTTTTTTCCCCAGATATCTTGTGCTGTTTCTGTGGAATATTTTATTTATTTAACCTTTCCTTTTTATTTTATTGACCTTGTAATCACCTATAAATCTTTTGTCCAGGTTGTCATATGTTCTTCCCAGTTTTTTTTTTAATAAATAAATAAATAAATACATTTATTAAAAAAAAGAGGGCTTCCCTGCTGGCGCAGTGGTTGGGAGTCCGCCTGCCAATGCAGGGGACACGGGTTCGTGCCCCGGTCCGGGAAGATCCCACATGCCGCGGAGCAACTAGGCCCGTGAGCCACAACTACTGAGCCTGCGCGTCTGGAGCCTGTGCTCCGCAACGGGAGAGGCCGCGATAGTGAGAGGCCCGCGCACCGTGATGAAGAGTGGCCCCCGCTTGCCACAACTGGAGAAAGCCCTTGCACAGAAACGAAGACCCAACACAGCCAAAAATAAATAAATAAATAAATTTAAAAAAAAAAAGAAAAGAACTGAATGAAAAATGTAAGTAAAATCAAAGCCTCTAGACCTAAAGAGAGGATTTGAGCATACCTAAAATACAAACAGTATAACAGCTAATCTATAAGAAAATAATGCTAAGGAATGCACAGTAAAAGGAAAAACGATTAAATTGATGAAATGAAAGAACATATCTCCACAGAAGAGAAGGGTGGCCTCACATACCAATAATTGATGTATTTGAATAACATAAATGAACAAGTTGGCAGAAGCAGTAAGTAAAGATATAACAAAACAAAAGCAGTTTGTGTTGAAGGAAGCTGGTTTACACATTATTTTCAAGGCAAATTAATGAAAATATACCAACATGTAGTCATATCCTAGTGGATACTGAACCAACAATAAGGGAAGAGTGTTACCGTACTGGTAGGCTGAGGTGGGCAGGTAGAACATGAAATAATTATTGGAAAAATATATGAAATAGCATCTTGGGCTTACAAGTTATAGAAAACCAGAACTATAGCTGCTATGCATTTTAATGCATGTATTAACCAATGATTTCTTTTTTATTTGCCTTTCTTATTTTATAACCTAGTTTGTACCAATCATTTATACCAAATGTAAGATATCAATAAACAAGCTTACCCTGGGTGTTGCCAGGGGGTTTTTAAATTTTAAATAACTCATTACATACCATTAGTTAGCCAATTGGTCCTTATCTTGGCCAAAACTCAGTACTAATATTTGAAGAACAACTTCCCAGTCTTTTCTTTCTAGCCATATACACTCTCCTCATCTAAGCTGTGAATATCATGGAGGATAAACTATAAAGACATATTTATTATAGATTCATTTACCTTGTGAAAAGCCTAAATCAATAGGAAGATGGAAGAACTAATCAACATTGCAATTGTCCCTTAAAAATTCTATCCCCCCAATTTTTATTATTCCCCAGTTAAGACTTATGTTTTACCGCATTTTCTGTTATTAGTACATGTGTCTTTGCATACCCAAAGCTACCTTATTTTATTTTTGCAAGGAGTATTTTGTTACCATACTGGAATGACAAGAAATTTAGATGAACATTTCGTAAATCTCATTTCATTATTAGACACCATTTCCAATTAGCCATACTTTAACTTTTAAATGGTTTGCAAATCATTTATGGTGGGTAATGGTATATTATCACCTATAGAAAGTTAGTACTAACTGGCTAGAATTGGTTCAGCATCAACCTGACACCTGGTAATCATGAGATGTTCACCCCATCAGCAGAAATGCCCTTCCCCACTCAACTGAAGGTTCTGCCTCTTCTTTTTGGGCCTCAGACTACCCAGCTGCATAGCTGCCCCTGCTGCCAAGGACCCTCTTTCTCCATCTTCCACACCTTCACCTCCCATCTCTTTGGACCCAAGCTGAAATTTTTTTAGATATTTAAACGTCCTTCAGTCCTTGGTCTTTCCCATACTGTTGCCACTGTCTGGAAGAGCAAATGGTTCTTAATCTTGGTTGCACATTGGAATCACTAATGGAGCTTTTAAAAATCTCAGCCAAGAAGCTCTCAAGACAAATTAAATAATAATATCTGGAGGGTAAAGCACATGTATCAGTATTTATTCCCAGGTGAATCCATTGTGGAGCCAATATTGAGCACCTTCTCTTCATCCTGTCAACTCCTGATTCTCTTCCACATCTCTACTTCAGTAGCATTGGAGAAACTTTCCCTCACTTCTCAGATGAGGTTTGGTCTTCTGAAAGATGCTTTCACGGCTCCTGAATTTTTTACAGCACTTTGCACACTTGTAAGCTACTTGAGAGGAGGTATGGTGTCAATTGTGTTCACAAGTGTGTCTCCAGTTCCTAGAATGATAGGCAAACAGTAAATATGAAATGATTGGTCCTGCTCACTAGGACAAACCCATTGAAATCAGATTGCTGTTCATAATGAGACCAATATGGAAGCTACTGCCACATTGTAAATATGCACTTAAAGCTCTGAATGAGTGAAAAGAACAATGCAACACTTTTACAACCAATACTATAAGACGCAGCTTTGTTCACAGCACTTAGGTCTAAATCTGCAGTTACGATCACTTGTAAACACACAAACTTGCTTAGTTCTTAACCCCTTTCTGTGAATGGAACAGGTTTACCTCTCAGCCTATCTCCATCTCACACATATACACACACACACACATATACACACACACACACAAGTCCACAACCACCAAATGAAGTGCTCTGGGTATAACTTGCAGTGGAATGCAGACCAAATCACCTAAGACTCAGAGAAAGAGGAAAAAAATTATTCTTAAGCCAGTTTAACATCTACCTAGCCAGTCCTTATTTTCTATTCCAGGTTAAACCCTTTCTCAATGGAACGGAAAGTAGAAATAACCACTACCTTCAAGAAAAGTCCTACCTGGACCTATGTTGTGTATAATGAAGTTCTCATAATAATTCAATAATAGCCCATTCTAGATTATTGAGTCCTTTATTTTATTTACTTATTTTTTAAAATTTATTTATTTATTAATTTATTTTGGCTGTGTTGGGTCTTTGTTGCCGTGCGTGGGCTTTCTCTAGTTGCTGTGAGCGGGGACTACTCTTCGTTGCAGTGTGCGGGCTTCTCATTCTCATGGCTTCTCTTGTTGTGGAGCACAGGCTCTAGGCGTGCAGGCTTCAGTAGTTGTGGCACGTGGGCTCAGTAGTTGTGGCTTGTGGGCTCCAGAGCTCAGGCTCAGCAGTTGTGGCACACGGGCCTAGCCGCTCCATGGCATGTGGGATCCTCACAGGCCAGGGCTCAAACCTGTGTCCCTTGCATTGGCAGGCAGATTCTTAGCCACTGCACCACTATGGAAGCCTGAGTCCTTTAACTTTAACCTTGCAGATAAAGAACACTACTGATTAAAGCAAGTGGATGATTTTTTTTTTCTTTACAGATTAGAATGAGTCTAGTATAAACATTATCTTCACATAACTTTGAATTGCACACACAAACACACACACTCAAACATACAAATAAAATTTTGATATATTTTAGATCAGACATAATAATATTTGGAAAGAAAGTAGCAGAATGACTAATGGGATATGAAACGTCAAAATACAGGCAGATGCAAATCAGAACCTGGTATTTGCCCCAAATGGTAGGAACAGAACATGATTAGATATTTAAATTAATTTGGAAAGTTATGGTGTAGGATTTCATTTCATTATTCCTTAATGATTTCTTAATTAATAAAAATCACATTAACCAGAATGAGCCTTTCCTTTAATAGAATCTGAAAGTTTGATTACTTTTGGATTCAAGTTAAAATTTAATCTTTAAGCCAGTTATTATAATTCTTAACTCTCAGAGTGTCCAGTCCTAAATATCAGATGCTGAAGCATACCTTAATTATCTAATTAGTGCTACCACATAGCCTGACATATAGTAAATGTCTAATAAATATTATTGAATGATTTAATATTTAAACAAAATAAAATTCTTGCAGTCAAATGGAAAAACAAAGTCAAAACTTTGTTTTATAAAAAAAGACATACTTGTTATTTGTAAGAAAAAATAAATTTATTATAAAACAAATATATCTTTTACCGTTTAATAAATTGATGACATACATAAAGTATGTAAAATAATATTGTAGTTTGACTCACAAGATTAAAATAGTTTTATTTCAGTCTTACCATATTGTGTCAAGCTTAGAATTTTGTATATATTTGTCTGTACACTAATGAGGTATAAGTAATTTAAATTTTTTCAGCCTTGTTGAGGTATAATTGACAAATAAAATTATAAAATATTTGAAGTATAAAGCATGATGATTTGATATATGTATACACTGCGAAAGGATTACACCACCAAATTAATTAACTAATCTATCACCTCACATACTTCATATTTACTTTGTTTAGATGAGAACATTGAAATTTTACTCTCTCAGCAACTTTCAATTATACAAGATAGAGTTATCAGCTATAATTACCATGCTATAAGTATGGTAATTACCCACCCCCAGCCCCTGGCAACTACTTTTCTACTCTTCTGTTCTTATGAGTTTTACTTTTGTTTTTGTTTAAATAGATTCCACACATAAGAGATACCATGTGGTGGTGTCTTTCTCTGGCTGGCTTATTTCATTTAGTCTTAAGGTTCATTCATGATGTTGCAAATACAGGATTACCTTCCTATTTAAGGATGAATAATATTTCACTGTATGTATATATACTATATATTGTTGATCCATTCATCTGATGACAGACACTTAGATTGTTTCCATATCTTAGCTATTGTGAATTATCTGCGATGAATATGAGAATACAGCTATCTCTTCGAGATAATAGTTTCATTACCATTGGATATGTTCCCAGAACTGGAATTGGTGGATCATGTGATAGTTCTAATCTCTTCAGAAACTTACATATGGCTTTCCATAATGGCTGTGCCAGTTTATTATATTCCCACCATTAGCGCACAAGAGTTCCCCTTTCCTCACATCCTTG